>NC_057801.1:76613731-76941612 GCF_018294505.1 Triticum aestivum | reverse complement strand
TGGTCCAAACCGAGCAATGTCCGGCGCCCCCTGGGCAACCAGGGTCTATGCCAACCCGACGTCTGGCTCATCCGGTGTGCCCTGAGAACGAGATATGTGCAGCTCCTATCGGGATTTGTCGGCACAGCGGGAGGCTTTGCTGGTCTTGTTTCACCATTGTCGAAATGTCTTGTAAACCGGGATTCCGAGTCTGATCGGGTCTTCCTGGGAGAAGGTATATCCTTCGTTGATCGTGAGAGCTTGTCATGGGCTAAGTTGGAACACCCCTGCAGGGTATAAACTTTCGAAAGTCGTGCCTGCGGTTATAGGTAGATGGGAATTTGTTAATGTTCGGTTGTAGATAACTTGACACCAGATCCGAATTAAAACGCATCAACCGCATGTGTAGTCGTGATGGTATCTTCTCGGGGGAGTCGGGGAAGTGAACACGGTTTCTGGGTTATGTTTGGTGTAAGTAGGAGTTCAGGATCACTTCTTGGTCATTACTAGTTGACGACCGTTCCGCTTGCTCTCTTCTCTCTCTTATTTGCGTATGTTAGCCACCATATCATGCTTAGCCGCTGCTGCAGCCTCAACACTTTACCCCTTCCTTTCCCTTTAAGCTTTGCTAGTCTTGATACCCATGGTAATGGGATTGCTGAGTCCTCGTGGCTCACAGATTACTACAACAACAGTTGCAGGTACAGGTTCATGCGATGATCATGACACGAGAGCGATGCTTGCTTGCGTTGAGTTCTTCTTCTGCTTCTTCTTCGATCAGGGGATAGGTTCCAGGTCGGCAGCCTGGGCTAGCAGGGTGGATGTCATTTGAGTTTCTGTTTGTGATTCATCCGTAGTCGGATGATGCTCTGATGTACTGTGATGTTGTATTCATGTGGCATTGTATGCCTTATGTATGTATCCCCATCTATTGTGTAATTTGATGTAATGATATCCACCTTGCAAAAGCGTTTCAATATGCGGGTCTATCCTTGGTGGGACCTTCGAGTTCCTTTTGGATAGGGTCGCATATTGGGCGTGATAAGCCGGACCCGGCCAATGGGAGAACAGGAGAGGCCGGGAACGATGTCGTGGTAGATCGTCCGGGTCGGCTCCAGGCCCTTGGCCTCGAGACCTAGCTTGGTCATGGTGTCACGGTAGAGGATGTTGATGCTGCTGCCGCCGTCAGTGAGGACTCGGGAAAACTTGCATGTGCACCGCGTGACAATGGTGGGGTTGAGGACGAGGGCGTAGCCACCCGGATTCGGCATGATAGCCGAGTGGTCTTCCCGGGTCCATGTGACCGGGCGGTCCGACCAGTGCATGTACTCCGGCTTGGCCGGGACGACGGTGTTCACCTCCTGCCGAAGGAGGCGCTTGCTGCGCTTGTCGTCGTTGAGGCTAGTGAAGACAATGTAGGCTGCATTCTGGTCCGGGTAGGCGTCGTCGCGCATTGCGCCACCGGCTGGGGGCGGCGGCGGAGGCGGCTGACCCGCGCCCGGAGCCGGAGCCAGAGGGGGTGGGGCGTCGCCCCTCATGATGCGCTTGGTGATGCCGCACCGCCGAAGCATGTGCGTGGACGGCCTCGCACCGCTATGGTGCTTACAGGGGGCATCAAGCATCTCTTCAAAGCTCATGGCGAGTTGCCACGCCGTCTTGCCGGTCTGCCAGCGCTTGGCTGCCGGGTCCGCCGCGGTCTCGGTGGCCGCGACGAGCCGGTTATCGTAGCGTTGGGCCAGTTGGTCGGCCTTGTGCTTGTTCTTCTGCTGGTGCTGCTGTCGGCTACTCTCGCCGGCCGGCTTCGGAGGGGACACCGGCTTTTCCTTGCCGGCTACATCCAGTGCCACCTAGATCTTCATGGCGGAGTCGGCATTGGCATACTTGTCCGCCGTTAACATGAGCGCGGCCATGGTGGTCGGCTCGGAGCGCAAGAGCTTGTGCTTGACGAGGGTGCCGTCTCGGCACCCATTGACAAAGTACTGGATCGCTTGAACCTCGTGGACGCCCTCGCAGTTGTTCCGAAGCTCGATCAAGCATGCGAGGTACTCGCGGCCGGTCTCCGTCGGCCCCTACATGCACCTGGCGAGCTGGCTGGGGCGGCCGGGTCGCTTGTAGGTTCTTGTGAAGTTGCGGATGAAGGCCTGCTCGAAGTCGACCCACGTGTTGACGCTACCCACCGGCAGACTATTCAACCAGGTGCATGCCGACCCTTGGAGCATGAGCGGTGCGTAGCGCACGGCGAGCCGGTGGTTGCCACCGGTGATGCCGATGGCGGTGGTGTAGTCGGTGAGCTAGTCCTCTGGCTTCACGATTCCGTTGTACTTGGGGGTGTAACGGGGGAGCGTGAACCCTTTCAAAACGGGCTCCTCCCGGATGCATGGACCGAAGCACGCCAGCCCTACAGCGCCGCTCTCCTCCACTTCCAGGGAGAAGGCGAGCCGATCAAGGCGGTGGCGAGTGTCGGCGTCGTCGATGGCGCGTGCGCCGAGTCGGCTAGCGACCGGGCCACGGAGGGCCGGGTCGGTTGGAGCCGGACACCGACCAGGCTGGCCGGGTCCATGTCAATTTTCCGGGGCTGGCTCGTCGCCTAAGCCGCCGGCGGCCGTCGGGGGCAGGTCCGGGTGCGGCCGGAGTGCACCTCGTCGGGCGGTGAGGGCGTCGTGTCCTGGTGATCGCCGGGTCCAGCAACGCAGGCGGAGTCGGATCCGGCCGGCTTGGCGAGCTGGTTGAGGCGGTCTTGCTGCGCATTGGCTGCGTCGTGGAGGTCGTTCATCTGCTTGATGCGCTCCTTCAACTCCTCGCATGTGAGCTAGTCCAGGTCGATCGCGGCCGCCTGGGCAGCGCGCATGTTCTTCGTAGGAGTCTCGTAGACGGTCGGGATGGCGCTGAGGGCACGGCCGATTGCGCCGCCCCGGGTTCGCACGTCGGCGACCCGGCTTGGCTCGGCCGCGGTAGGCGTGAAGTCGTTGGCGGCATTGCGCTCCAGCTGAGCGGAATCTAGGCAATGCTGCGTGGCGGCGAGCGTCTCGGTCAGGTCTAGCATGTGTTGGCGTCTCTCCTCGAGCTGGGCCCGGGCCTCGGCAATGTTGGAGGCGTCGATGTCGGTGCCGATGGGGACGCGGAGGCTCTGCATCACGGCACGCAACGGGTTGGACGGGGTGGCCCGCTCTGCTGCGGCCTTGGCTTCAGCGGCCTTTCTCGCCACGCTCGACGAGGAGGAGGCGTCGGTGCCGGTGATGAAGACCATTGCCCCGGCGGGAATGCTGCCGCCAAGGGAGAGGGGTGAGTCAGAGAAGTTAAGTAGCTCGCTGGGGTACTCATCGGCCGCAGGCGCACCGAAGATGCGTAGTGCGGCGAAGGAGGCAGCGAGCGCGTTGATGACATCGTCCGCTAGTGCGACGGGCTCGTCGGAGTCGGAGAAGATCCCCGTCTAAAGCATGCTTCTGGCCAGGACCTCGAGCTGCCCCACGGTGGGTACCAACTGTCATGGTGGGCGCACGGCAGATGCCATGGAATGGCTAAAGAGAGGAGGAGGCTCGAGGGCACTGGTGGGCTCTAGAGGCGAGGTCGGCATGAGCGAGCGCGGGACACAAGACATACCCTGGTTCGGGGCTCTCCGGAGAGATAATACCCCTAGTCCTGTCGAGTGTAGTTGATATGCAACAATATAGAATTGCTCCTGGAGCTGTGTGGAGGGAGAAGGAAGACTGGCAAAGGATTAGGCTGATCCTTCTCCTTGGGTGTGTTAAACTGATCAGTTGGCTATTTCCATGTTCGCTTGCTGCTTGCCCGTATGCGTGAGGGCTCCTGGGGGGGTTTATAGGCCAACCCAACAGGGGTGCAATGGTAATGCTACAAGGCCGTAGGGCCGGGTCGTCGACGCCGGGTGCTTGTGGTTCGCCGGGTTCCCCTAGGTGCGGGCCTCGCGTTCCTAGGGGAACTGTTCGCCGTCTTGTTAATCGTCAGGGAGTGGTCGAGTCGAGTCGGGTATAGTGGCGCTCCGTTAGGTCGCCGCTTGCTAGCGTCAGTGGTGACAATGGGGGCACTATTGCCACACCGGCCCTGGTCAGCGGGTAGGTGAGGGGCACTGTTGCCACGCTCCGCCTGACCGGAGGCATGGGCGGAGCATTGTTGCCTCGGTCATCGGTGGATGAAGACTCGTCCCATCGTACGGTCTGGATGGGACGGGAGCTGACCCATGGATGGGTTGCGGAACACACCAAGGGTGGAGCTAGCTTGCTGGGGAAGTCTTGGTGCGCCGGGTTCGACCGCCTTGAGCTTGTGGTTGGGGCTGAGTCGAGGAGCCTGGCCGGGTCGGAGAGTTTGGCCGGGTCGAGGGGCTTGGCCGGGTTGAGCGACCGGGCCAAGCGCGGGCCGGCTTGAGGGGTGATGTTGGCCCTGTTGTTTTTGAAAAGGATCCGGGTTCCATTGCCTGCCCGGGATTCATCCCCCCCGACAGGTATTGATCTTCTTCCCACTCAACTCCATTGGCATTGAACTTTCGTTCAAAACCAACACCTTGATTCTTCTGATGCCTTCCTTGCTTGCATACAATTTCCTCAAATTCCTTCCTTCTGGCAAGGCTACTGTAAACACCTTTCTCTATGATTCCCTTCAATAAGTTATTTTCTCTCTCAAGTGTCACTTGGCTAAGAGAGTCATTAGTGGAATCAAGATAACTACTAGAAGCATCAATATTGGATTTAGCATGATTATTGTTACTACTAGAAGAAGAATCTTTCTTGTTCTTGTTGCTAGATTTTACTTGTGGCATGTAAGTAGACAAGAGTAAATGCTTGGCAATGTAAGAAGAACTTTTCTTCCGAAGATCATCATTGATGGCTTTTAAGAACCCATGCTCTTGCTCAAGATTGAGCTTTTCGAAGTGTAACTTCTCATGAGTTTTTAAAAGTTCTCAGTTATCTTCTAAAGTAGTTTCATGAGCCAGCTTAAGAGTGTTTAGTTCTTTAGTTAGACGCTCAATCTCCTTCTTATCATTGTCATTCGTTCCATCTTGATTAGCATGATTAATAGCATTTTCATCATAGTATTCATCACTAGAGTTGTCAATAAGTAAATCATCATCACCTAGCAAATCATTTTCATCACTATTGAAATCAACATACTCGGGGTGTGATACCTTGGGGCCTTTAGCCATGAAGCATCGTCCAATACCTTCATTTGGTGAGTCAAATATATCATAGGAGTTGGTTGACACAAGTGCTAGACCGGCAACACCTTCATCTTGAGTATATTCGGAGTTGGAGTGATAACTTCTCTCGGAGTGGTGGTCGGAGTCGGAACTGGATACCCATTCACCAACATGAGCTTGATGTCTTTGTTTTATGTAGCTCCTTGATGATTTGTCCTTCCTTTCTGAATCCTTGCTTCTTCGAGTGGTTCTTCGTTCATAGCGATCATCTCTACTCCTTCTCTCTCTCTCTTGGAGGTGATTCTTCCCTTTTGCTTCTCCTTTTAGGTGAGTCTTTTCTTCTTTTGTAGGGAGCCGTACACTCATTGGAGTAGTGTCCGGGTCTTCCAAAATTGTAGCAATTTCGCTCACGACTAGAAGATCTTTTGTCATTGTAGGACCTTGACTTGGAACTTCTTTCCTTGCTTCTACTCTTGTAGAATTTGTTGAAGTTCTTCACCATTAAGCTCAGTTCTTCATTGAAGGCTTGTTTCTCATTTGATGATGTAGGAGCATCACATGAGGCTTTGTAAGCACCACTAGATTTGTTGTGAAGCTCTTCTTTGTCCTTGAGTGACATCTCATGAGCAACAATTCTTCCAATGACTTCGGTTGGCTTGAAATCTTTGTAATTTGGCATCATTTGGATCAATGTGCACACGGTATCATATTTTCCATCCAAGGCTCTCAAGATCTTCTTGATGATGAATTTGTCGGTCATCTCTTCACTTCCTAAGCCGGCAATCTCATTTGTGATGAGAGCAAGCCTAGAGTACATTTCAGCGACACCTTCACCATCCTTCATTTTGAACTTGTCAAGTTGACTTTGAAGCACATCCAACTTGGTCCTTGACGGAGTCGGTACCTTCGTGCATATCAATCAAAGTATCCCAAATTTCCTTTGCATTCTCAAGACGGCTGATTTTGTTGAATTCTTCGGGGCACAATCCGTTGAAGAGGATATCACGAGCTTGAGCATTGTATTGCAACATCTTCAATTATTTTGCGGTAGCTTCACGGTTTGATTCTCTCCCATCAAAGAATTCATCTTGCAAACCAATACACACAATAGCCCAAACGGCGGGGTTATGTCCAAGAATTTGCATTTTCATCTTTTGTTGCCAACTAGCAAAATTAGTACCATCAAAGTAAGGACCTCTACGGTGGTAATTTCCCTTGCTAGACGCCATACTCTCCTAGGTTGTGAAACCAAGGCTATGATCACCAAAGCTATGGAAATCAAGACAAATGGAGACCAAAGCTATGGAAATCAAGACAAATGGAGACCAAATCTCTCATACCACTTGTAGGATCGAAAGTATATCTAGAGGGGGGTGATTAGACTACTTGACCAAATAAAACTTAAGCTTTTCCCAATTTTAGTTCTTGGCAGATTTTAGCAACTTAGCACAAGTCAAGAAATCTCAATACAATTCAAGCAAGCATGCAAAGAGTATATGGGCAGCGGAAAGTAAAGCATGCAACTTGCAAGAAAGTAAATGGGATGAATTAGGAGGGAGCAAACGCAATGTTAACACGGAGATTTTTGGCGTGGTTCCGATAGGTGGTGCTATTGTACATCCACGTTGATGGAGACTTCAACCCATGAAGGGTAACGGTTGCGCGAGTCCACGGAGGGCTCCACCCATGAAGGGCCCACGAAGAAGCAACCTTGTCTATCCCACCATGGCCATCGCCCACGAAGGACTTGCCTCACTAGGGTAGATCTTCACGAAGTAGGCGATCTCCTTGCCCTTACAAACTCCTTGGTTCAACTCCACAATCTTGATGGCGGCTCCCAAGTGGCACCTAACCAATATAGGAGACACCACTTTCCAGAAGGTAATAGATGGTGTGTTGATGATGAACTCCTTGCTCTCGTGCTTCAAATGATAGTCTCCCAAACACTCAACTCTCTCTCACAGATTTGGCTATGGTGGAAAGATGATTTGAGTGGAAAGCAACTCGGGGAAGGCTAGAGATCAAGATTATTTCGGTAGGATTGGAATATCTTGGTCTCAACACATGAGTAGGTGGTTCTCTCTCAGAAAATGAGTAGTGGAAGTGTAGGTATGTTCTGATGGCTCTCCTCACGAATGAGGAATGGGTGGAGGGGTATATATATGAAGGAAATATGCCCTAGAGGCAATAATAAAGTTATTGTTTTTTTCCTTAATTCATGATAAAGGTTTATTATTCATGCTAGAATTGTATTAATTGGAAACTTAGTACATGTGTGAATACATAGACAAAACATATAGTCCCTAGTATGCCTCTACTTGACTAGCTCGTTAATCAAAGATGGTTATGTTTCCTAACCATAGACATGTGTTGTCATTTGATGAACGAGATCACATCATTAGGAGAATGATGTGATTGACATGACCCATTCGTTAGCTTAGCATTATGATCGTGTCAGTTTCATTGCTACTGCTTTCTTCATGACTTATACAAGTTCCTCAGACTATGAGATTATGCAACTCCCGAATACCAGAGGAACACTTTGTGTGCTACCAAATGTCATAACATAAATGGGTGATTATAAAGGTGCTCTATAGGTATCTCCGAACGTGTTTGTTGGGTTGGCATAGATCGAGATTAGGATTTGTCACGCCGTGTTTCGGAGAGGTATCTCTGCGCCCTCTCGGTAATACTCATCACTATAAGCCTTGCAAGCATTGTAATAATGAGTTAGTTGCGGGATGAAGTATTACGGAATGAGTAAAGAGACTTGTCGGTAACGAGATTGAGCTAGGTATGATGATACCAATGATCAAATCTCGGGCAAGTAACATACCGATGACAAAGGGAACAACGTATGTTGTTATGCAGTTTGACCGATAAAGATCTTAATAGAATATGTAGGAACCAATATGAGCATCTAGGTTCCGCTGTTGGTTATTGATCAGGGACATGTCTCGGTCATGTCTACGTAGTTCTCGAACCCATAGGGTCCGCACGCTTAACATTCGATGACGAATGGTATTATGAGTTTATGTGATATGATGTACCGAAGATTGTTCGGAGTCCCGGATGTGATCACGGACATGACGAGGAGTCTCAAAATGGTCGAGACATAAAGATTGATATATTGGAAGGCTATGTTTGGACACCGGAAAGGTTTCAAGAGGTTCGGGCATTTTCTGGAATACCGGGAGGTTACCGGAACCCCCCGGGGAGTCAATGGCCTTAATGGGCCATAGTGGAAGAGAGAAGGAGGCAGCCAAAGTGGAGGCGCCCCCCCCCCCCCCAAGCCCAATCCAAATTGGGAGGGGGGTCGGACCCCCTTTCCTTCTTTCCCTCTCCCTCTTCCTTCTTCTCCTACTCCAACTAGGTAAGGGGGGAAACCTACTCCTACTAGGAGTAGGACTCCCCCCTTGGTCGCGCCATAGAGGGCCGGCCCTCCCCCTCCTCCACTCCTTTATATACGTGGGAGGGGGGCACCCCATAGACACACAAGTTGATAATTGTTTTAGCCGTGTGCGGTGCCCCCCTCCACAGATTTCCACCTCGGTCATATCGTCATAGTGCTTAGGCGAAGCCCTGCGTCGGTAACTTCATCATCACCCTCACCACACCGTCATGCTGACGGAACTCTCCCTCAACCTCAGTTGGATCTAGAGTTCGTGGGACGTCACCGAGCTGAACGTGGGCAGATCGCGGAGGTGTCAAATCTTCGGTGCTTGGATTGATCGGATCGTGAAGACGTACGACTACATCAACCACGTTGTCATAACGCTTCCGCTTTCGGTCTACGAGGGTACATGGACACACTCTTCCCTCTCGTTGCTATGCATCACCTAGATAGATCTTGCATGATTGTAGGAATTTTTTTGAAATTACCGCGTTCCCCAACAGTGGCATCCGAGCCAGGTCTATGTGTGATGTTATATGCACGAGTAGAACACAAAGAGTTGTGGGCAATAACAGTCATACTGCTTACCAGCATGTCATACTTTGATTCGGCGGTATTGTTGGATGAAGCGGCTCAGATCGACATTACGCGTACGCTTACGCGAGACTTGTTCTACCGACGTGCTTCGTACATAGGTGGCTGGTGAGTGTCTGTTTTGCCAACTTTAGTTGAATTGAGTGTGGCTACGCCCGGTCCTTGTTGAAGGTTAAAACAGCACACTTGACGAAAAATCGTTTTGGTTTTTGATGCATAGGTAAGAACGGTTCTTGCTAGAAGCCCGTAGCAGCCACATAAAACTTGCAACAACAAAGTAGAGGACGTCTAACTTGTTTTTGAAGGGCTTGTTGTGATGTGATATGGTCAAGGCATGATGTGATATAAATTGTTGTATGAGATGATCATGTTTTGTAACAAAGTTATCAGCAACTGGCAGGAGCCATATGGTTTTCACTTTATTGTATGCAATGCAATCGCCATGTAATTGTTTTACTTTATCACTAAGCGGTAGCGATACTCGTAGTAACAATAGTTGGCGAGACGACAATGATGCTACGATAGAGATCAAGGTGTCACGTCAGTGACGATGGAGATCATGATGATGCTTCGATGATGGAGATCATGAGCACAAGATGATGATGGCCATATCATGTCACATATTTTGATTGCATGTGATGTTTATCCTATATGCATCTTATTTTGCTTAGAACGTCGGTAGCATTATAAGATGATCCCTTACTAAATTTCAAGGTACAAGTGTTCTCCCTGAGTATGCACCGTTGCTACAGTTCATCGTGCCGAGACACCACGTGATGATCGGGTGTGATAAGCTCTATGTTCACATTCAATGGGTGCAAGCCAGTTTTGCACACGCGGAATACTCGGGTTAAACTTGATGAGCATAGCATATGCAGATATGGCCTCGGAACACTAAGACCGAAAGGTCGAACGTCACTACAAAAATGTTGTTGATCCATGACGGCCCTGAACCATCACAGATTGCTGCCAAACTATCACAAATGCCCATCGATGACGTTTTTGAAAACCATCATATATTCCCTGTCATAGATTGGTCTTCATGACGAAGGGCCGAAATCCTCACAAATTATGCTGACCCATGACGATCCTTGGTGGTCACAGATCAACCATGAGCCCATCCAGTTCGGGTAGGGCTGATACGTCTCCAATGTATCTATAATTTTTGATTGCTCCATGCTACTTTATCTACTATTTTAGGCAATATTGGGCTTTATTATCCACTTTTATATTATTTTGGGACTAACCTATTAACCAGAGGCCCAGCCCAGATTTGCTGTTTTATGCCTATTTCAGTGTTTCGAGGAAAAGGAATATCAGACGAAGTCAAAACGGAACAAAATCAACTGGAGAAGTTATTTTTGGAAGGAAACCCACCTGATGGACTTGGACCCCACGTCAGAAGATACGGGAGGTGCTCACGAGGGTGGGGGGGGGGGCGCGCCCTCCCCCCTGGGCGCGCCCCCCTGCCTCGTGGGCCCCCTGTAGCTCCACCGACGTTCTCCCTGCACCCATATATACCTACTGAAAGATCGTGGATGTCGCCTAGAGGGGGGTGAATAGGCGTTTTAAAATAATTACGGTTTAGACTTGACCAAATGCGGAATAAACCTAGCGGTTAATTTGTCAAGCACAAAACCGAAAACAACTAGGCTCACCTATGTGCACCAACAACTTATGCTAAGCAATATAAGCAACTATGTGATAGCAAGATATATGACAAAGAACAATATGGCTATCACAAAGTAAAGTGCATAAGTAAAGGGCTTGGGTAAGAGATAACCGAGGCACGCGGAGACGACGATGTATCCCGAAGTTCACACCCTTGCGGATGCTAATCTCCGTTTGGAGCGGTGTGGAGGCACAATGCTCCCCAAGAAGCCACTAGGGCCACCGTAATCTCCTCACGCCCTCGCACAATGCAAGATGTTGTGATTCCACTAAGGGACCCTTGAGGGCGGTCACCGAACCCGTACAAATGGCAACCCTTGGGGCGGTCACCGGACCCGTACACTTTGGCAACCCTTGGGGGCGGTCACCGGTACCCGTCAAATTGCTCGGGGCGATCTCCACAACCTAATTGGAGACCCCGATGCTTGCCCGGAGCTTTACACCACAATGATTGAGCTCCGAACACCACCAACCGTCTAGGGCGCCCAAGCACCCAAGAGGAACAAGCTCAAGGGCACCAAGCACCCAAGAGAAATAAGCTTCTCAACTTGTAACTTCCACGTATCACGTGGAGAACTCAACCCGATGCACCAAATGCAATGGCAAGGGCACACGGAGTGCCCAAGTCCTTCTCTCCCAAATCCCACCAAAGCAACTAATGCTAGGGAGGAAAAAGAGAGGAAGAACGAAAGAAGAACACGAAGAAATCCAAGATCTAGATCCAAGGGGTTCCCCTCACTTAGAGGGGAAAGTGATTGGTGGAAACGTGGATCTAGATCTCCTCTCTCTTTTCCCTCAAAAACTAGCAAGAATCCATGGAGGGATTGAGAGTTAGCAAGCTCGCAGAAGGTCAACAATGGGGGAAGAACACGAGCTCAAGGGATAAGGTTCATAAGGGAAGAAGACCCCTTTATACAGTGGGGGAACCAATCCAACCGTTACCCCACTGAACAGCCACGCACAGAGAGGTACTACCGCTTGGGCAGGGCGGTACTACCGCTGAGGGCGGTACTACCGCTCCCACCCAGGGGTACTGCCGCGCTGACGAGGAGGGCAGGGCCCTGGCCCAGAGCGGTACTACCGTGGGAGTAGGCGCGGTACTACCGTGGGAGTAGGCGCGGTACTACCGCTTGGAGCGATACTACCGCCACTACTACCGCACTTAGTACCGTAAAACCCGACACGAAAAACGACGGTCTCGAATCGAGGCGGTAGTAGCTCGGAACCACTGCGGTACTACGGCCGAAGACCACAAGCGGTACTACCGCTTGAATGCTTCGGTGGTACTACCGCTGTGGACCGCGGTACTACCGCTGGCGCCATCCTTAAGCCACTACCGCGAAAACAAAGAATACTCCAAGGAAACCAGAACTGCCATAACTTCTGCAAATGAGCTCCGAATTGAGCAAACTCAAGCTTGTTTGAAACAAGACAACGAGTAGCATCAAAACAAGACAACAAGGTTATAGTAAGATGAGGCAGGGGAGGTATGCTTAGCAAACAAAGGAGTGACACCACCAACAGAGAAGAACCGGCATACCCTCCAACATCGAAAACATCATAGAGGATGCATGTGAACTCCGTTTTTGATGAACTCGAGCTTGTCATAACAATGACCATAAGCTCCAAATCTCACAAGGAGAAGAACCAAACAAGAACCAATAAAGATGATGCAAGGATGCAATGGTTTGAGCTCTCTACGAGCGATACGATCAAGCAACTCATCGAGAGCCCCCCTTGATAATACGGCAATCGATCCTATAACCCGGTCTCCCACAACTACCGTGAGACCGGTGAAATAGAAAACCTATCAAGGGCAAACCTTTGCCTTGCACATGATCCACTTGAGCTATATGATGACGATCTTCTCCTCCTCAAGATGGACCACCTTTCTTGATTGCGTTGGCTCGATGAAGACTAGTAGATTGCTCCCCCATACTCCACTATGGGTGAGCCACTCTTCTGCACATCTTCACAAGTCCATTGTCGCCACAATGGACGGCAAGCTTCAAGCATATGATCTCTTCGTGATGATCCTACTTGAACTTGCACACCGCAACCTAACCCCACAAAGAACTCTCACGAAGACCATGGGTTAGTACACAAAGCGTAATTGACCATGCTTACCATACCATGGGATCGCTTGATCCCTCTCGATACATCTTCTATGCTTTGTGTGTTGAACAACTTGATTCATTCTTTGACTTAGTCTTGATCAACCTTGAATCTTTCCAACTCTCTTCATTTGGATGATGTCTTAAAGGTAAACATGAATGATCACACACTCTTCTTCTTCAAGACATGCTTGCTATAAGCTCAATACTCATAAGACCAATCTTTGGATAATTCCTTAATAGCACCTTGGTCATCACAAACTCTCCTTGAAACCAACAAATGGACTCCAAGAAAAGCCTATGGACAAACCCTTCAAATATAACTCAAGGCAACCATTAGTCCATAGAGATTGTCATCAATTGGCAAAACCAAACATGGGGGCACCGCATGTTCTTTCACCTACGTACCCTAAAACTTTCAGAACAGAAAATAGATCGGGAGTTCCACCGTCGCAAGCCTCTGTAGCCACCAAAAACCGATCGGGACCCCGTTCTGGCACCCAGCCGGAGGGGGATCCCATCACCGGAGGCCATCTTCATCATCCAGGCACTATCCATGACGAGGAGGGAGTAGTTCACCCTCGGGGCTGAGGGTATGTACCAGTAGCTATGTGTTTGATCTCTCACTCACGTGTTCTCTCTCGTGTTCCTCTATGGCACGATCTTGATGTATCCCGAGCTTTGCTATTGTAGTTGGATCTTATGATGTTTCTCCCCCTCTACTCTCTTGTGATGAATTGAGTTTCCCCTTTGAAGTTATTTTATCGGATTGAGTCTTTTATGAACACTTGATGTATGTCTTGCGTGGGATAACTGTGGTGACAATGGGTTATTCTATTGATCCACTTGATGTATGTTTTGGTGATCAACTTGTGGGTTTCGTGGCACTTGGGAACCTATGCATAGGGGTTGGCACACGTTCTTGACTCTCCGGTAGTAGCTTTGGGGCACTCTTTGAAGTACTTTTATGTTGGTTGGATGAATCTGAGATTGTGTGATGCATATCGTATAATCATGCCCACGGATACTTGAGGTGACAATGGAGTAGCTAGGTGACATTAGGGTTTTGGTTGATTTGTATCTTAAGGTGTTATTCTAGTACGAACTCTTTTATAGATCGATCCGAAAGAATAGCTTTGTGGTGGTTTCGTACCCGACCATAATCTCTACGTTTGTTCTCCGCTATTAGTGTCTTTGGAGTGACTCTTTGTCGCATGTTGAGGGCTTGTCATATGTTCTATCTATGTTATCATTGTTGAGAGAACTTACACTAGTGAAAGTATGAACCCTAGGCCTTGTTTCCTACCATTGCAATACCATTTACGCTCACTTTTACCGCTCGCTACCTTGCTGTTTTTATTATTTCAGATTACAAGAACCTATATCTACTATCTATTTTGCACTTGTATCTTCATCTCTTCGCCGAACTAGTGCACCTATAAAATTTGCCATTGTATTGGGTGTGTTGGGGACACAAGAGACTCTTTGTTATTTGGTTGCAGGGTTGTTTGAGAGAGACCATCTTCATCCTACGCCTCCTACGGATTGATAAACCTTAGGTCATCCACTTGAGGAAATTTGCTACTGTCCTACAAACATGTGCACTTGCAGGACCAACAACGTCTACAAGAAGAAGGTTGTGTAGTAGACATCAATCTCTTTTCTGGCGCCGTTGCCGGGGAGGTTAGTGCTTGAAGGTATATCTTTAAATCTTGCAATCGAATCTTTTTGTTTCTTGTTTTAGCACTAGTCTAGTTTATAAAAGAAAACTAAATGAATGGAGTTGAGTTTGTCTCATACGCTTCACCTTTTTAATATCTTTTGTGAGTATGATGGAAAGGATAATTGTGCTCAAGTACTAGAAGAAGAAATCTATAGAATGTTTTTATATGATGAGCATGATTGCAATGTTGTTAGTATGAATTCCTTGAATATCCATGATGCTAATTATGTGCAAAGCCACAAGCTTGGGGAAGCTATGTTTGATGAATATGATATATTTTGTCCCCCAAGCTTTGATGAGCAAATTTACTATGATGAAAGCATGCCTCCTATCTATGATGATTATTGTGATGATACGTATGCTATAAAGAAAAAGTTTGCTTATGTGGAGAGTAGAAAATTTTCTATGCTTGTAGATCATGAAAAGAATGCTTTAGGTGCTGGTTATATTGTTGAATTCATTCATGATGCTACTGAAAATTATTATGAGGGAGGAACATATGTTTGTAGTAATTGCAATAATGTCAAGTCTCCTCTCTATGTGCTTAAATTCTTGAAGCCATGCTTGTTGTGCCATCCTATGCTAGTTGATTATTGTTCCCATAAGTTGTTTGCTCACAAAATCCCTATGCATAGGAAGTGGGTTAGACTTAAATGTGCTAGTCATATGCTTCATGATGCTCCCGTTATGTTTCAATTCTTATCTTTGATGTGAGCATCATTGCCATCATCATGCCTAGCTAAAAGGCATTAAAGAGAAGCGCTTGTTGGGAGACAACCCAATATTTATCCTTACTGTTTTTGTGTGTCCACATGATTATGCTACTGTAGTAATCATGTTTTATAGCTTTTGTTTCAATAAAGTGTCAAGTAGAACCTTTGGGAAGACTTGGGTGAAGTTTATGTGATCTTACTGTGAAAAACAGAAACTTTAGCGCTCATGAGATTAGATGCCATTTTTTACTGGAGAGTGATTTTAGGTTGATTCTTTTTGCAAATGATTAATAGACAAATTTCTCAGGTCCAGAAATTTATTTCATAATTTTTGGGGTTCCAGAAGTATACGTTTTATACAGATTACTACAGACTGTTCTGTTTTTGACAGATTCTGTTTTCATTGTGTTGTTTGCTTATTTTGATGAATCTGTGGCTAGTATTAAGTGGTATGAACCATAGAGAAGTTAGAATACAGTATATATTACACCAATATGAATTTAGAATGAGTTCATTACAGTACCTAAGTGGTGGTTTTATTTTCTTATACTAACGGAGCTTACGAATTTTGTGTTGAAGTTTTGTGTGGTTGAAGTTTTCAAGTTTTGGGTAAGGATTCGATGGACTATGGAATAAGGAGTGGCAAGAGCCTAAGCTTGGGGATGCCCAAGTCACCCCAAGGTAATATTCAAGGACAACCAAGAGCCTAAGCTTGGGGATGCCCCGGAAGGCATCCCCTCTTTCGTCTTCGTTCATCGGTAACTTTACTTGGAGCTATATTTTTATTCACCACATGATATGTGTTTTGCTTGGAGCGTCATTTTATTTTGTTAGTTTTTGCTTGCTGTTAGTTAGAATAGTGTTTTGCATCTTTATGTTCAATAAAAAAGTCAAGGATAGCCCTTGCCATGCTTATTTTGCTAGTTTGCATGTTGCTGTTTGAAAACAGAAAGTTTACCGCTGTTGCAAAAATTCCCTAGAAAAGTCAGAGCATGTTATAACATTGAATCTTTTTGCATATTTAGCTCTGATAAATTTATTACAGTGGGAATTTTAGTTCATAATTTTTGGAGTCAGGGAAGTATTGATACTCTTGCATTCTTTATAGACTGTACTGTTTTGACAAATTGCTGTTATGGTTGCATTGTTTGCATATGTTTGCTTGTTCAATGATTCTATTTGATGATAGGAGTATTAAATATGCAGAGGCATTTAGTATTCAATGTTGAATAATAATTTTAGTGATTTGTTATAGTATAATATGATAAGGTTTTGCATTGGTTTATACTAACCTATCTCACGAGTTCTTGTTGAGTTTGTTGTGAATGAAGCTTTTGATAAAAAGAGAGACCATGATATGAGAGGAATTAAGGAGACACAAAAGTTCAAGCTTGGGGATGCGCAAGGCACCCCAATATATTATTTCAAGAAGTCCCAAGCATCTAAGCTTGGGGATGTCCCGGTAGGCATCCCACCTTTCTTCTTCAACAACTATCGGTTAGTATCGGTTGAGCCTAAGTTTTTGCTTCTTCACATGAGTTGTGCTATCCTTGCATTGTAGTTTTCTTTAGCTTTGCTTGTTGTTTGAATAAAGTATCAAGATCTGAAATTCTTTAATGAGAGAGAGTCTTACATGATTTGGTATTTGTTAGAATACTCTATGTGCTTCACTTATATCTTTTGGAGTAGTTTGTTGTTTGCTCTAGTGCTTCACTTATATCTTTTAGAGCACGATGGTAGATTTGTTTTAAATAAACTATTGATATCTCATGCTTCACTTAGATTATTTTGAGAGTCATTAATAGAATGGTAGTTTGCTTAATGTTAATATACTTGGTATTCAAGATATGTGAAACTTTCTTTTGAGTGAATTGAATACTAAGATAAGTTTGATGCTTGATAATTGTTTTGAGATATGGAGGTGATAATATCAAAGACGTGCTAGTTGGGTGATTATGAATTTGAGAAATACTTGTGTTGAAGTTTGCAAATCCCGTAGCATGCACCTATGGTTAAAGTTATGTAACAAATTTGAAACATGAAGTGTACCTGGCTTGTGCATCCTTATGAGTGGCGGTCGGGGACGAGGGATGGTCTTTTCCTACCAATCTATCCCCCTAGGAGCATGCGCGTAGTACTTGAATTTTTGATGACTTCTAAATTTTTGCAATAAGTATATGAGTTCTTTTGAATAATGTTGAGTCCATGGATTATACGCACTCTCACCTTTCCGCCATTGCTAGCCTCTTCGGTACCGTGCATTGCCCTTTCTCACCTTGAGAGTTGGTGCAAACTCCGCCGGTGCATCCAAACCCCGTGATATAATACGCTCTATCACACATAAACCTCCTTATATCTTCCTCAAAACAGCCACCATACCTACCTATTATGGCATTTCCATAGCCATTCCGAGATATATTGCCATGCAACTTCCACCATCATCATCATGACATGCATTACTTTTGTCATATTGCCATTGCATGATCTTGTAGTTGACATCGTATTTGTGGCCAAGCCACCATGCATTATTTTTTATACATGTCACTCTTGATTCATTGCACCATCCTGGTACACTGCCGGAGGCATTCATATAGAGTCATATCTTGTTCTAAGTTTCGAGTTGTAATCCTTGTGTTGTAATTTATAGAAGTGTGATGATCATCATTATTAGAGCATTGCCCAAAACAAAGAGAAAGGCCAAAAAAAGGGGCCCAAAAAAAGAAAATAAAAAAAAGAAAAAAAGAAAAGAAAAGGGCAATGCTACTATCTCTTTTTCCACACTTGTGCTTCAAAGTAGCACCTTGTTCTTGATGTAGAGAGTCTCATATATTGTGCTTCAAAGTAGGACCTTGTTTTTCATTTAGTGAGTCTCATAAAGTCATCTTTTTATACTAGTGGGAATTTTTCATTATAGAACTTGGCTTGTATATTCCTATGATGGGCTTCCTCAAATGCCCTAGGTATTCATGAGCAAGCAAGTTGGATGCACACCCACTAGTTTTCTTTTGTTGAGCATTCATAGCTCTAGTGCATCCGTTGCATGGCAATCCCTACTCCTCATGTTGACATCAATTGATGGGCATCTCCATAGCCCGTTGATTAGCCTCGTCAATGTGAGACTTTCTCCTTTTTTGTCTTCTCCACGCAATCCCCATCATCATATGCTATTCCACCCATAGTGCTATATCCATGGCTCACGCTCATGTATTGCGTGAAGGTTGAAAAAGTTTGAGATTATTTAAATATGAAACAATTGCTTGGCTTGTCATTGGGGGTATAGAAGTTGGGAACACCTTTGTGTGACGAAAATGAAGCATAGCCTAACTATATGATTTTGTAGGGATGAACTTTCTTTTGCCGTGTTATTTTGAGAAGACATGAGTGCTTTGATTAGTATGCTTGAAGTATTATTATTTTTGTGTCAATATGAACTTTTGTCTTGAATCTTTCGGATCTGAATATTCATATCACAATTAAGAAGATTTACATTGAAATTATGCCAAAGTATCACTCCGCATCAAAAATTCTTTTTTATCATTTACCTACTCGAGGACGAGCAGGAATTAAGCTTGGGGATGCTTGATACATCTCCAACGTATCTATAATTTTTGATTGCTCCATGCTACTTTATCTACTATTTTAGGCAATACTGGGCTTTATTATCCACTTTTATATTATTTTTGGGACTAACCTATTAACCGGAGGCCCAACCCAGATTTGTTGTTTTATGCCTATTTTAGTGTTTCGAGGAAAAGGAATATCAGACGAAGTCAAAACGGAACGAAATCAACTGGAGAAGTTTATTTTGGAAGGAAACCCATCTGATGGACTTGGACCCCACGTCAGAAGATACGGGAGGTGCTCATGAGGGTGGGGGCGCGCCCTCCCCCCCTAGGCGTGCCCCCCTGCCTCGTGGGGCCCCCGTAGCTCCACCAACGTTCTCCCTGCACCCATATATACCTATGTACCCTAAAACTTTCAGAACAGAAAATAGATCGGGAGTTCCACCGGCGCAAGCCTCTGTAGCCACCAAAAACCAATCGGGACCCCGTTCCGGCACCCTGCTAGAGGGGGATCCCATCACCGGAGGCCATCTTCATCATCCAGGCACTATCCATGACGAGGAGGGAGTAGTTCACCCTCGGGGTTGAGGGTATGTACCAGTAGCTATGTGTTTGATCTCTCTCTCACGTGTTCTCTCTCGTGTTCCTCTATGGCACGATCTTGATGTATCCCGAGCTTTGCTATTGTAGTTGGATCTTATGATGTTTCTCCCCCTCTACTCTCTTGTGATGAATTGAGTTTCCCCTTTGAAGTTATTTTATCGGATTGAGTCTTTTATGAACACTTGATGTATGTCTTGCATGGGATAACCGTGGTGACAATGGGTTATTCTATTGATCCACTTGATGTATGTTTTGGTGATCAACTTGCGGGTTTCGTGGCACTTGGGAACCTATGCATAGGGGTTGGCACACGTTCTTGACTCTCCGGTAGTAGCTTTGGGGCACTCTTTGAAGTACTTTTATGTTGGTTGGATGAATCTGAGATTGTGTGATGCATATCGTATAATCATGCCCACGGATACTTGAGGTGACAATGGAGTAGCTAGGTGACATTAGGGTTTTGGTTGATTTGTATCTTAAGGAGTTATTCTAGTACGAACTCTTTTATAGATCGATCCGAAAGAATAGCTTTGTGGTGGTTTCATACCCGACCATAATCTCTACGTTTGTTCTCCGCTATTAGTGTCTTTGGAGTGACTCTTTGTCGCATGTTGAGGGCTTTTCATATGTTCTATCTATGTTATCATTGTTGAGAGAACTTACACTAGTGAAAGTATGAACCCTAGGCCTTGTTTCCTACCATTGCAATACCATTTACGCTCACTTTTACCGCTCGCTACCTTGCTGTTTTTATTATTTCAGATTACAAGAACCTATATCTACTATCTATTTTGCACTTGTATCTTCATCTCTTCGCCGAACTAGTGCACCTATAAAATTTGCCATTGTATTGGGTGTGTTGGGGACACAAGAGACTCTTTGTTATTTGGTTGCAGGGTTGTTTGAGAGAGACCATCTTCATCCTACGCCTCCTACGGATTGATAAACCTTAGGTCATCCACTTGAGGGAAATTTGCTACTGTCCTACAAACCTGTGCACTTGCAGGCCCAACAACGTCTACAAGAAGAAGGTTGTGTAGTAGACATCAAGGGCCTAAGCCCAGCCTAGGCCTTTGTGACAACACGAACCGTCACAGAATTTCATGACGTGGCACGTAGATGGACATGATAGCCTACAAGATGTGGCCCAATTAGACTTTCGGCCTCCTATTTTCAGCCCAGTCCGATCCATTAGCATGTTTCCTCAAGTCCAGCCCATTAATTTTGTCTGGTTGCCCTATCTAATTTCAGCCCATTTAAGCTTTGCCTTTTTCGGCCCATTGCATTTTCTGATCTAGTATACAATTGTTGGGCTTGCTTATTTTTGTTGTGTTTGCTAGCCAATTTCGGCCCAGCTATAGTGCATCACCCAACCCAAAAGTTCACGTCATTGAGCCCATTTTTTTAACAATAAATAATTTCTATGTCTGCTTGTTTCGGTCTGGTTAGCTAGCCAATTTAGCCTAGTTTGGTCTGGTTAACCAGCACATTTTAGCCCAGTTCCAGTCCACCAAAACTGTAAAACTAAACCATCCCATAATGTTATACCGAAACTTTAGCCCCAAAAAATTGTTATATATGAACAACAATATAGATTCTAATCCAGCAACAGATCACAACACATATATGATGATAGAAATTAAGTTCCAGCTTTAGATCACACGCGGTCTGATCCAACATAAATATGAAACAACAATCACTCTGGTGCCACAAACTACCCACAACAAAAATGCTTGGATTCATATCCATGAATAGAATACGACGCGCTCTGCTGCCCAGCAACGATGCACACAATATAAGCATGCTGCGCTCAACCCTGAAAAATTGAACCCATGTATGAATCATTCAATGGTTGCCAAGTGGATCAGATTCATATAAGAAGCAAAGAATAATACAGAAAAAAAACTAGTTGCTTTAAGGTCAAATTATTCTTCTACCTTTCTTTAGGCTGACTTTACAATTATTGATTATTGTACTATTGGATCTACTAAAAAAAGTAAGCATTGTGATATGATTAGCACTCTTTGAACCCTGACCTACAATTGCAGATTGTACGGTGACTCTGTACCCTTTCTTCGTGTTGATGTAGTGGCACTCCTTTCATCTTTGTATTTTTCTCCCTGAAAACAACATATATGCAGCAAGCTTACTTCTGTATTCATGGTCGCCTCAGATTCAGTAACTATGAAGAAAGAACGTATTCAATACCCAAAATGAATTTTACTTTATCCATTTGTTCAAGATAAGATACCATTGAAAATTTTAGATCTTTTATTTTTAAATTCATAAATATGTTTATGAACTCATGAACATTTTTTTAATAAACGAACATTTTTTGAAATTCACAAACCTTTAATTCGTGAACATTTTTTGAATTGATGAACATTTTTTTGAACTCAATAACATTTTTTGAATTCATGAAGATTTTAAAATTAGAATTTTTGTTTGAAATCTTGAACATTATGAAGAAAAAACAAAAAAACAAGGGCTCATGATGATTGGGTCCACGGCAAACCGACCAGTCCGGGTCCTATGACAACCTGAGATTTGCATCCCATATCAACCTAACAGGTTGGGCCGGAAGCACTTCGATAACGTGGCCTATCATGAGATGACACATCAAAGACTGAAATTCATGACTGTTCACATGGGGTAAAAAATGAACCGAAGCCCGGTAAATCCATGACGATTTACATATTGGGATCATGACAATGAGACAACATTTGTCATAAAACTGTCACTAGTTTTCAGGGGCCATCGTCCTCTGCACGATCCATGATGGATCTAGGCTAACCATCATCGATGGAATACCATGAGTGACGGTTTCTGAAACCGTCACCAGAAATCCATCATAGATAACAGGTATCTTGTAGTGCGTGAATCATATAGTAGATATGATCAACATAGTGATGTTCACCATTGAAAACTACTCCATCTCACGTGATGATCGGACATGGTTTAGTTGATTTGGATCACATGACCACTTAGATGATTAGAGGGATGTCTATCTAAGTGGGAGTTCTTTAGTAATATGATTAATTGAACTTTAATTTATCATGAACTTAGTACCTGATAGTATTTTGCATGTCTATGTTGTTGTAGATCAATGGCACATGCTGTCGTTCCTTTGAATTTTAATGCGTTCCTAGAGAAAGCTAAGTTGAAAGATGATGGCAGCAACTACACGGACTGGGTTCGTAACTTGAGGATTATGCTCATTGTTTCACAAAAGAATTATGTCCTGGAAGCACCGCTGGGTGCCAGCCCTGCTGTAGATGCTACTAATGACGTTAAGAACGTCTGGCAGAGCAAAGCTGATGACTACTCGATAGTTCAGTGTGCTATGCTTTACGGCTTAGAATCGGGACTTCAAAGACGTTTTGAAAGTCATGGAGCATATGAGATGTTCCAAGAGTTGAAGTTAATATTTCAAGCAAATGCCCGAGTTGAGAGATATGAAGTCTCCAACAAGTTCTACAGCTGCAAAATGGAGGAGAATAGTTTTGTCAGTGAACACATACTCAGAATGTCTGGGTACCATAATCACTTGACTCAACTGGGAGTTGATCTTCCAGTTGATTGTGTCATTGACAAAGTTCTTCAATCACTGCCACCAAGCTATAAAGGCTTTGTGATGAACTATAATATGCAAGGGATGAACAAAACTATTCCCGAGCTCTTCGCGATGCTAAAGGCCGCCGAGGTAGAAATCAAAAAGGAACATCAAGTGTTGATGTTCAATAAGACCACTAGTTTCAAGAAAAAGGGCAAAGGGAAGAAGGGGAACTTCAAAAAGAACGGCAAAAAGGTTGCCGCTCAAGAGAAGAAACCCAAGTCTGGACCTAAGCCTGAAACTGAGTGCTTCTACTGCAAAGGGACTGGTCACTGGAAGCGGAACTGCCCCAAGTATTTGGCGGATAAGAAGAATGGCAAAGTGAAAGGTATATTTGATATACATGTTATTGACGCGTTCTTAACTAATGCTCGTAGTAGCGCCTGGGTATTTGATACCGGTTCTGTTGCTCATATTTGCAACTCGAAACAGGGTCTACGGATTAAGCGAAGATTGGCTAAGGATGAGGTGACGATGCACGTGGGAAATGGTTCCAAAGTCGATGTGATCACGGTCGGCACGCTACCTCTACATCTACCATCGGGATTAGTTTTAGACCTGAATAATTTTATTTGGTGCCAGTGTTGAGCATGAACATTATATCTGGATCTTGTTTAATGCGAGATGGTTATTCATTTAAATCAGAGAATAATGGTTGTTCTATTTATATGAGTAATATCTTTTATGGTCATGCACCCCTACTGAGTGGTCTAATTTTTTTTTTGAATCTCGATAGTAGTGATACACATATTCATAGTGTTGAAGCCAAAAGATATAAGTTTAATAATGATAGTGCAACTTATTTGTGGCACTGTCGTTTGGGTCATATCGGTGTAAAGCGCATGAAGAAACTCCATGCTGATGGACTTTTGGAATCACTTGATTATGAATCACTTGGTGCTTGCGAACCATGCCTCATGGGCAAGATGACTAAAACTCCGTTCTCCGGAACAATGGAACGGGCTACTGACTTGTTGGAAATAATACATACCGATGTATGCGGTCCAATGAGTATTGAAGATCGTGGTGGGTATCATTATTTTCTTACCTTCACAGATGATTTGAGCGGATATGGTTATATCTACTTGATGAAACATAAGTCTGAAACATTTGAAAAGTTCAAAGAATTTCATAGTGAAGTGTAAATCATCGTAACAAGAAAATAAAGTTTCTACGATCTGATCATGGAGGAGAATATTTGAGTTACGAGTTTGGTCTTCATTTGAAACAACATGGGATAGTTTCACAATTAACGCCACCTGGAACACCACAACGAAATGGTGTGTCTGAACGTCGTAATCGTACTTTATTGGATATGGTGCGATCTATGATGTCTCTTACTGATTTACCGCTATCGTTTTGGGGTTATGTATTAGAGACGACTACATTCACTTTAAATAGGGCACCATCAAAGTCCATTGAGACAACGCCTTATGAATGGTTTGGCAAGAAACCAAAGTTGTCGTTTCTTAAAGTTTGGGGCTGTGATGCTTATGTGAAAAAGCTTCAACCTGATAAGCTCGAACCCAAATCGGAGAAGTGCGTCTTCATAGGATACCAAAAGGAAACTGTTGGGTACACCTTCTATCATAGATCCGAAGGCAAAATCTTTGTTGCTAAGAATGGATCCTTTCTAGAGAAGGAGTTTCTCTCAAAAGAAGTGAGTGGGAGGAAAGTAGAACTTGATGAGGTAGTTGTACCTTCTCCCTTATTGGAAAGTAGTTCATCACAGAAATCAATTCTTGTGATTCCTACACCAATTAGTGAGGAAGCTAATGATGATGATCATGAAGCTTCATATCAAGTTACTACCGAACCTCGTAGGTCTTCCAAAGTAAGAACCACACGAGAGTGGTATGGTAATCATGTTTTGGAAGTCATGTTACTAGACCATGATGACCCTATGAACTATGAGGAAACGATGATGAGCCCAGATTCCTTGAAGCCATGAAATCTGAGATGGAATCCATGTATGAGAACAAAGTGTGGACTTTGATGGACTTGCCCAATGATCGGCAAGCCATAGAAAATAAATGGATCTTTAAGAAGAAGACTAACGAAGACGATAATGTTACTGTTTACAAAGCTTGACTTGTTGCGAAAGGTTTTCAACAAGTTCAAGGAGTTGACTACGATGAGACTTTCTCACCCGTAGCGATGCTTAAGTCTATCCGAATCATGTTAGCAATTGCTGCATTTTATGATTATGAAATTTGACAAATGGATGTCAAAACTGCATTCCTGAATGGATTTCTGGAAGAAGAGTTGTATATGATGAAACCAGAAGGTTTTATCGATCCAAAGGGTGCTAACAAAGTGTGCAAGCTCCACCGATCCATTTATGGACTGGTGCAAGCCTCTCGGAGTTGGAATAAACGCTTTGATAGTGTGATCAAAGCATATGGTTTCATACAGACTTTTGGAGAAGCCTGTTGTCGGTGTCAAAACTGGCAGATCTCGGGTAGGGGGTCCCGAACTGTGCGTCTAGGCGGATGGTAACAGGAAACAAGGGACACGATGTTTTTACCCAGGTTCGGGCCCTCTCGATGGAGGTAAAACCCTACTCCTGCTTGATTAATATTGATGATATGGGTAGTACAAGAGTAGATCTACCACGAGATCAAAGAGGCTAAACCCTAGAAGCTAGCCTATGGTATGATTGTTGTTCGTCCTACGGACTAAAACCCTCCGGTTTATATAGGCACCGAAGAGGGTTAGGGTTACATAGAGTCGGTTACAATGGTAGGAGATCTACATATCCGTATCGCCAAGCTTGCCTTCCACGCCAAGGAAAGTCCCATCCGGACACGGGACGAAGTCTTCAATCTTGTATCTTCATAGTCCAGGAGTCCGGCCAAAGGTGATAGTTCGGCTATCCAGACACCCCCTAATCCAGGACTCCCTCAGTAGCCCCTGAACCAGGCTTCAATGACGACGAGTCCGGCGCGCATATTGTCTTCGGCATTGCAAGGCGGGTTCCTCCTCCGAATACTTCATAGAAGATTTTGAACACGAGGATAGTGTCCGGCTCTGCAAAATAAGTTCCACATACCACCGCAGAGATAATAATATTTACACAAGTTCAATCTCCAAGCCTTTATTCGAATCGTTTTTACTATCCCACCTCAGCGTGTTTAGCGAGGCGGTTTCCTTGGCACGTCTTGTCAAGGCAGAGATCGTGTCCCCTTATTCTGGGATTCTCATCAATACAGGTGTGGGTAACCCAATCGTGCCCGTTGGCACGCCCCCTCTATCGAAGGCGAGTCCCGAACGGTCAAGGGGAAGGCTCTTGGTATTCAACCTCTTTATAAAGAGACCAAGGCTCCACTCCTTTCTTTCAATCTCAATCGAATCCGCCCCTCGCCTCGAGTTCCAACACCCAAAGCTCCAGATTCAGGCGCTTTGGACCTTCGATGATGTCCGGCTCCGACCTGCAAGGCCGGTGGATGCCTTCCTCCATTACGGAAGAAGACATGCTAAAGCTAAGAGATGCCAGGTACCTAATCAGCGAAATTTCACATAGGCTACCTGCCCAAGGGCAGGTTATTCCCATTCCCAAGCCTGGCGAAAGCGTGGTGTTCGCGTCTCACTTTCTTCGGGGGCTAGGCTTCCCGACGGATCCTTTCGTGAGGGGGCTCATGTTTTATTATGGGTTGGAATTTCATGACTTGGATCCGGAGTCCATCCTCCACATCTCATCGTTCATTGTCGTATGCGAAGCCCTCCTCCGCATTACCCCTCACTTCGGATTGTGGCTCAAGACCTTCAAGGTGGAGCCGAAGATGATCAAGGGGCAGTAGGCAGAGTGCGGAGGGGCTGTTATAAGAAAGAATGTTGATGCTCCCTGGCCCGAGGGCTCTTTTCAAGAGGAGCCCGGCCTATGGCAACAAGAGTGGTTTTATATCACAGTTCCCAGGGGCACCAAATGGGTGGCGCCACCTGTCTTTCGCTCGGGTCCTCCACCGTGGCTGGCGTCATGGGTCAATAAAGGACTTGACTGGGGGCCGTCCAAGGGCGTGCCCTTGTTGCAGGGCCGCATTTGAGACCTCCTAGAGAGAGAGATCACTCTGGTCGTAGTAGCGCAGGTCATGCTGATTCGTCGCATCCTGCCCTGCAAACGTCGCCCCTTCCGCCTGTGGAAATTTAACCCAGAGGGACCATGAGCTCTCCGACATTTTATGGGCATGACGCCCGTGGAGATGTACAAGCTTCTCTTCGGATCACAAGCAATGTGTCCGGACTTGACCGAGGACGCAGGTCTGAGCTGCAATCGCCCGGATACTCAAGTAAGTAGCCCTGTACCCGAACACGCTATCCCGTATTTATTACGAATTTGCCCTTTAAAAGAGTTGTTCCTTGAACCGGAGTGGATAGCGAAAGCAAAGTTAATCAGGTGTCCGGGCCCCCTCCCTGAGACCACGCCGGATCCCGTGCTAACCAGGATGCTGGAGGTTGCGCCTTTGGAAGAGGGTGAAGGGGGGAACAAGGAAGCTACCGCCTCCGCGAAGGAGGCTGTCAGGAGAGGAGGGATTGAGAATCCCTCCATCCAAGGGAAGAAGAGGACCGCCTCTGAAGACCCGGAGACCATGGTCTCAAAGCGGGGGAAGAAATCTTCGTCAGAGGGTCCTGTGCCGAGAGATGCCTCGGCCGCATTATGCCCCCAAGGGGATCAGCCCTCTACCGAGCCGTAAGTAAAAAGGGGAGTTTATTTTAAAATAAAGGATATCCCTGCTCTATTTCTGATGAAGACGACCGAAATTTTACCTTGTAGTTCGGATCTCAGCCCTTCTCAGCAGAGCTCATCTTCGGGGGATCTTCGTCCAGAGATGATAGAGAGCGAAACGCCTCCCCCTACCGTACCGTCTTGCGAGGCGGGCGACCCTGAGGTGTCGTCGCGGAGGGTTTCTCTGAGTCCAGCGGGGCCAAAAGGCAGTCTTATGTCCCCTCAAAGCTCTCCGCGTCCGGCCTTCGAAAAAGGCCATCGGACGAGTTCGGCACCACCTGGTGTATGGTCAGAGGAGCTGAAGGATCTGCTCGGGCGAGCGTCTATCTCAGAAGATCACCGTGCGTTAATGGGTACGGTGATTGAAAGTATTTCGTCCGCTGAGAGCGGATTGCACGAAGCCGTCAGAAGTTTACTGACAGGCTTTGAGGTACGCAAAATGATGTACCCTCTAACAGTTCCGCATATGAAATGCGCCCTATGTAGATAGTAGCCCCTGAGGCTCGGTGTGTTGTCAAAAATGACAGCGCGCCGAGGATCATAATCCCAGGTATAATGTGTCACCCTTCCAATGTAGGTGGCGAAGGGTCCGGTGGCTAGCCGGACTGATGAATTTGCCAAACTAAAGCAGCAGCTTGACGTGGCTGATGCCGACATTGCGCTTGTCAATAAGCGACTTGACAAGTCACAAGGTATGCAATTTCTCCGCGGACACCTAGTAAGGGAGCTTGATGCCCGTGCCTTACAACATGTATGCTTGATGCAGATGGTGCCGCTACCATGGAGAACCTTCGGGCGGAGCTCGCCCGAGGCAAGGAGCAGGCCAGAAAGAGTGGTGTGGCTGCCTTAAAGGTGGCCGAAGAGCTAAAAGCCGAACGGGCTGCTCATTGCCAAAGCAAGAAGGAAATGGCCGAGATGGCCGTGAAGTTAAAAAATGCTGCCGACCGCTGCAAGATTCTTGAAAAAGAAGATCGAGTGGTGCAAGAGGACCTGAAGAAGGCCACTACCGAGGCCAAGGATGCTTGCTCTGCGATGAGAGCTATGAAGGAGGAGCTGCGTCAGGCCGGAGATATCACGGCTGGAAAGCCCTTTCTGCTGCGGAGGAAATTCGTGGATCCTAAATATGCTCAGTTGGACCGGCTGTGGAGTGTGGAGGATGCTTATCTGGACCTGGCGGCAAGTGCCGCGGACGCGGCCGAACACTTCCGAGATCAAAAGGATCACGAAATGGAAAAGGTTTTTTTGGTCGCAGTTCCATAATCCAGAGCGCCCACTTCCATTAACCGATCGCTTGGACGAATGGGCGGAGCTGAATAGTTTATCCGGACTTGCCATGAAGGATGTCATGAGTCTTTTGTGGCTGAAAAGGCCCAAGCCGAAGAGTTATTTTGGCTTGGTGCAGCAGTTCCTTGGTGCGGTGTCGCATATCAATGCAATGAGGAGGTCGGCATGCATAGAAGGTGCACGGATGGCTCTTGCCCGTGTCAAGACATACTGGGCGGAGATGAAGGCCACCGATGTGGCATCCCAATATTCGGACGAAAGCCGAGTACCTGTCGAGCACTATTTTCAGGAAGTTCTGCAGGGCGCTCATTTAATAGAGACGCAGTGCTCGAAGGATATTATGTTTGAATAACATGTATTATTGTGTAACAATGTATCGATGGAATATAAGAGCTTTTTATACTTGTGCCTTTCAAGAATTAAAATACCTCATATGCGGCCGCTAATGTATATGTATATATAACCTGAAAGAGGGCAGACTTCGGCTTCATCCCCCACGCATATAATGCGGGGGTGTTTGCAAAAAGGCGCATTTTCACACTTGATCCAACGTCTTGGTCCTATAAAGGAGGTGGTAGCGCAGCAAACTAGGCAACCGGACTATAATGCTTTATCACTTTCACTTAGCCATAGGAGTTTGACAGTGGGGCTACGATATAGCCCCTAGGGGCACCGCGCTCACCCGAATTTGGGGGCGCGTATGTGCCTAACCGAGAAATGGTCCTTCGTCAATGTGGAGGAATCCTATAGATTCCGGTGGGTCATCGAGTGGATTGACCAGTCTCACACTATATCATGACAGTCAGTTTTCGGCTTTCTCTACTGAGGTGCTCGCCTGGCCGAACCGGGGCACAATCGCAGTAGTTCTCCTGGTGCCGCCTTAGCCGATAGAGCGGAACGTAAGGCAGCAAAACACAGGAGCCGGGCAAACCCAACATTTGACCAAAGACATGATTCGGAGCTGATGCATATAAGGCCTAACTCGAGACACCGAACACTCCCTAAGGTATTCGGTCTTTATGAAAACGGGCCAAACAACACCCTTGGTAATAAGCCCCTAGTGTCTAGGTACGCGCAAAATTCTGACACGGCCCATGCCAAAACGTCAGCCTCCTCCTTGGTTATAGCAAGAAACCAAGGGATGTGTATCAACAAGAGACAGTAAAAAAGGTTTACGCAGGGTCTTAATCTGAAAAGAATCCTTGTCACGGGTCCCTACTACACGTCTGCGCCTGTGTCTCCGTTGTGCCGTATCCTGGACGGGTGTAGCACAGTGTTCATCTGTAAAAGAGAGGAACTTATTTGAAAAAGATCGTGCGAAAATGTACGTTATATTAAATAAACAAAGTACAATTCAAAGAATGAATAAAGTTGAGCTTTATTGTCTCTTGTTGTACATGCGCGGAGCCCCTTGTGCGGGGTATGCGGCTAGTAAGCCCTTGTATGTTTATGCCGGACTCGTCTAACCGTGTCCGGGGTCTGAACGACCTATTTAGGTGCTTTGATTAGTGAAGCTGGTTTAGTGTGTGGCTGTCAAGGCAGTCACACAATCTTACGCACTTGAGGAACACTCGATATTTCCCTTTAAGGAGATGATGCCTCGCGGACCGGGCATTTTAAGTGTAAGGGATGCATAATGCGGTATTGCGTTAAAGCGGGCGAAAGCTTCACGTCCCAGTAGTGCTTGGTAGCTACTTGTAAATGGGGCGAGGTGGGAGGTTAACTTTTCGCGGCGAAAGTTGTCGGGTGAGCCGAACACAACTTCTAGCAGTAGAGAGCCCGTACAATGGACATATGGGCCTGGCATTACCCCTTGAAAGGAAGTGTTGCTATGGCGAATTTTGGTTGGGTCTATCCCCATTTTGCGGATTGTGTCCTAGTATAGCAGGTTTAGATCACTGTCGCCGTCCATTAGGACTTGTGCAAATTGGAGTCCGTCAATTATCGGATCTAATATCAAGGCAGTCCATCCTGCATTCCGGATACTTCTAGAGTAATCCTGATGGTCGAAGGTGATTGGTTTTAACAACCAGTTGCGGGACTCCTCTGGGATAGGCCGTATGGCGCGTACCTCTATGGGCACCGCTCTATTTTTCCCTTTTGTCACGTGAAGTGAGTTTATTGTTTTGACTTCTTGTGGGAAATTCTTTTGTTTTCCGGTGCTCTACTTGTGGGGTTCGTCATCGTCCTCGCTTGGTGTGTCGAGCCCCTTGTGTTCGGCATTGAGTTTGCCAGACTGCTTGAAGACCCAACAATCTCTGTGGGTATGGTTTGCAGGCTTCCCGGGAGTACTGTGGATTTGGCATATCTTGTCCAAGATTTTGTTTAAGTTAGATAGCTCGTCCCTGTTATCCTAAAGGGGCAGTTTTTTATGATTCTGCCGAGAGCTTTTGAATCCGGCGTTGACTGTCGTGCTCTTCGGGCTGCTTCCCTTGGTCCGGCGCTGGTCCTTGCTGCATCACGGTTTCCCGTTTCCATCCCTGACTTCGGATGTACTTGGGTCGCTGGTACTGCATCTTGCCAGCCAGCTATCCTCTCCCGCGCAAAAGCGGGTCACGAGGCTTGTTAATGCGGCCATTCTTCTTGGCTTTTCTTGGCCGAGGTGTCTGGCGAGACATTCGTCTCGGACTTTGTGTTTGAAAGCTGCTAAGGCTTCGGCGTCCGGACAGAAGACTATTTGGATCTTTTTAGTAAGGAATCTGTTCCGGAATTTTCGAGCTGACTCTCCGGGTTGTTGAGTTATGTGACTTAAATCGTCTGCATCCGGAGGTCGGACATAGGTCCCTTGAAAATTTGCCCGAAAGGCATCCTCGAGCTCTTCCCAACTTCCAATGGTGTTTTCGAGGAGGCTTTTGAGCGAATGCCGGGCTGGCCCTTTGAGCTTGAGGGGTAGGTATTTTATGGCGTGGAGGTCATCTCCTCTAGCCATGTGTATGTGGAGGATGTAATCCTCAATCCAGACTCCGGGGTCTGTTGTTCCGTCGTATGCCTCTATGTTTACGGGCTTGAATCTCGCTGGGAATTCATAATCCAGAACCTCATTGGTGAAACATAGGGGGTGTGCGGCACCTCTATATTTAGGTGTACCTTAATATTCGGATACTTGATGTGTTGCATTGCTTACTAGAGCTTGCTTTCTTGGCCTGTAGATAGATCTAACTGGGCCATCTTTTTGATGCGAATCCGTGTGCGGATCGCGTGCCGGCTTGTGTGCGGCGTCATTTGCCGCTCTATGTTTGCCATGGGGTCGTCTATCCGACCGGGTGGTCTCCTTGTTTTGTGATTGCGGGGGCTCTACGGCTTCCTCATCAAATTCGGGCAGTAGTTTTCGCTTCGGGTAGCTCTTTGTTCGGCGACTATTGCCGTATTTGTCTGCGGTGTTTAGTACTTTGCTCCATCTAATTCTGAGCGCATCTTCCGCTGTTTTGAGCTTCCGCTTCTGCTTTTTCAGGCTACGCGCAGTGGCGATGAACCTTTTGTGGAGGTTCTTCTGCTCCAGCAACTTGTCCGGCGTTAGATCGTTCGGACTGTTATCTTCGCTGGGGACGGATTGTTTATCCAGGTTGTCCTGTTCGGACGGTTGCGCGATGGCATGTTCGTCATCCACACGTTCGTCCTGCTCTATGGCTGGGTCTGTATGGCTGCTATATTTGTCGAGGCGGGATTTTGAGCGGCGCTTACGTCGCCGTTTTGACTGCTTTTTGGGGGAATGATCCCTCGTGGCGTCCCGTTGTTCCTCGTCGTCGCTTCCTTAGGTGTGTCCACCATGTATACATCGTGAGATGAGGTGGCTGTCCAGTGCCTTATAGGTGTTGCTTCATGCTTATCTCCTACGTCGTCGTCCATACCGTCGATGTCTTTGGAGTAGAAATCGAGCACGTCGTTTAAACTTTCGACAGTGGCTACGAAGTGGGTGGTGGGTGGGCTTTGAATTTCTTCGTCGTCCGCATCCCAGCCTTGCTGACCATAATCCGGCCAGGGCTCTCCTGATAAAGAGAGAGACTTTAGTGAATTCAGGATGTCGCCAAAGGGCGAGTGCTGAAAGATGTCCGTGGTGGTGAACTCCATGATCAGCACCCAATCGGATTCGATTGGCAGGGGCGCGGAAGGTTCGGAGTCCAGAGAGGAGTCCGGCACCTTGGAGTCACGAGCTTCGCGAGGGACAGGGTTGGTGTTCGGCTCAACCGCCATAGAGATAGCAGCCCCCGAGGCAGTGTCCAGCCACCCGACCTCGATCGGCGCGGTCAGCTCCGAGCTAAGGGTCGGAGCGGACACTGGTGCAGCCTCCAGGGCACTGTTCAGCGACAGAGCTAGATCATGCCCATCGTGACAGTGCGGCACGCTTGGCTGTGGCTCGAACCCATCGAAGATCAAGTCTCCGCGGACATCAGCCGTGTAGTTCAAACTTCCAAATTTGACCTGATGGCCAGGGGCGTAGCTTTCAATATGCTCCAGATGGACAAGCGAATTGGCTCGCAGTGCAAAGCCGCCGAATATGAAGATCTGTCCGGGGAGAAGACTCTCACCCTTGGACCTCATCGTTGTTGATGATCGGAGGAGCCATCGGGCCTAAAGATGACGACCCAGAGGAACTCTCAATGAAAGCACCATTGTCGGTGTCAAAATAGGCGGATCTCGGGTAGGGGGTCCCGAACTGTGCGTCTTGGCGGATGGTAACAGGAGACAAGGGACACGATGTTTTTACCCAGGTTCGGGCCCTCTCGATGGAGGTAAAACCCTACTCCTACTTGATTAATATTGATGATATGGGTAGTACAAGAGTAGATCTACCACGAGATCAGAGAGGCTAAACCCTAGAAGCTAGCCTATGGTATGATTGTTGTTCGTCCTACGGACTAAAACCCTCCGGTTTATATAGGCACCGAAGAGGGTTAGGGTTACATAGAGTCGGTTACAATGGTAGGAGATCTACATATCCGTATCGCCAAGCTTGCCTTCCACGCCAAGGAAAGTCCCATCCGGACACGGGACGAAGTCTTCAATCTTGTATCTTCATAGTCCAGGAGTCCGGCCAAAGGTGATAGTTCGGCTATCCGGACACCCCCTAATCCAGGACTCCCTCACCTGTATTTACAAGAAAGTTAGTGGGAGCTCTGTAGCATTTCTAATCTTATATGTAGATGACATATTGTTGATTGGAAATGATATAGAATTTCTGGATAGCATAAAGGGATACATGAATAAGAGTTTTTCTATGAAAGACCTCGGAGAAGCTGCTTACATATTGGGCATCAAGATCTATAGAGATAGATCAAGATGCTTAATTAGACTTTCACAAAGCACATACCTTGATAAAGTTTTGAAGAAGTTCAAAATGGATCAGTCAAATAAAGGGTTCTTGCATGTGTTACAAGGTGTGAAGTTGAGTCAGACTCAATGCCCGACCACTGCAGAAGATAGAGAGAAAATGAAAGTCATTCCCTATGCTTCGGCCATAGGTTCTATCATGTATGCAATGATGTGTACCAGACCTGATGTATGTCTTGCTATAAGCATAGCATGGACGTACCAAAGTAATCCCGGAGTGGAGCCCTGGACAGTGGTCAAAAACATCTGAAATACCTGAAAAGGACTAAGGATATGTTTCTCGTTTATGAAGGTGAAAAGGAGCTCGTCATAAACGGTTACATCGATGCAAGCTTTGACACTGATCCGGATGACTCTAAGTCTCAGACCGAATACGTATTTTTATTGAATGGAGGAGCTGTTAGTTGGTGCAGTTCCAAGCAGAGCGTCATGGCGGGATCTACGTATGAAGCGAAGTACATTGCTGCTTCAGAAGCAGTGAATGAAGGAGTTCATATCCGATCTAGGTGTCATACCTAGTGCATCGGGTCAAATGAAAATATTTTGTGACAATACCGGTGCAATTGCCTTGGCAAAGGAATCTAGATTTCACAAGAGAACCAAGCACATCAAGAGACGCTTCAATTCCATCTGTCATCAAGTGTCGGAGGGGGACATAGAGATTTGCAAGATACACACAGATCTGAATGTTGCAGACCCGTTGACTAAGCCTCTTCCACGAGCAAAACATGATCAGCACCAAAGCTCCATGGGTGTTAGAATCATTACTATGTAATCTAGATTATTGACTCTAGTGAAAGTGGGAGACTGGAGGAAATATGCCCTAGAGGCAATAATAAAGTTATTATTTATTTTCTTAATTCATGATAAATGTTTATTATTCATGCTAGAATTGTATTAACCGGAAACTTAGTACATGTGCGAATACATAGACAAAACATATAGTCCCTAGTATGCCTCTACTTGACTAGCTCGTAAATCAAAGACGGTTATGTTTCCTAACCATAGACATGTGTTGTCATTTGATGAATGGGATCACATCATTAGGAGAATGATGTGATGGACATCACCCATCCGTTAGCTTAGCACTATGACTGTGTCAGTTTCATTGCTACTGCTTTCTTCATGACTTATACAAGTTCCTCAGACTTTGAGATTATGCAACTCCCGAATACCAGAGGAACACTTTGTGTGCTACCAAATGTCACAACATAAATGGGTGATTATAAAGGTGCTCTACAAGTGTCTCCCAAGGTGTTTGTTGGGTTGGCATAGATCGAGATTAGGATTTGTCACTCCGTGTTTCGGAGAGATATCCCTGGGCCTTCTCGGTAATACTCATCACTATAAGCCATGCAAGCATTGTAACTAATGAGTTAGTTGCAGGATGAAGTATTACAAAACGAGTAAAGAGATTTGCCGAAAACGAGATTGAGCTAGGTATGATGATACCAACGATCGAATCTCGGGCAAGTAACATACCGATGACAAAGGGAACAACGTATGTTGTTATGCGGTTTGACCGATAAAGATCTTTGTTGAATACGTAGGAACCAATATGAGCATCCAGGTTTCACCGTTTGTTATTGACTAGAGATGTGTCTCGGTCATGTCTACATAGTTCTCGAACCCATAGGGTCCGCACGCTTAACGTTCGATGACGATTGGTATTGTGAGTTTATGTGATATGATGTACCAAAGATTGTTCAGAGTCCCGGATGTGATCACGGACATGACGAGGGGTCTAAAAATGGTCGAGACATAAAGATTGATATATTGGAAGGCTATGTTTGGACACCGGAAAGGTTCCAAGAGGTTCGGGCATTTTTCCGGAGTACCGGGAGGTTACCGGAACCCCCCGGGGAGTCAATGGGCCTTAATGGGCGATATAGTGGAAGAGAGAAGGAGGCGGCTAAGGTGGGGGCGCCCCCCCAAGCCCAATCTGAATTGGGAGGGGACCTTCCCCCCTTTCCTTCTTTCCCTCTCCCTCTTCCTCCTTCTCCTACTCCAACTAGGGAAGGGGAGAAACCTACTCCTACTAGGAGTAGGACTCCCCCCCTTGGGCGCGCCATAGAGGGCCGGCCCTCCCCCTCCTCCACTCCTTTATATACGGGGGAGGGGGCACCCCATATACACACAAGTTGATAATTGTTTTAGCCGTGTGCAGTGCACCCCTCCGTAGATTTCCACCTCGGTCATATCGTTGTAGTGCTTAGGCAAAGCCCTGCGTCGGTAACTTCATCATCACCGTCACCACACCGTCGTGCTGACGAAACTCTCCCTCGACCTCAGCTGGATCTAGAGTTTGTGGGACGTCACCGAGCTGAACGTGTGCAGATCACGGAGGTGCCGTATCTTTGGTGCTAGGGTCGGTCGGATCATGAAGACGTACGACTACATCAACCGCGTTGTCATTGTCGGGGGTTGGGTGCGACATATGCCAAAGGATGGCTTATCATGGTGGGAGCGAGTAGAATGTCGCTGGTGCCAGGAAACGGGATGAGGTGAAGGCATGCATGCCGGCGAATCTTACCCAGCTTCGGGGCTCTCCGGGGAGATAACACCCCTACTGCTGCTCTGCGGGGTCTCCGCATGATCACTAAGGCAAAGTGACTACAGGGTTGCTCCTAGAGCTGTATTCTGGAGGTAGGAGAAGGCAAGACCAGCTCTCTCCTTCCTATAGGATCTGGTCTAATGCTCATGGATTCGAACCCTTTGCATGGGTGCTCCGGGGGGTTTATATAGGCCTACCCCCCGGGGGTACAAAGGTACGGGCCCCAGCCGTCTGTCTCTCAGGCCGTCATCTTCTTCGCCGACTGCTGGGGCCCACTGACTAGCGGGCCCCGCCGGCGAATCCGGCACTGTAGTCGTGCTTCTGATGACGCAGGCTTGGTCATGGGGTCATGGCAACAGTGCCGCTGTCTATCGGGTCGATCACTATCGTCACCCCCCGTCTTATCTGGTTAATGGCGCGTGGGACCCGTGGGAGAGGATGGCCGACTCTAGGGAGCCGACTCCCACAGGGCCGCCTTCGGGGCATATCTGCCGCCTTCCATGCTCTCACTGACAGGCGGGTCCGCCGTCTCTGAGCCGTACAGGTAGGCCGTCGTGGCCATAGTGCGCCGCCCATTGTGGCTGAGGTCAGGGCAGGCATGGCAACAGTGCTGGGCCACGCCGGAGATCTCCAGCGGTACGGCACGCTGTGGCCATGCCGGCCCCACGTAAGCAAGAGGTGACGGCCATGCCGTGGTCGTACCCGCCTCGCCTATCGTGACGAGAGTGGAGCCGCGGGCCGACTCTCTATAGCCGGCTCCTCCGGAAGTCGCCGGCCATGAGTCGGCTTATCTTGGAGTCGTCGTCTGAGACTCGGCTTATCTTGGAGTCGCCATCTGAGACTCAGCTTATCTTGGAGTCGCCGTCTGAGACTCGGTTTATCTTGGAGTCGCCGTCTGGGACTCGGCTTGAGGGGCGCAGCCTGCCCCAATGTCTTGAAAGGTTCTGGGGCTCGGGTTAGCCTACCCGTGGCCCATTACTCCGACAGTAGTCCCCGAAGCTGGTGAGGCTCCGAGAGTGACACGTTGTGGGGCCTCAATAGTTTCATTCTTCCGGTTGTGGAATCTGGGCTTCGCTTGCCGTCTTCCTCCGGGCCGACTATTCGAAGTTGGATCCGCAGAGGGCCGTCTTGCTCTATAAAGAGCTCGAAAGTCGTGGCGGGAGACCAGGCGGCGTGCCTGATACGCTTCCCCGCGGTCGCCCGCCGCGGTCCTATCGCGCGGCGCCACGGGGCGAGGGCAGTCTGCTTGCCCACACGCGCGACGGGATGGGCCGTCAGGCGGGGCCCGTCACTACCGCGCCTCGGCACGCGAACGGATCCACTGCGGCCGTGCGAATGGTTGGGCTTCCCATGTCGTTACTGCACGCAGTAACTTCGTGGGGTAAATCGTGGGGGGCGTGGGGTTCTGAGCGCAGTTAATCCCACGCCCGCCCCATCGGCTTCTCAACCTTCAAGGCTATAAGTAGGCGGGGGGGAGTGGAGCGGCAAAGCGTGCGCGCCCATCTTCCCTGCTCCTCGTCTCCTCTTGCCTCCTCTCCTTCTTCTTGCCGCCAGCGAGCAGAACCACACCGCACCAACAGCGATGAGCTCTTCCTCCGCCGCCGTGGCTTCGGCCGTGCATTCCGGCGTGTGGGACGGCTCGGAGGTAGACGACGACCTCATCGAGTTCCTCCGCAAGACGCGTCGCCTCCCCGGTGCACACCTTGTGCGAGCCCGCGCCACGCCGGCGAGGGAGATATCGCCGGCGCCAGAGGAGGGCGAGCGGGTCATCTTCCGCTCGCACCTCATGCGTGGCCTGGGGCAGCCGGCGAGCGGCTTCTTCCGCTCCTTGGAGTTTCACAGGCTCCAGCTGCACCACCTCACCCCGAACACGGTGGTGCTGTTGTCCGCCTTCGCCACTCTGTGTGAAGGTTTTCTCAGCGTTCTCCCCACCATCGAGCTGTGGGGAGAATTTTTCTCATCTAAGCTCGGCACGCACGTCGCCGGCGTGCCGGCTCAATGTGGTGCCTTCATCGCGATGCGGCGATCGACGGCCGACAACCCCTTCCCTTCCATCTCACTGATCAAGTCGGTGGAGATGTGGCAGCGCTCGTACTTCTACGTGAAGAACGTCGCCCCTGATGGCGACTGGGTCAATCTACCGCCTTACGAAGCCGGCGCACCAGATGTGAGGCTCCCCAGCTGGTCTCACCGAGTCAAGACGCTGACTCCCGCCGGAGCCGCCGTCGTAGCGCGACTCCGAGTCTTGACGCAGTCGGAGGGCCTCGTCGGGGCCGACTTGCTGGCTGCCTTCGTGGCACGCCGAGTCCTCCCGCTCCAAGGCCGGCCTCATCTGATCAGTCAGATGAGCAACCACCGAGACCCGAGTCGGATGAGCACCAAGGAGATGCCCCGCGCAGAGGTGGCAAACATGGTGAACCATATCGCAAACTGCGAGCTCGGGGAGGACTGGCAGTTCGACAAGGAGCCGTACTCGCGCGCCAACCCCCCTCCAGTGGTAAGTCGCATCTCCTTATTGCTTTGTCTTCTTTATAGCCGAATCCGACTTCTGATTTTTATTGGTTTCTTCTGAACTAGAACCCCCTCATACAGCCCGCAGCTGGTGTCACGAGACCGCCCCGCGAGTTCGTCCCCGACCGAGCGGAGAGCGATGTTGACGACCCCGACTTGGGGGCGGCGGTGATGGAAGCCGACGCCGAAGGCGGAGGAGGGGGAGCGGGAAGCGGCCTCAGGCCCTCGGCCACCTTCACCGACTGGCCTGAGGACGACGCTGAAGGGGAAGTCGTCCCGCGCCATCAGCCAAGGGTCGGCCCATCGGGCGCGGGTTCCTCTGTTGGCTTGGCCGGCCAAGGCGGCGTGAAGAGGCGCCACGTCGGGCCGAGTGCGCCTGGCGGCAAGTCGAAGAAGTTCAAGGGGGCAGCTGCCGCGACCAAGCAGGAGGAGGCGGCCGCGAAGGCCAACCGCTTCCGTAGGGAAGTGAGGAGGCCGCCGCTAGTCTCTGCGTAAGTTTTTTTCACCTTTGTCTTTATTTTCCTCCGGTGAGTCTTGTCCGAGTTCTTCTTTTACACTCCTTCCCTTTTTTCTTCAGGGCCCCCCTTTCCCTTGAAAGGGTCGCCGTCCCCTCTGTCATGGGGTCGGCAGAGACGTCCGCCAATACTCGATGGGTCGACCCCGCCGCCGACCTCCGGGAGGCGACGGAGTGAAACGCGCGGGAGAAGCGCGACGAGGAGGAGGCCGACCGCCTGGAGAAGGCGGAGACCGAGAAGGAGGCTGCCTCCGCCCAGAAGAAGCTGGAGGAGGCTGAAGCCGCCCTTGAGGCGAGACGGCGAGCTGAGGAGGCCGCGCGTCGCCAATCCGTGTTGCTCGTCACCCTACTATCCTCCGCACCGCTGCCTCCGGAATTCACGGGGCAGACCAGAGAAGCCGGCACCGAGAACCCTGTCATGGAGAAGGAGAGCGGCGAGTCCTCCATGTCGGACACGCTTGTGCCACCGCCTCCACCTCCACCGCCGTTTGGGAGGGCCCACGGCAAACAGCCGGCAGGCCCGCCGGTGCCGCCGACTGAGGACGAGGTCAAGGCGAGGTTGCTTCTTCAAGTTGCCTCGCCAGTGCGCCGCCACCCTGAGAAGGCGACTTCGGCGCCGCGGCCCCTGGAGGTCGGTGCCGCTAGCTCGGCCATCCCAGACGCCGAGGCGACGAGTGCTGCGCCCGTTGGGTGGGTGCATGGAGGCGGCACGGGCCCGCTGAACCAGGCGCTTCTGGATGTCCAAGCGAAGCTGCGAGCCGAGGGCGACGCCCTCCAGGTCTGCACCAAGGCGCATCTAGCGTCGCGAGCGGCCGTCCGGGTATGTTTTCCTCTTTGATTCTTGTCTTTCTTGCTCTTCTTTGTGGGGGCGCGCCAGCACACCCACTGGGTGTAGTCCCTGAGTTTCGGGCCGGCTGCTGAGCAGGCGGCTCGGAACTCCCTCTGGCGAGTTCCAAGTATTTATCTTCATCTGAAATTTTTGTTTGCAGGAGTATCACAACCTCCGCACCACTGCCTTCAACCGCAATGTTGAGGAGTTGAGCAAGCGGACTGCCGACTTGACAGAAAGGCGGAGTAAGTTCTTTTTCTCTTCTTCGCGGGGGCGCGCTGGCGCACCCACGGGCTGTAGTCCCCGAGATTCGGGCCGACTATTGAGCAGTCGAGCCGGATCTTCCCAGCGATCTTCTTTCTTGACGACTTCAACGTCTCCTTCTTTGTTCTTCTTTTTCGCGGGGGCGCGCTGGCGCACCCGCGGGCTGTAGTCCCCGAGATTCGGGCCGACTGCTGAGCAGTCGGGCCGGATCTTCCCGGCGATCTTCTTTGCTGACGACTTATTCGTCTCTTTCTTTCATTCTTCAGGGGCTAACGCCACTCTTCAGGAGCAGCTCGGTGAAGTCAACACTGCCTTGCGCGTCAAGGGGGAGGAGTGCAGCAAGCTTGCTGTGGAGCGCAACCTGCTTGCTGCGCAGCTAGCCGAGCAGAAGGAGCTGCTCAAGAAAACGCAGGACGAGGCCGAGAAGAAGGAGGCTGCTCTTCTGGCCGAGTTCGAGAGCGAGCGCTCCTCCTGGACTGACAAGGCGGCGATGCTGACATCCGGCTTCCATGAGATCGAGGACATCATCGACGATGAGTTTCTTTCTTTGAGTTTCCAACTATGTGTCAGGCTGACTTCTGATTTTTTGACTTGCTTCTTTTTTTTGTCTTGGCAGACTTCTTCCCTGGCCACTTGTAGGCAGTCCCTCTGGCCATCGAGGCTGATCGTGAGGCGTGGAGGGCAAGTGGCGTGGTGATTGCCGCCAATGCTCCCCTGACTGTCGACGAGCAGCTTCTGAGCATTGAGGCCCATCTCCGTCCGGCTCATCGGCTGATGCGCTGGCTTCAGCGCTGGCGCCCAGGCAGTTGCCGCCCTGTGGCCAGACATGCCGGCTCTACGCACCGCCAGTCGGACTGCTGACTGGCTGGAGGTCGCAGACGGCCGTCTTGAGGCCTGGAAGGGTTTCTCGGCCCGGGCCGGAGCGCGCCGGGCCTTGGAATTTGTCAAGGCGTGGTATCCGGGGCTGGACCTGGACCGTCTGGCCGCATTCCGGTCAGAGGCCCAGGCTGAGCTGGAGGCTGTGGAGGGCGCCCTTGTCGAGCGTGCGGCGGCAATCGCCGACTACACAGACACCAGTGTCTTCGTCCCTGAGCGGGCTGCAGGCGGCGAGGAGGTGCCGCCAGAGTGGTTCGGGATGAACCCAGAATATGGCGAGGACTCGGCGGAGGTGATTGACTCTAGCACCGAGGAAGAAGGCGAGGCGGAGGACGAAGGCGAGACGGAGGCGCCATAGGACGGAGCGGGCGACCAGCCTCAGCTCGACCGCGCCTCTAGCAACGAGCCGTGTCCGACCGGGCCGACTGCCGCTGGCGGCGATCAAGCAGAGACTGCCCAGCCGGCCGCCCCGGCGCCTGACACCGCCGTCTCCTCCGACCCTCCAAACCCGTCTGCTGCTCCCTAGGCTGCCTTCTGGCTTTATTTTATCTGCTCTAGAAAGTCTTTGAGGAACTTTGTTAATTTGCACAATTCCACCCTTGGGGTGTATTTTGAACTTCTGTTTGAAGATTCGGCCAATGGGCCTATGCTATGTAAATATTAATCCGAGTTTTATCTTTCCTTGCTCATTGCTCCTTTGGCTTTTTTCCTTTGCCGCCTTCCCCTAGTTGCCGCTTTGTCAGCCGGATGACCGCTCTGCGGACTGCCGCTGGACCAAATGCCTGGCTACTTTGGGGAAAGCAAGTACTTGCCTTTCATTGGAGTTTATTTAACAAGTTGGATAGAAAGCGGCAAGCCGAATACTCGCGAGTCGGCTTGTGAAAGGGGGCTGGAAGCCGGCTTAGGCTATGTTAATGTTTTAGGTCCTTAGCCATTTTTCGTGTGAACGCCCATTCATCCTTACTCCTGCCTACCAAACAGTCGCTCTGCGAGCTGCGGCTTCTGGCAGGAGACGGCTTAGGCGCCGCACACTACTTGTCCGACTTCAAGAAACATTTCATAGCGCCAGACGGCGAGTCCCCGGGCCGACTAGTCGAACCCGGCGCCAAGCGGCGTAGCAAGAAGTAGCATACTCGAAGGCATAATTCTTATCATACAGATAATCAAAAGGGGCAATCCCCGAGCTCGTCTTGGGGGGCCCGAAGTCTCGGTACTTTAATACAAAGGGGTAGCGTGATACATACTGAATCAACTGTAAAATCTTTGAAGGAGGTTTGCATTCCATGGCCGTTCCGACTCTTTGCCGAAGTCGTCTCTCTTGCGTGCTCGGGGCTTCTGAGCGTCAATCAGGTAGTAGGAGTCATTGCCCAGCACTTTGCTGACAATGAAGGGGCCTTCCCAAGGTGCCGACAGCTTGTGCTGGCCGGCTGTCCGCTGGATCAGTCGGAGCACAAGGTCGCCTTCTTGGAAAGATCTTGGCATGACCTTCCTGTTGTAATATCGGCGCAGGCTCTGCTGGTAGATGCCGGACCGACTAAGTGCCAACAGCCGGCCCTCTTCCAGCAGATCGACACCGTCTTGACGTGCTTCTTCCGCTTCCTCCTTGGTGTACATGGTGACTCATGGGGAGTCGAATTCTATGTCCGTCGGGATGACGGCTTCAGCACTGTAGACGAGGAAGAAAGGCGTGAAGCCGGTTGACTTGTTTGGAGTCGTGCGCAGACTCCAGAGGACGGCTGGCAGCTCCTCAAGCCAACAGCTGGCCGAACGCTCCAGTGGTTAGACCAGGCGGGGCTTGATGCCGGATAGGATGAGGCCGTTTGCTCGCTCCACCTGGCCGTTTGACTGCGGATGGGCGACGGATGCTAAGTCCAGTCGGATACCCTGCGTTGCGCAGAAATGGGCCAAGGCTCCTTTGGCAAAATTTGTGCCATTGTCGATGATGATGTTGTGTGGTATGCCGTACTGAGTCGTAATGTCGGCGATGAAGGTTACTGCAGTCGGACCATTCAACTTCTTGATGGGTTTTACTTCTATCCACTTGGTGAACTTGTCCACCGCGACAAGTAGGTAAGTTAGGCCGCCTCATGCCGTCTTGAATGGTCCCACCATGTCCAGGCCCCAAACCGCAAAGGGCCAGGCGATGGGAATGGTCTTGAGCGCGGAAGCCGGCTGGAGTGGCTTGGAACGGAACATCTGGCACCCTTTGCAGTTTTGGACTAATTCCTTGGCCTCTTCTAGGGCAGTCGGCCAGAAGAAACCGTGCCGGAAGGCTTTGGCGACGAGTGCCCTTGAAGCCGCATGGTGAGCGCACTCGCCTTCATGAATGTCTCTAAGAATTGCTTGTCCTTGTTCTGCCTCGACACAGCGTTGGTAGACGCCAGTGACACTGCGCCTGACCAGCTCTCTGTTGACTATGGTATAGGTTGCCGCTCGGCGTTGCACTCGCCGAGCCAGGATTTCATCAGCTGGCAGCTCTTTGTTTACTAGGAACTTGAGGATGGGCTGGGCCCATGAGGGTGCTGCTATTTCTTCAATTGCCACAATTGCGACTTGGACAAGGGCGGCTAGGCTGGGAGGCGGAGGGCTGGGATCCGCGGCCGCTTGTTGGATCGGTGAAGTCCTCGGGCCGACTGGCGCAGTCCCTGGGCCGAGCTCTAGAGTCTTCAGGCTGACCGTCGCAGTCCTCGGGCCGGGTTCTGAAGTCCCCGGGCCGGCTTCGACTGCGGTATTTTTGGAGCCGTCTGTAAGAATTCTTGTGCCGTCTGCTGGTGCTCTTGAGTCGGATCCAACTTCTTCGGGGGGGCTGGCACAAAAATGGAGTCTGATTCTGGCGAAGGCTTGATAGACGGCTTGAGGAGGCGTTGAAGGGCGACGCCGGATGGTATTGCTTGACGGGTGGAGCCGACTCGTGCCAGGGCGTCTGCTTGGTCGTTGTCATTTCTTGGCACCTGAAGGAATTCACACCCCTCAAAATATCCGCTGAGTTGCTGCACCAGGAAGCGGTAGCTCGCCATGTTTGCATCTTTGGCATCCCAGTCGCCAGACGACTGCTGGACCACCAAATCGGAATCGCCGTAGCACAGGATCCGGCGGATGCCGAGTTCTTTGGCAAGCCGAAGCCCGTGAACGAGCGCCTCGTATTCGGCAACGTTGTTGGAGGCGGCGAAGTGGATCTGCAGTGCGTACTTGAGCTTGTCGCCTTTGGGGGAGGTGAGGACGACGCCGGCTCCCAAGCCGGTGCGCATCTTGGAGCCATCAAAATGCATCCGCCAATGGGTGGAGTCGGGTGCTGGCGGCAGGTACTGGGTCTCGGCCTAGTCGACAAGGAAGTCGGCCAGTGCTTGTGACTTGATGGCGGTGCGGGGCTGGTAGTAGATGGTGTAGGGAGCCAGATCTATGGCCCACTTGGCTACTCGGCCTGAAGCATCATGGCTTCCGATGATCGCGGCCAGTGGAGCGGTGCAAACTACAGTGATTGGATGCTCTTGAAAGTAAGGCTCAACTTCTTGGCGGCGAAATGCACGCCGTAGCACATCTTCTGGTAGTGGGGGTAGTTCTGCTTGGAGGTCGACAGTACCTCGCTCAGGTAATATACCGGTCTCTGGACAGGGAGCGCCTTGCCTTCCTCCTTGCGTTCAACCACGATAACTGTGCTAACTACCCGGCTGGTGGCGGCAATGTATAGGAGCATAGGCTCTTTAGGAGTCGGAGCCGCCAGCACAGGGGGAGTAGTCAACATCTTTTTCAACTCGAGAAATGCTTCGTCCGCCTTGTGGTTCCACTCAAAAAAGGTGGTCTTCTTCATCAGTTGGTACAAAGGGAGAGCCTCTTGCCCAGCCGACTGATGAATCAGCTGATGGAAGCCAAGCAGTCGGTGAACTTCTGCACATCTAACAGTCGGCGGGGGACTTCCATCCTCTCGATGGCTTTGATCTTTACAGGGTTGCACTCTATGCCGCATTCAGAGACCAGGAAGCCAAGGAGCTGGCTGGCTGGTACTCCGAAGACGCACTTCTCCGGGTTGAGCTTGATCTGGAATCGGCGCAGATTCTCGAAGGTTTCTTGGAGATCTTCCAACAATTTCCCATGCTTTTCCGTTTTCACCACCACATCATCCACGTAGACGTGGGCATTTCTGCCGAGTTGCCTGAGGAGACACTTCTGCATGTAACGCTGAAAGGTGGCGCCGGCATTCCTCAAGCCGAACGTCATAGTCAGGTAGCAGAAGGCTCCAAACGGCGTGATGAAGGCAGTCTTCAGTCTGTCTGCCGGGTTCAGCTTGATCTGGTGATATCCTGAATATGCATCTAAGAAGCTCAACAGCTCGCATCCGGCTGTGGAGTCTATCACCTGATCAATTCTTGGCAGAGCAAATGGGTCTTTGGGGCAAGCTTTGTTGAGGCTTGTGTAGTCGATACACATCCGCCACTGCTTGTTCTTCTTCAACACTAGGACCGGGTTCGCCAGCCATTCTGGAAATAACACCTCCATAATGAAGCCGGCCGCTAGGAGTCGGGCTATCTCTTCTCCAACAACTCTTCTCTTCTCCTCTGACAAGCGGCACAAGGGCTGCCTGACGGGCTTCACATCAGATTGGACATGTAACTTGTGCTCGACAAATTCCGTCGGTACACCTGGCATGTCTTTAGGGGACCATGCAAAGATGTCTCGATTCTCATGGAGGAAATCGACGAGCTCGCCTTCCTATTTGCTGTCTAGGTTTGCACCTATGACAGCGTGCCTCTCTGGGTGCTCCGGGTCCAAAGGTATCCTCTTTGTTTCTTTAGCTGGCTTGAACGAACCCTCAGCTTCCGACTCCTTGGGGTCGGGCGACATCTCTGGCTGCTTGCCGGCCATCGCCACAACCCGATCAAGGAGCCGCCTCTCAGCTGCGATCACCAGGGACTCGGCCAGCCGACTACTCTCGGCCGCGCAGGCGGACGACTTCCTGTAGTCGCCGGCCACGGTCAGAGTCCCCTTTGAACTTGGCATCTTCATCTTGAGGTAAGCGTAGTGGGGGACCGCCATGAACTTGGCCAAAGCAGGTCGGCCAAGCAATGCTTGGTATGGGCTTTCAAGGTCCACCACTTCAAACCAAACTGACTCTCGGCGAAAATGATCTTTGTCTCCAAAGAGGACATCTATCTGGATCTTGCCGATTGGGGAGCAAGAAAGGCCAGGTACAATGTCGTGGAAAACAGTTCGGCTGCTTTGGAACTGTCTCTGCTTAATTCCTAATTTCTCCATGGTATCCTTGTATAGGATGTTGATGTTGCTGCCTCCGTCTATCAACACTCGCGAGAAGCGAGCGGCCCGCCTATCAGTGGCCAAGGTTGCACTCAGAACCAAGGCGTAGGAGCCCAGATTCGACATCACCTCTGGGTGATCAGCTCTGCTCCAACTGATAGGCTTCTCGGACCAATGCATAAACTCCGGAGTATCTGATGCTACTGCATTTACTTCTTGCTGCTGCAACTGTCTCCTGCGTTGATCATCAGCCATACTGGTGAACACTACATAAGCTCCGTGCTCTTCTGGGTATTCATCTTGTACGGTGCCGACTGGCCTGGCAGCCGGCTGCTGGGGCGGCTGTGGAGGCGGCGGCCCAGCAGGCGGAGGAGGAAGGAGGCTGTCTCCTTTGGCGATTCTGGTGAGCCAGTGGCATTTTTGGGTGGTATGGTTTGATGGCTTCGCGCCGCGGTGGAACTTGCAGGGACCATCTAGAGTCTGCTCGTAAGAGAAGGCCGGCAACCAGTTGGACTTGCCGCCTTTCTGTCGCTTCGCCGGAGGCTGCCCCTCAGGCTGTTGGTCTTCGACTGTCGCAACCTGCCGACTGCTGGAAGTCGGCTGCGGGGCCTTGCGCTTGTGATCATTCTGCTGCTGTCGCCGACTGGTGTCTCCATCCGGAGTTCTGGGAGCTTGAGGGGCCACTTTGCCAGTCACACTAACTTGAATCTCTGTCTTCATGGAGGAGTCGGCCGTGGCATACTTGTCTACTATGACCAGCAACTCGTCGAGGGTCTCTGGCTCGTCGTAGAGGAGCCTATGCTTGAGGAGGGTGCCTTCTCTACACCCGGCGGTGAAGTACTCGATAGCCTGCACCTCGTGCACGCCCTCGCAGGAGTTCCGAAGCTCGCCCCATCGTGTGAGGTAATCGTGAGTCGACTCGTCTTGGCCTTGCACGCACAAGGAGAGCTGGCGCAGTTTGGGGGGTCGCTTGTACGTGCTTGTGAAGTTGCGCATGAAAGCCTCGGTGAAGTCGACCCAACTGTTGATGCTGCGGGGCTTCAAACTGTTCAACCATGTCCGGGCCGTACCCTAGAGCATGAGCGGAACGTACTTCACGGCAACGCGCTTGTTGCCGTTTGCTATGTTGACGGCTGTGGAGTAGTCAACTAGCCAATCTTCTGGCTTCATGGAGCCGGTGTACTTGGGCGTGTCTCGGGGGAGCGTGAATCCTTTAGGAAAGGGCTCGTCTCGGATGCGGGGTCCGAAGCAAGGCGGGCCCAGCTCGCCTTCTTCTTCCAGCGCCAGGGATCGGTGGAGTCGGTCGATCCGGTGGCGGGCGTCGTTCTCTCCGACTCCCTCTCGACGGCCAAGGCGGTCGCCGAGAGTTGGATGCTCAACAGGCGGCGGGGAGACTCGTCTTTCTCTTCGCGGTGGGGGAGGCAGGTAGTCGCCCTGCCGTTCCACTGCTCTCGGGCGGCCGTCTTCGTCGCGCTCGATGGTGATGCGAGTCCGACTGTGGCTGACAGCCGGATCCTTCTCTCTTCTTCCGCGGGCTCCGCCAGTCGGCATCCGAGACATCGCGCCTTGATCTCGGCGGGGAGGTAAGTCGTCATTTTGTCGTTGCGGTGCCTCCATGCGGCAGCCGGCTTCGTTCTGTGCGACAGCCGCCTTGAGGAGTCGCTAGACTCGCTCGGTCATCAAGCGGCGCTCTTCGCCTTCGAAGTTGTCTAATTCGTCCGCTGCCGCCTGGGCGGCACGGATGTTCTCTGCAGGCATGGCATACACAGGGCGATCAGCCCCGAACAGGTTGGCGATGGCCGCGCCGCGTTGTCGGACCGCGCCTAGGCGGCTAGGCCCAGTCGGGGCTGGCGAGCCGCCCACGGCGCGATCCATCTCATGTTGGTAGGCCTCCGACAAGCGTCTCATGCTTGCCAGCTTCTTCGCACCTTCGATGAGCTGAAGGCGGCGTGCCTCTAGCGTCTCGGCGTCAGCGTCCTCCAGAATGGGCGCCGTCAGGTCTCGCAAAGCCACGTCGAGCGGGTCGTGAGCTCCTTCACCGGAGTGCTCGCCATGACCAATAACGAGCACCTCCATGACGGCGCTTCCGCCTCTCTCCTCGTGAGGGAGCGGCTCGTCGTAGATCACCACATTGGTGGGGAACGTGTCGAGCGACACACTGTCGGAGTCGACCAGCATCGGGTCGGTGGAGCCTACGGACTCCAAGTCCACGGCAGGCTCGTCGGTGACGTGGAGATGGTCGAGGAGGCCCGCGAGGAGGCTTTCGGGGCCGCCCGTGCCCGCATCGGATGCAGGCTCGTCGGAGATGCAAACCTCGCCGAGAAGGTCAGCGAGGCAGCTCGCCGCGCAGGCGTCGTCGACGCCTTGCAGCGCGTCGGGGCAAGCACCATCGGGCGTGCCGAGCTGGCTACGCTCGCGGGGGAGGAAGAGGGTTCCCGTCCAAAGCAGGTCTCCGGACGATGGTGCACCTCGCCCCACGGTGGGCGCCAAATGTAGGGGGTTGGGTGCGACATATGCCAAAGGATGGCTTATCATGGTGGGAGCGAGTAGAACGTCGCTGGTGCCAGGAAACGAGATGAGGCGAAGGCATGCACGCCGGCGAATCTTACCCAGCTTCGGGGCTCTCCGGGGAGATAACACCCCTACTGCTGCTCTGCGGGGTCTCCGCATGATCACTAAGGCAAAGTGACTACAGGGTTGCTCCTAGAGCTGTATTCTGGAGGTAGGAGAAGGCAAGACCAGCTCTCTCCTTCCTATAGGATCTGGTCTAACGCTCATGGATTTGAACCCTTTGCATGGGTGCTCCGGGGGGTTTATATAGGCCTACCCCCGGGGGTACAAAGGTAATCCGGCTGGGCGCGGGCCCCAGCCGTCTGTCTTTCAGGCCGCTATCTTCTTCGCCGACTGCTGGGGCCCGCTGACTAGTGGGCCCCGCCGGCGAATCCGGCACTGTAGCCGTGCTTCTGATGACGCAGGCTTGGTCATGGGGTCATGGCAACAGTGCCGCTGTCTATCGGGTCGATCACTGTCGTCACCCCCCATCTTATCTGGTTAATGGCGCGTGGGACCCATGGGAGAGGCTGGCCGACTCTAGGGAGCCGACTCCCACAGGGCCGCCTTCGGGGCATATCTGCCGCCTTCCATGCTCTCACTGACAGGCGGGTCCGCCGTCTCTGAGCCGTACAGGTAGGCCGTCGTGGCCATAGAGCGCCGCCCATTGTGGCTGAGGTCGGGGCAGGCATGGCAACAGTGCTGGGCCACGCCGGAGATCTCCAGCGGTACGGCACGCTGTGGCCATGCCGGCCCCACGTAAGCAAGAGGTGACGGCCATGCCGTGGTCGTACCTGCCTCGCCTATCGTGACGAGAGTGGATCCGCGGGCCGACTCTCTATAGCCGGCTCCTCCGGAAGTCACCGGCCATGAGTCGGCTTATCTTGGAGTCGCCGTCTGAGACTCGGCTTATCTTGGAGTCGCCATCTGAGACTCGGCTTATCTTGGAGTCGCCGTCTGAGACTCGGTTTATCTTGGAGTCGCCGTCTGGGACTCGGCTTGAAGGGCCGCAGCCTGCCCCGATGTCTTGAAAGGTTCTGGGGCTCGGGTTAGCCTACCTGTGGCCCATTACTCCGACAGTCATAACGCTTCCGCTTTCGGTCTACGAGGGTACGTGGACACACTCTCCCCTATCGTTGCTATGCATCACCTAGATAGATCTTGCGTGATCGTAGGATTTTTTTGAAATTGCCGCGTTCCCCGACAATATAGCCTCCACACAAAATCTAACCATTACACACAAATTCCCAAACTCGGTGAAACCGAATCCTAAAACTCGGTCAGACCGATCCAGGTAAAAATATGAACGTTAGAGTTTTCGGTGGGACCAACTTAGTCATCTCGGTGAGACCGATGTGCTAGGGTTAGGGCATAACATAATCTGGGTGTGACTAATCGCATAAACTCGGTGGGACCGATTTTGGGAATAGGCACATAGAGAGTTAGTCAGGCAAACTCGGTGGGACCGATTTGCTCACTTCGGTGGAACCATAGTGTTACGAAAAGGAAACATGAAGTTTGCAATGCAGACTCAGTGGGACCGATTTGCTCATTTCGTTGTGACCGAAATGTTACAAAAAGGAAACAAGGAGTTTGGAATCCCATCTCGGTGAGACCGAGATCCCTATCGGTGAGACCGAAGTAACTAGGGTTTGTGGCAGTGGCTATGTCAAATGAAACTCGGTGGCGCTAGATAGATCAAATCGGTGGGTCCGAATTTGAATTTTAGGTTTAGGGCATATGTGGATGTGAGGAAGTGGTTGAGGGTTTTGGAGCATATCACTAAGCATTTTGAGCAAGCAAGCCATTAAGCAACACCTCATCCCCTTTAAATAGTATTGGCTTTCCTATGGACTCAATGTGATCTTGGATCACTAAAATGAAAATGTAGAGTCTTGAGCTTGTTGTCAATATGTGTCCTTAGCATTTTGAGGGGTCCACATCTCTAGTCCATGCCATGCCAATCATTGAACTTTCTGAAATGCTCATCTTGAAAGAGCATTAGTTCAATGAACTATATGTTGTTAAGAATTACCAAAACCACCCAGGGATTAGTTGCACTTTCACCACCGAAAGGGCCTCTTTATTTCGCAAAAAAAAGTTCCTCCTGCTAACACCTCGGACGCATCAGCTATATATCTTCGCAAGCAAGGAAGTGCATCCTTTTTACGCACAAAAAAATGAATACTCCCCTTTCTAGTTGGGACCCACCATATTTGGAGGCTGACTTGTGGGCCTACTAAGTTGACGCGGACGCAAGATTCATCAACTTAGTCTATATAAACGATTCTAGTTCCTGTGACCATATGATGTCCATCCAACGACCGTCATGTTTCTTCAACCTCTGGTGTTCTTGCTCCAGCTGCCCAAACCATCGCGGGCCGTGCCGCCTGCTCCTGCATCCCGTGGCCGACTGTGCTGCCACGCAGGCCTCACCGCTGCACCCTACTCCCATCGCTGCCCTGGCCATCCCTGTACTCACCCAGACCTCATGTTATTCTCCGGCGACGGTAGCCGAACCAGTAAACCCTCGTACTCCCATCCACGTGGGAAACAACTGCTGAGTCTTCCACGGCTCTGGGTCATTCCCTTCCTAGGCCTCATCGTCGTCCACCGCCTTGGTGCTCTCGGCGTGGCATGGTCAATGTGATCAAGGAACGACTTCCATCGGAAGAGGACTGTACGTGAAGAGGCTGACAGCTAGGACCACGGTCGCAGCAAGGAAGTGCCTCCTTATTACGCGCAAAATAATGATTCCTCCACCTGACAGAGGGGACCCATCAGAAGGGCTACCGTATTTTGCGAAAAAAATGTTTCCCCCTGTCAGCTGGGACCCACGAGTAACAACTTCGCACACAAGGAAGTGCGTCCTTATTACGGGCAAAAAAACGATTCCTCCCCTGACAGCTGGGACCCACCAGCTATATCTTCGCACGCAAGGAAGTGCCTCCTTATCCTCCCTAACAGTTGGGACCCACCCGGTCGAACCATATGTAGGTTTGTCTGTCTGGTCGCGAACGTGTATGAACATACTGGTTGATCGGTCTCTCTGCGGCGATGAACCAATGCCGAGTAAGGAGCAACACGTGTCATAGTAGAGGCGCGAACGTAGCAGTTACATAGTCCTGTCTATATCGTGTACATGTACGTGCAGCCACGCTGCAAGAAAGTAAATATGGCTATGTATGTACATACGGGAGGGGTCTCTAACGCGTACAGAAACAATGTCCTGTTCATCGGCAGCCAGCCAGCTGGGTTGGAACGGAGAAAACAACATCATGTTCATCGAGAGGCAACAGACTGGGTCAGAATACGTCTTGTTCATCGGGTGCCAACCGGCTTGGACGGAACAGCTGAAACGAGGTCTGGCTACCGCATAACGGAGGAAAAGAACTTATGTTCAAGCTCCTACGGTCGAAACGGGGTCATGTTGATCAGGAGGGGTGTGGCGTACCATAGAACGGAGGAAACAGAATTATGTTCGAGGTCCTACGGTCAAAACGGGGTGTTGTTGATTGGGAGGGGTGTGGCGTACCACAAAACGGAGGAAACGGACTTGTGTTGGAGCGCCTGGGTCCTGTTCATCAGGAGGGGGTGGCATACCGCAAAACAGTACTCCATGGGCTACTGTTCATCCACCGTCTACTGCCTCGCTCCGGCCTCCACGGGCTACTGTTCATCCACCGTCGACTTCCTCCAGCCTCCACCTGCTACTATTCATCCACCGTGACCTTCCTCTTGCCTCCAGGAGCTACTGTTCATCCAACCTCCATCGGCTACTATTCAACCAGTCCTCCATGGGGTCCTGTTCATCCACCCACCTCCTCGATCAGGGTCATGTTCATCCAGCGGGAACGGGTGCCTCTACTACCACGGGGGTCCTGTTCATCCACCCCCCACCAGGAACTGTTCATCCAACCCCGAACAATGGTCACTGTTCACCAAGAGGCAGGTTCGATCGGATTCAGTTAGCAGCAGTAGAGGGGGAATTGCTCGGGTTCAGTTAACAACCAAGGGATCAATCGCTTGGGTTCAGTAACGCGCGTACGTAGCTAGTGCAATCGCTCAGGTTCAGTAAGCGAATGCCTTGCTCGGGTTCAGTTAGAGCCCAGTGCCTTGCACACAAGCGCGTATGTGTACGAGAGAAACGCGCAAACCTCCGTGCATCACTTAGCCCCGACCACCCACCGTAACCGGGAACTCCCCGATATTTTCCTCACCCTCGCTTCTACCATGATTTTTTCCATCATGGACGACCCAAAGAATGTCATGCAGGTGCGTCCCCGGTCCGCCTAGGATGAAAAGCCCTTTTTGTCATGAGTTTTGTCATAGAAGTAGGATCCCACCACATCTGTGATGATACGTGGTTTTGTCACAATTATCATCATAGAAGTGTCATAAGCATGACAGAAAAAAATCGTTCGGCCCAAAATATCATGGATGTGTCTTTCTTTTGTAGTGGACCCAGATTTTCAGGAGTCGGTTCACTATCTATTCTTATTTCAAGAATCTTAGCATGAATGCATGCCAAGCCTGTATTCAAGCTAATCTGGGGGCTAATGTCGGGGGAATTACCCGCGGGTAAACCCGGCTCATGACATTAAGTCATCTTTGAACTTAATCAACCCTATTAAGTCATCTCTGGACTTAACCTGACATCTTACTTAACCCGGCAGGCGTAACCCGGTAGGTGTAACCCGACATATTGTGTAACCCGGCAGGTTGGGTAACCCGGCAGATTGGGTAACCAGGATCTTAACCTGGATTCTAACCCGGCAAGATGAGTCCTAGAGATAACAATCCTGATGTAAGAAGCCCACTGTGAGAAGCCCAAGATAAGAAGATTGCGTTAAGTCGCCCGCGGTAAGAAGCCCGCGATAAGAAGCCAGAATAGGCTAAGTCCAAGTCCTACTAGGACTCTACATGTAAGCCGCCCGGTCTTAGATAGACAAGTCTCGAGACAGGCGTTTCAGTAGGTCTCGAGATAGATGTTTTAAGGGTTCTCGAGATAGAGGCAGCTAAATAGCGCCCTTGTAATTGAGACCATGATGATCAATATAAATCAAGCAGAATGTAGGCTTTTACCTCCACCGTGAGGGGGCGAACCTGGGTAAAACTCGCGTCTCTCGATTCCGGTCAACCCCGTTCAAGCTATTATCTAATTGCGATGGCTTCACGACTAAGTCCTCACACTAGGACATCTGCCGTGAGAAAACCACAACACACCATTCATGAGTACTTTCGTGAGCTTATAACCTCCAACTTGAGGTGCCACCACCAGAGCAAGACAACCGGGATTATCAACCTGATGAGGATGATCATCTCTGCGCCATGTGATTGGTTGTTCTGACCAATTTAAGTATTCGGGAATAGCCGACTCAACCATATTGAGGGCCCTCTGTTGAAGCTTGCGATCACATTTACAAGTGCTCGTTGTGAATGCATGATATTGCCTGATGTTTAACTGTTTAGGGTCGCTCTAAAAACCAGACTGATTGCTTTGCTGTTGATTTCCCTGACCAGGGCACTGATTTCCACTTGTGTTATTTCCAGACCCCTGAAAGTTGGCTCCTCAGCCGCCTGACCCTTGAAAGCCAGAATTTCCTCTGGATGAGCTGGCTCCTAGGAAGCTGACCCCAAACCCGCTAGGGCCGATTGACCCATGTGTCCGCCGCCACCACCGATGTGATGATTCTGATAAGCCTGATTGTGAAATTCCTGCATGATAAAGTAGTTTTCCCATGAGTGGTTGGCCGGCTTGTCTGGGAAGCTATGCTTGGGGCAAGGCCTTTAAGTGCTTCCTCATAATTACGAGGCTTGTTCCCATTATATGATCTCCCAGAGCTGTTGTTCCTCCTCTGGCCCTTGAGGCCAACATTGGTGTAGGCGACAAAGTCTGATCCTCCCTCTCGATGTTTGTGCTTACCACCATTGCCTTGACTACCATGGTTTCCATTATTCCTTGGAGTGTTTTGCTGGTGACCCTTGCCATCGCTATTTTTCTTGCCTTTGACGGACTTGTCATCGCCTGCACCAGGATCTTTTGTGTTGTCCGACTCAACATACCAGGTAAGGATATCCATGAGGTAATCCGTGTCTTGGACCTTCCGCTTGAGGCGCCCAAGCTTCTGAATGAGGGGCTGAAAGTGACAGTTCTTTTCCAAGATTAAGACGGCTTGAGCGGCTGTTATACTATCGGAAGAGTGAATGATCTCTACGACCCGGCAAGACCAGTGGTGAGCAGACTCATGCTTGCACAGGACACAATGCTTCAAGTCGACAATGGTCATCGGACGCTTGCATATTCCTTGGAATTTTTTTATGAAGCTATCTTTTAACTTCGCCCAGGTATTGATTGAGTCGGGGGACAGGTTTTTCAGCCATGTACGAGCCGGCCCTTCCAACATCATAGTCAATTACTTGGTGCAGAACGCATCACTAACATCCAGCATGTCCATGGCTATCTCGTAGCTCTCGATCCATGCGGCCAGTTCAAGATCAGTCGTGTAGTTGGGAACCTTGCGAGGGCCTTTGAAGTCTTTAGGCATGCGCTCATTACGTAAAACTGGTGCGATACAGGGTATTCCAATGGTTCTGGTACTTAATCATGTACCTTGTGAAACCAATGGTGTTGTAATGGGAGGTGTCTGAATGACCCCTGCGTTTGCTGCTTTTGCTTCCCTTGTGGCCCGAGTTGCATCGACAATTTCCCGTGCGTCTAACACCGATGGCCGGGCTAGAGGGTTCTGAGCACGCTGCCTACATTCACTACTAGAAAATGTGGGTTACTCCATGTGTGACTTCTGTCGCGACTCTCATGTGGGGTAGAGTGAACCCAGTCATGACTATAGGAGTAGTTCACATGCTAGGTGACCACGGTCTTTAACATCTCGATGGCGTTCCTAGCCTCAATCTCAATTGGGGTGATCCCCATGATCGGAAGTGCAATAAGATTATGAGTCGCCTCCAGCATATTATCCATAGGATTGGAAAAATGACCCACCGGTGTTTGGAAACAAGGCTGAGCTGGCTGCGGCTGCCCAACCCCTGCATTGGGGGCTCTACCCTGGTTAATTGGGGTATAACCGGTGACTCGAGCATACTGTGGTGTGATGAACAGGCGTGTAGTCTCATAGTTAAAGGGCAGGCGGCTTACATGTCTCCTGAGATGAACCCCATTTGAAGCGTTCTGACCAAAAACCCAGATGCCAGGCTTCTACCTTCAGGCATTCGCCCTTGTTGTGGATGTGAGTCTGCACCTCCGCCATGCGAATATTCTCAGCGTTGATATCCTCCTAAACAGTAGCCATCTGCTCGCGAATCTTGGTCATCTCGGTGTTACGCTCCGCCTAATTCTCCGCGGTTACCAGGGTTTCCAGAAGCGTCGCATGGCAGCCATTAAGTCGGCCATAGCCTGAGCCGAAGTTTTGGTAGAGTCGACTGCGTTTGGAGTCGGTGTTGAAGTGACAGTCCTAGTCACTACACCAGCCGTCGTGCAGTTGAGGGCCAGTGTTGTCCCTGCCATGAAGACGACGGCTCGCCGAGGCGGCTCGAGTCCTCTGGAATGGTCTCATCGTTGGAGTAGCCCCCAAGATTTCCATGGAAGAGTGGAAGAATCAACTCAGTGTCTCCAACCAAGGACTCGCCATCAGAATATATGAGGGTCTCCCCACCGGATGCAGAATTCTCCACGAGATCGACCCCCCGAGTGAAGCCGACAAAGACGTGAGTCTGGCCGTCTTGAGCCCGGCCGGGTTGGGAGCGCCTAGCCGGCTCGACGATGTCGGTGCAGATGTCTGCCTCGAGATCTAACTCGCCGATTTTGCCGATGAATACGTGGATCTTGCCAAAGGGGACATGGTACCCGTACTCAATTGAGTCGACCTCGGGACCCCAGCCTGAATCGTCAATGTAGAGCTTTCCGCGGTGACCCTTGGTCATCCGGCCGATTGCATATCCCTTAATCCCTGGGAGAGCTCCCTCCAAGAACTCAACACCACCATGCACATGCCCCATGGTGGGCGCCAACTTTCGTGGTTTTTTCGCGACAGATGTCCTCAAAAAAGGACTAAGTCTAGAGGCCATCACAACTAGGTGGTTGCTTGAAGGGGTTGATCGGGAACGAAGAACGCAGAGTTTACCCAGGTTCGGCCCCTCATGGTGGAGGTAAAGACCTACTCCTACTTGATTGATATTGCTGGGAATTTTGATTACAATGATGGGGATTTGCTAACCTAGCTCTCGATTGATTGTAACCTACTCTTTCTGCCTCAGGGGCTCCCCTTTATATATAGGTTGAGGCCCTGAGGTCACAACAGAATCCGGGTCAAACTACAACCCGTGTCTTAGTATATTTTCTACTCATCTTATTCCTCAAGCAAGGGAGATTCCTTATGGCCTCCTCATCAAGCTGGGCTGCCCAACACTAGGCCATGAGTTGGCCCCGTCTTCAAGCTGCCTCTTGGGCCCTGAATTCTAACTCATCATGGCCTAAACAGCAAGATCATTTATGAGCTCCTGAACGATGGCCGAGTCATATCGTGGTCGGGTCATGCCGTGAGTTATATCTCCAACACCTTGTGTCGAATCAATAAATTTGGATTGAATACTATACCCTCGAAAACTGTTGCTATCCCCTATACTTGTGGGTTATCATATACCCCCCGATACAATCCATAGAAACTTCAGAACAAGCACGCTATGCAATAAAAATAGAATTTGTCTAAAACATAACAACACGTAATGATGAAATATTTAGTCATACTGATGTAACTCTAAAATTCTTAAAAATTAGGACAGCATAAAAAATTTGTAGCCCAATACCGTGTAAAAAATTCAGGAGTTGATCATGCTCCAGTACATAATGATTATTCATATACCGGATGCAAAAGTTTCCGTTTCTGCACAGGATCATCCTAAAGGCTTTACGTGGCACAAAATCCAAAAGCAAAGATATAAAAATTAATCATTACAATATTAATAATCATGTTGGGAGCCACAAAAATAAAAAGGAAATAAAAGGAATAACGCATATTATCAGGTATTGTCATCTCCAACCTTACGCTTCCCCAAGCTATTTTCTTTGCACTCATTAATCGCTTGTAATAGATGATCCACCTTTACATGTTAATTCTCAAAAAAAATCCAATACATCATACTTCTTGTTTTGAGTGAAAAATATGGCTATTCAATTTATTGGTAAGGTTGTACAACACCTTAAAATTTGCATCCATACTAGTTTTAGTTTCACTTAGAAGTTCAGTTTGTCTTCGGATTAGTAGAATGAGGGAGCTCGACAATTCCTACTCTTGGTTTCCCTAACAATTTTTTCAATATTTCATATTAGTCAAAGACGTTTTTATAATAAAATCTCCTTCAAATATTAAATCTAGAATATGTCTATGACAAAGGGACAACCCGACATAGAACTTTTCAAGAAAATCATGACATGGCATTTGGGGTAGCTCTTTCATATATTTCTAGCATTATATGCTAGGCTCCTGTCAAGGATTCGTCATGGGATTGTCTAAAGTTCAGGACCTCATAGCCCTCTCAAAAAATGGGGGAATATGAGGAGTAGTTTCCATGGTAATGATTCAAGCAAAGATAGCAACACAAGTGTTTATGGTATTTATATTTTTTTAGAGGAGGGGGGATGAAAAAGAGAAGGCAAATGGCAAAGAAAATAAAAACAAGCAAATTGATAAATGTGAGCGAAGGAACCTGAACTTGTTTGGTGAAGCCTCCCTGGCAACGGCGCCCAAATTTCTTCTGATACTTATGATAGGTGTTGGGATTCTCCGAAGAGGAAGGGTGATGTAGTACAGTAGCAGACAATATTTCTCTTAGTTAAGAACTAAGGTTTATTGAACCAATATGAGACGCCACACAAACAAGATAAGTGGTACCTGCACACACACAAAGCAAATGCTTGCACCCAACGAAGGCAAGAGGGTTGTCAATCCCCTTGTTCTCGCCAATTGTAAGGATTAAATCTGATAGTCGTAGATATATAAAATAAAATAGAAACAACAAGCAAATTTAGGGTTTTAGTAACTATGTAAAATGGACCCGGGGGCCATAGGTTCACTAGAGGCATCTCTCTCATAAACATATCATCAGTGGGTAAACAAGTTATTGTTGGGCAATTGACAGAGTAGCGCATAGTTATGATTCTTCATGGCATGATAAATATATAGGAATTATGTCTGCGATAAGTTGAACATATAATCGAACTACATCTACTACTATTACTGCACCCCAAGACCTCTATCCAACACACATCTCAAAAAGTTTATGACAAACAAAGTAACACCTTAAACATGATGACATAACATAGACAAAATAAAACCAACTAATATGTTCGAACCCCGTCATTTTATCCTTAGTAGCAACAATAAAATACGCGCCTTGCAACTCCTCCTGTCATAGAGTAAGGGCACCGCAAGATTGAACCTACGACCAAGCACCACTCCCACAAAAGATAAATCAATCTACCTGGCCAAATAAGACAGATAGATCAAAGAGAAGTACAAGGCTATAAAATCACACATATATAAATCTCAGAAAAGACTCAAATAATGTTTAGTGAATAATCTAATCATAAACCCACAATTCACCGAATCCCAACAAATACACCGCAAAAGTTTACATCGAATAGATCTCTGAAGAGATCATTGTATTGAAGATCAAAGGGAGGGAGAGAGAAAACCATCTAGCTACTGCCATGGACCCGTAGGTCCTGTGGGAACTATTCACACATCATCATGGAGGCAACAAGGTCGATGAAGATTGCCTCCCCAGGTTTCCCCTCTGACAGAGTACAAAAAGACCTCCAGATGGGATCACAGAAGAACAAAGGCTTGCAGCGGTGATAAATTTGTTTCAGGTCTTGCTTTGATGTTTTTGGAATATTAGGGAATCTATAGGCCTGAGATTAGGTCGAACGGAGCTACATGGGCACGAGAAGGCTGACAATGCGCCTACCCCCTTGGGGCTCGTTGTGTGAGCTTGTCTCTCCCTCGTGCATCTTCTGGTCCCTCCTCGAAGTTTCTAGGGTCTTTCTTGGTCTAGAAAACCGTAAAGTTTCATCGTGTTTGGACTTCGTTTGGTACCGTTTTTCTGCAAAATAAATAGACAAAAAACATGAATTGACACTAGTGTTGGGGAACGTAGTAATTTCAAAAGAATTCCTACGCACACGCAAGATCATGGTGATGCATAGCAACGAGAGGGGAGAGTGTTGTCCACGTACCCTCGTAGACCGTAAGCGGAAGCGTTATGACAACGCGGTTGATGTAGTCGTACGTCTTCACAATCCGACCAATCCAAGTACCGAACGTACGGCACCTCCGAGTTCAGCACACGTTCAGCTCGATGACGATCCCCGGACTCCGATCCAGTAAAGTGTCGGGGATGAGTTCCGTGAGCACGACGGCGTGGTGACGATGATGATGCTCTACCGGCGCAGGGCTTTGCCTAAACTCCGCGACGATATGACCGAGATGGAATATGGTGGAGGGGGCACCGCATACGGCTAAGGAACGATCTGTAGATCAACTTGTGTGTCTATGGGGTGCCCCCTGCCCCGTATATAAAGGAGTGGAGGAGGGGGAGGGCCGACCCTCTCTATGGCGCGCCCTAGGGGAGTCCTACTCCCACCGGGAGTAGGATTCCCCCTTTCCTAGTAGAACTAGGAGCCCTTCCATGTACTAGGAGTAGGAGATAAGGAGGGGGAAGAGAGAAGGGAAGGAAGGAGGGGGTGCGGCCCCTCCCCCTAGTCCAATTCGGACTAGGCCTTGGGGGGGGGGCGCGGCCTGCCCTAGGCAGCCCCTCTCTCTTTCCCGTATGGCCCAATAAGGCCCAATACTTCTCCCCGGCGAATTCCCGTAACTCTCCGTTACTCCGATAAATACCCGAATCACTCGAAACCTTTCCGAAGTCCGAATATAGTCGTCCAATATATCGATCTTTACGTCTCGACCATTTCGAGACTCCTCGTCATGTCCCCGATCTCATCCGGGACTCCGAACTCCTTCGGTACATCAAAACTCATAAACTCATAATATAACTGTCATCGAAACCTTAAGCGTGCGGACCCTACGGGTTCGAGAACTATGTAGACATGACCGAGACATGCCTTCGGTCAATAACCAATAGCGGAACCTGGATACTCATATTGGCTCCCACATATTCTACGAAGATCTTTATCGGTCAGACCGCACAACAATATACGTTGTTCCCTTTGTCATCGGTATGTTACTTGCCCGAGATTCGATCGTCGGTATCCAATACCTAGTTCAATCTTGTTACTGGCAAGTCTCTTTACTCGTTACGTAATGCATCATTCCGTAACTAACTCATTAGTTACATTGCTTGCAAGACTTATAGTGATGTGCATTACCGAGAGGGCCCAGAGATACCTCTCCGACAATCGGAGTGACAAAACCTAATCTCGAAATACGCCAACCCAACATGTACCTTTGGAGACACCTGTAGTACTCCTTTATAATCACCCAGTTACATTGTGACGTTTGGTAGCACCCAAAGTGTTCCTCCGGCAAACGGGAGTTGCATAATCTCATAGTTACAGGAACATGTATAAGTCATGAAGAAAGCAATAGCAACATACTAAACGATCAAGTGCTAGGTTAACGGAATGGGTCATGTCAATCACATCATTCTCCTAACGATGTGATCCCGTTAATCAAATGACAACTCATGTCTATGGCTAGGAAACTTAACCATCTTTGATTCACGAGCTAGTCAAGTAGAGGCATACTAGTGACGCTATGTTTGTCTATGTATTCACACATGTATTATGTTTCCGGTTAGTACAATTCTAGCATGAATAATAAACATTTATCATGAAATAAGGAAATAAATAATAACTTTATTATTGCCTCTAGGGCATATTTCCTTCAGTCTCCCACTTGCACTAGAGTCAATAATCTAGTTCACATCACCATGTGATTTAACACCAATATTCACATCTGTATGTGATTAATACCCATAGTTCACATCGTCATGTAATCAACACCCAAAGGGTTTACTAGAGTCAATAATCTAGTTCACATCACTACGTGATTAACACCCAAAGAGTACTAAGGTATGATCATGTTTTGCTCGTGAGAGAAGTTTAGTCAACGGGTCTGTCACATTCAGAGCCATATGTATTTTGCAAATATTGTATGTCTACAATGCTCTGCATGGAGCTACTCTAGCTAATTGCTCCCGCTTTCAATATGTATCCAGATTGAGACTTAGAGTCATCTGGATCGGTGTAAAAGCTTGCACCGATGTAACTCTTTACGACGGGCTCTTTTATCACCTCCATAATCGAGAAACATATCCTTATTTCACTAAGGATAATTTTGACCAATGTCTAGTGATCTACTCCTAGATCACTATTGTACTCCCTTGCCAAACCAAGGCAGAGTATACAATAGGTCTGGCCCATAGCATGACATACTTTTATAGAACCTATGACTGATGCATAGGGAATGACTTTCATTCTCTTTCTATTTTCTGCCGTGGTCGGGATTTGAGTCTTACTCAATTTCATACCTTTGCAACACAGGCAAGAACTCTTTCTTTGACTGTTCCATTTTGAACTACTTCAAAATTTTGTCAAGGTATGTACTCATTGAAAAAATCGTATCAAGCGTCTTGATCTATCTCTATAGATCTTGATGCTTAATGTGTAAGCAGCTTCACCGAGGTCTTTCTTTGAAAAACTCCTTTCAAACACTTCTTTATGCTTTCCAGAAAATTCTACATCATTTCCGATCAACAATATGTCATTCACATATACTTATCAGAAAGGTTGTAGTGCTCCCACTCACTTTCTTGTAAATACAGGCCTTTCAAAAGTCTGTATAAAACCATATGCTTTGATCAACTCATTAAAGCGTATATTCCAACTCCGAGATGCTTGCACCAGTCCATTGATGGATTGCTGGAGCTTGCACATTTTGTTAGCACCTTTAGGATTGACAAAACCTTCTGGTTGCATCATATACAGCTCTTCTTTAATAAATCCATTAAGGAATGCAGTTTTGACATCTATTTGCCAGATTTCATAAAATGTGGCAATTGCTAACATGATTCAGATAGACTTAAGCATCGTTACGAGTAAGAAAATCTCATCGTATTCAACATCTTGAACTTGTTGAAAACCTTTCACAACAAGTCGAGCTTTGTAGATAGTAACACTACTATCATCGTTCGTCTTCCTCTTGAAGATCCATTTATTTAACATGGCTTGCTGATCATCGAGCAAGTTAACCAAAGTCCATACTTTGTTCTCATACATGGATCCTATCTCAGATTTTATGGCCTCAAGCCATTTCGCGGAATCTGGGCTCATCGTCGCTTCCTCATAGTTTGTAGGTTTATCTTGGTCTAGTAACATGACTTCCAGAACAGGATTACCGTCCCACTCTGGTGCGGATCTTACTCTGGAAGACCTACGAGGTTCGGTAGTAACTTGATCTAAAGTTTCATGATTATCATCATTAGCTTCCTCGCTAATTGGTGTAGGAATCACTGGAACCGATTTCTGTGATTAACTACTTTCCAATTCGGGAGAAGGTACAATTACCATATCAAGCTCTACTTTCCTCCCACTCACTTCTTTCGAGAGAAACTCCTTCTCTAGAAAGGATCCATTCTTAGCAACGAATGTTTTGCCTTCGGATCTGTGATAGAAGGAGTACCCAACAGCTTCCTTTGGGTATTCTATGAAGACGTACTTCTCCGATTTGGGTTCGAGCTCATCAGGTTGAAAAACTTTTTTCATATAAGCATCGCAACTCCAAACTTTAAGAAATGGCAGCTTAGGTTTACTGCTAAACCATAGTTCATACAGTGTCGTCTCAACGGATTAAGATGGTGCCCTTTTAATGTGAATGTAGATGTCTCTAATGCATAACCCCAAAACAATAGTGGTAAATCAGTAAGAGACATCATAGATTGCACCATATCCAATAAAGTGCGGTTACGATGTTCGGACACACCATAACGTTGTGGTGTTCCAGGTGGCGTGAGCTGTGAAACTATTCCACATTGTTTTAATTGAAGACCAAACTCGTAACTCAAATATTCGTCTCCGCGATCAGATCGCAGAAACTTTATTTTCTTGTTACGATGATTTTTCCACTTCACTCTGAAATTCTTTGAACCTTTCAACTATTTCAGACTTATGTTTCATCAAGTAGATATACCCATATCTGCTCAAATCATCTGTGAAGGTCAGAAAATAATGATACTTGCCACGAGCATCAACACTCATTGGATTGCATACATCGGTATGTATTATTTCCAATAAGTCAGTAGCTCATTCCATTGTTCCGGAGAACGGAGTTTTAGTCATCTTGCCCAATAGGCACGGTTCGCAAGCATCAAATGATTCATAACCAAGTGATTCCGAAAATCCATCTTTATGGAGTTTCTTCATGCGCTTTACACCGATATGACCCAAACGGCAGTACCACAAATAAGTTGCACTATCATTATTAACTTTGCATCTTTTGGCTTCAACATTATGAATATGTGTATCACTACGATCGAGATCCAACAAACTATTTTCATTGGGTGTATGACCATTGAAGGTTTTATTCATGTAAACAAAACAACAATTATCCTCTGACTTTAAATGAATAACCATATTGCAATAAACATGATCAAATCATATTCATGCTCAACGCAAACGCCAAATAACATTTATTTAGGTTTAACACTAATCCCGAAAGTATAGGGAGTGTGCGATGATGATCATATCAATCTTGGAACCACTTCCAACACTCATCGTCACTTCACCCTTAACTAGTCTTTGTTTATTCTGTAACTCCTGTTTCGAGTTACTAATCTTAGCAACCGAACAAGTATCAAATACTCAGGGGCTACTATAAACACTAGTAAGGCACACATCAATAACCTGTATATCAAATATACGCTTGTTCACTTTGCCATCCTTCTTATCCACCAAATATTCAGGGCATTTCCGCTTCCAGTGACCATTTCCTTTGCAGTGTTAACACTCAGTTTCAGGCTTTGGTCCAGCTTTGGTCTTCTTCACGGGAGTGACAACTTGTTTGCCATTCTACTTGAAGTTTCCATTTCTTTTCCTTTGCCCTTTTCTTGAAACTAGTGGTCTTGTTAATCATCAACACTTGATGCTCTTTCTTGATTTCTACCTTCATCGATTTCAACATTACGAAGAGCTCGGGAATCGTTTTCGTCATCCCTTGCATACTATAGTTCATCACGAAGTTCTAGTAACTTAGTGATGGTGACTAGAGAATTCTGTCAATCACTATCTTATCTGGAAGATTAACTACCACTTGATTCAAGCGATTGAAGTACCCAGACAATCTGAGCACATGCTCACTAGTTGAGCGATTCTCCTCCATCTTTTAGCTATAGAACTTGTTGGAGACTTCATATCTCTCAACTCGGGTATTTGCTGGAAATATTAACTTCAACTCCTGGAACATCTCATATGGTCCATGACGTTCAAAATGTCTTTGAAGTCCCGATTCTAAATCGTTAAGCATGGTGCACTAAACTATCAAGTAGTCATCATATTGAGCTAGCCAAACGTTCATAACGTCTGCATCTGCTCCTGCAATAGGTTTGTCACCTAGCGGTGCATCAAGGACATAATTCTTCTGTGCAGCAATGAGGATAAACCTCAGATCACGGATCCAATCCGCATCATTGCTACTAACATCTTTCAACACAATTTTCTCTAGGAACATATCAAAATAAACATATGAAAGCAACAACGCGAGCTATTGATCTACAACATAATTTGCAAAAATACTACCAGGACTAAGTTCATGATAAATTTAAGTTCAATTAATCATATTACTTAAGAAATCCCACTTAGACAGACATCTCTCTAGTCATCTAAGTGATCACGTGATCCAAATCAACTAAACCATGTCCGATCATCATGTGAGATGGAGTAGTTTTCAATGGTGAACATCACTATGTTGATCATATCTACTATATGATTCACGCTCGACCTTTCGGTCTCCGTGTTCCGAGGCCATATCTGTATATGCTAGGCTCGTTAAGTTTAACCTGAGTATTTCGCGTGTGCAACCGTTTTGCATCCGTTGTATTTGAACGTAGAGCCTATCACACCCGATCATCACGTGGTGTCTCAGCACGAAGAACTTTCGCAATGGTGCATACTCAGGGAGAACACTTCTTGATAATTAGTGAGAGATCATCTTAAAATGCTACCGTCAATCAAAGCAAGATAAGATGCATAAAGGATAAACATCACATGCAATCAATATAAGTGATATGATATGGCCATCATCATCTTGTGCTTGTGATCTCCATCTCCGAAGCACCATCATGATCACCATCGTCACCGGCGCGACACCTTGATCTCCATCGTAGCATCGTTGTCGTTTACGCCATCTATTGCTCTATGACTATTGCTACCACTTAGTGATAAAAGTAAAGCAATTACAGGGCGTTTGCATTTCATACAATAAAGCGACAACCATATGGCTCCTGCTAGTTGCCGATAACTTCGGTTACAAAACATGATCATCTCATACAATAAAATATAGCATCACGTCTTGACCATATCACATCACAACATGCCCTGCAAAAACAAGTTAGACGTCCTCTACTTTGTTGTTGCAAGTTTTACGTGGCTGCTACGGGCTGAGCAAGAACCGTTCTTACCTACGCATCAAAACCACAACGATAGTTTGTCAAGTTAGTGTTGTTTTAACCTTCGCAAGGACCGGGCGTAGCCACACTCGGTTCAACTAAAGTTGGAGAAACAGACACCCGCTAGTCACCTGTGTGCAAAGCACGGCGGTAAAACCAGTCTCGCGTAAGCGTACACGTAATGTCGGTCCGGGCCGCTTCATCCAACAATGCCGCTGAACCAAAGTATGACATGCTGGTAAGCAGTATGACTTGTATCGCCCACAACTCACTTGTGTTCTACTCGTGCATATAACATCAACGCATAAAACCTAGGCTCGGATGCCACTGTTGGGGAACGTAGTAATTTCAAATAATTTCCTACGCACACGCAAGATCATGGTGATGCATAGCAACGAGAGGGGAGAGTGCTGTCCACGTACCCTCGTAGACCGTAAGCAGAAGCGTTATGACAACGCGGTTGATGTAGTCATACGTCTTCACGATCCGACGGATCCAAGTACCGAACGTACGACACCTCCAAGTTCAGCACACGTTCAACTCGATGACGATCCCCGGACTCCGATCCAGTAAAGTGTCGGGGATGAGTTCCGTCAGCACGACGGCGTGGTGACGATGATGATGCTCTACCGACGTAGGGCTTTGCCTAAACTCCGCGACGATATGACCGAGGTGGAATATGGTGGAGAGGGGCACCGCACACGGCTAAGGAACGATCCGTAGATCAACTTGTGTGTCTATGGGGTGCCCCCTGCCCCGTATATAAAGGAGTGGAGGAGGGGGAGGGCCGGAGTAGGACTCCCCCTTTCCTAGTAGAACTAGGAGCCCTTCCATGTACTAGGAGTAGGAGATAAGGAAGGGGAAGAGAGAAGGGAAGGAAGGAGGGGGTGCGGCCCCTCCCCCTAGTCCAATTCGGACTAGGCCTCGGGGGGGGGGGGGGCGGCCTGCCCTAGGCAGCCCCTCTCTCTTTCCCGTATGGCCCAATAAGGCCCAATACTTCTCCCCGGCGAATTCCCGTAACTCTCCGGTACTCCGATAAATACCCGAATCACTCGGAACCTTTCCGAAGTCCGAATATAGTCGTCCAATATATCGATCTTTATGTCTCGACCATTTTGAGACTCCTCGTCATGTCCCCGATCTCATTCGGGACTCCGGACTCCTTCGGTACATCAAAACTCATAAACTCATAATATAACTGTCATCGAAACCTTAAGCGTGCGGACCCTACGGGTTCGAGAACTATGTAGACATGACCGAGACACGTCTCCGGTCAATAACCAATAGCGGAACCTGGATGCTCATATTGGCTCCCACATATTCTACGAAGATCTTTATCGGTCAGACCGCATAACAACATATGTTGTTCCCTTTATCATCGGTATGTTACTTGCCCGAGATTCGATCGTCGGTATCCAATACCTAGTTCAATCTCGTTACTGGCAAGTCTCTTTACTCGTTACATAATGCATCATTCCGTAACTAACTCATTAGTTACATTGCTTGCAAGGCTTATAGTGATGTGCATTACCGAGAGGGCCCAGAGATACCTCTCCGACAATCGGAGTGACAAAACCTAATCTCGAAATACGCCAACCCAACATGTACCTTTGGAGACACCTGCAGTACTCCTTTATAATCACCCAGTTATGTTGTGATGTTTGGTAGCACCCAAAGTGTTCCTCCGGCAAACGGGAGTTGCATAATCTCATAGTTACAGGAACATGTATAAGTCATGAAGAAAGCAATAGCAACATACTAAACGATCAAGTGCTAGGCTAACGGAATGGGTCATGTCAATCACATCATTCTCCTAATGATGTGATCCCGTTAATCAAATGACAACTCATGTCTATGGCTAGGAAACTTAACCATCTTTGATTCACGAGCTAGTCAAGTAGAGGCATACTAGTGACACTATGTTTGTCTATGTATTCACACATGTATTATGTTTTCGGTTAGTACAATTCTAGCATGAATAATAAACATTTATCATGAAATAAGAAAATAAATAATAACTTTATTATTGCCTCTAGGGCATATTTCCTTTAACTGGTCAGTCCAGAAAGATATAGAATGACATATAAACCATATAAGAATGGTAGTATAATAGCATGAAACAATAAAAAAAATACATTTGAGACGTACCAACGTCCTATGGGCGAAGAAATACGCCCTGTTCATGGGCATTGACGCGATGGAGTAGGAAGAGCAGGAGCTCGCAGATGTTGTCAGCTTTGTGTCTGCCGCGTTACCACCGCCGTTCACACCCCGTCGCCACGACGGCGAGGCCGACACATCCACGTCTGATGCCTTCGACATGGAGGACACTGGCGAGGAAGAGTAGCACATCGGTAGCCGTCGTGGCTTGGGTATGAGGACGACCACTACTCTTCCCTTTCCGACGAAGTTTCATTTTCAGGGCCTCACGGCCAGCTGGTGAGCTTGACGAACATGAGGAAAACATGTCATGAGAAACGGTTGCCGCCGCAGCCGGCGATTATTTAGACTAGGTTAAAAAAGCCTAGTCTAGTTATTGTTTAGTGGAAATATGTCAAGAATGTAATGAATTCGATCCAACTTAAGTGAAAATCAACCAGGTTGTATGGAATTTGTCCGTTCAATTTGGCTTTGAAAACGTATGCAGACATGGTTGGATGACCAATTCATTAAATTTAATAATATTAATCTAATATGCCCATTGGTGTTCCAAAAGTACCTGCATCTATATCCGCAGACTCGTGTGGACAATCTGTGGATGGACACCGTGTCCGTTTTGTGGTCGGCATTGGAGATGCCATAATAACCAAAACATGCCCTACATTTCTCAACAACTTAGCCGCCTCGCAACTCAAGGTAACATCTGCCTGTTACTCCCCCAGCAAACGCTCTTATATTTCTTTACAGAATGAGTACACCCATATAGTAGTATCATCGCACATTCGCTAAATTTCACCCTTTTTTGGCAGCTTTCATGCAGGAACAAGAGTGGAAATTTGATCATACGGAAAATCCTCTAAAATCAGAAAGAAACGAAATCTCGTTTAATTTTTTTTAGAAAGAAATAAACTCTCGCGGGGCACCCCGCATTTTTTACCGTTCAAGCTTCGAAAAACCTACGCGGCTTTCCCCGTAAAAAGAAAGAATTCAATTTCACCAGCCCGCCTCCCCGCCTCGAACCCGTTTTGGCGCCAAAACAGCCCAGCTTTGCCGCCCAATCCCGTCCTCTTCTCCCCCCAAACCCTCCCTCTCCCATCGCCCAATCCCGCCCAGACAGCTCCCGAGCCCGAGGCGCGCGCGAACGCAGCCGCCGCCCCCACCGCCCCCACCATGCCGAGCCAGCAGATCCCGGCCACGCCGGTCGGCGGCATCACCTCCCGCCGCCACGCCAAGCTCCTGCTCCACCTCGTCGAAGGGGACGGGGGTGCCGCCGCCGGCGGCGGCGCGTCCGTCAAGGACCTCCGCCTCCGCCGCGTCGTCCCTCCCGCGTCCGCGACGCTCGACGTCTCCCCCGAGTGCGCCGCCGCCGCCGCCAAGCCCGGATCCGTCCAGATCCAGAGCACCCCGCCGGAGCCGGCGGCGGCGGCCGAAGACCGCGAGAGGAAGCCGGTGAGTCCCCCCGCTGTTTCTTGATCCCGCTCCTTCCTTACGCATCTCTCGACCTCTCTGCTGTTCCCCATCTCATCCCGCTTCGTCGGTGAATGGATCAGATCCTGCCGCGGTCCAAGCTCGTGCGCGACCCGGGCTCCTTCGGCTACCGGAGGCTGCTCCCTTTCCTCAACCAGATGGCCAACAAAGGTAGCAGCACCACCCACCCTCTTACTTGGTTCCCCTCCCCCCCCGTGTTCTTGTGCTTGGGCTCGCATTTCATTCCCCATTTCCTCGACCGTGTTTTACAGGTTCAGATATCTCAAGCGTCAAGGACATGCCCTCGGAAAACAAGGTTCCCATCCCAAACAAGGAGCTCAGCAGATCTGACTCTGGGTTGGCTGATGAGATGCCTCCTGTGGTTGGGAGTCAAGGCGGAGCTGCTCCTGTGGGTTCCGTGGAGCCGCCTGTTGTGAAGGATGGAACAGACAGTGAGATCTGTGACAGTGTCAAAGAAGAAACCAAGGTTGTCGTCCCTGTTGATCTCGCAAGCAGCAAGCCCGTGAGTTTCTTGATACTACCACGTCTCTTGTTTGCGTCTAAATTACGCAGGGCTGGTTACATTTCCTGCATAGCACTGAGATAATCTGTGCTTCTGCTCGTTTCAGTCTCTTGCCCGCTGCACGAGGTCAAAGTTTGTTCATCACCCGAGCTCATTCAGCTACAAGAGGATGCTGCCATTTCTCATGGAGAACGGTGAGTCGACTGCTGCGTGCAGCTGATTGTTATCTTACTGCGCTTCTCTTAGAGTTCGGCTTTCTGATAGTGTGCTATTATCTTTCTGTACCAGACATCTCCTCTCAGGAAGGAGACAGGGCCAAGTTCAGAAGATTGTCTGAAGAGAAACAAATTACATCTGACCAGAATGATGTCCAGGCCAGTGGACAGATCCAGCCTGCCACTGTAGAAGTTTCTCTGGATGCCAGTGCAGCTGAAGTGCAGAAAGCCACACAAGGAGAAGAGCTAGCTTCAGTTGGAGACCCATTGTCTTCAGAGAAGGGTGCATTAGCATCAGATGCTGTCCCAGCCGGTGGACAGCGCCAGCCTCCTGTTTCAGAAGACACTCCTGATGAAGGAAATGTAGCTGAAGTTGAAAGCACCGTGGAAGAGAAGGCGTCAAAATCAGATGAGAAGCCTGTTCCTATGGATTCTGTAGAGCCACCTGTTGTGAAGGCTGAAGGAACTCAGGAGGTGAAGGATTGCTGTGACAGTGCCAAAGAGGAAACCAAGATTGTACCTGGTGATCTTGCAAGCAGCAAGCCGGTGAGCTCTTGAAACTATGTCTCTTATTTGCACGTGTAAATTAAACAATGTTAACTGCATTTCCTGTATAGTTTTGACAATTGACATCATGTATTCTTCTGCCTGTTTCAGTCCATTCCCCGCTGCATGAGGTCAAAGTTTGTTCCCCATCGAAGCTCATTTAGTTACAAGAGGATGCTGCCATTTCTCATGCAGAATGGTGAGTCCATTGCTGTATTTTGCTGTTTAATGATCCGTGACACTTATTTTAGAGTTGTTTGTTCTTATAGTGTGCTGTTGTCTTTCTGTATCAGAAACCTCTTCTCAGAAAGAAGACATGGCCAAACTTCAAACAGTCTCGGAAGAGAAGCAATTAGCATTGCCTGAAAATGATGTGTTGGCTAGTGGAAATCATCTTTCTGTCTCAGAAGGCTCTCCTGAAGCATGCTACCAAGCTGAACTTGACAGAATTGTAGAAGAAATATCATTTATACCAGATGAGAACTATCTTTTGAAGGGTGTACAGCTTCAGTCTGTTGTTCCAGTTACAGAAGTCTCTCTGGATGTCAGTACAGCTGAAATGCAGAAAGTCACACAAGAAGTGTTGGCTTCAGATGGAGACCTATTATCCCCAGACAAGGGTGAGCTAACATTGGAGAGGAATGATGTCCTAGCTGGTGGTCAGTGTCAGCTTGCTGTCTCAGACGGCTCTGCTAAGGAAAGTGATGTAGCTGAAGCTGAGAGGATAGTTGAAGAAAAGGCAACAAAATCAGATGAGAATTCTGTACTTAATGGCAAAGATATCCAGTCTGCTGTCTCTGAAGTATCTCCTGAGGATGGCGATACAGATGAAATGAAAGAGGTAACAGAGAAACCAGCATTGACTGCAGATGGAGATGAGTCAAGTGGATTAGCAGCAGACAAGGGTGAGTTTCTGATGAAAGATCAGCCTCAGGCATGTGGCTCAAAGGAGTTACAATGCAATGCTGATCTTGCTGTAGCACAACAATGCCAGAGCCCAGAGTCAGGATGTTCTATCAAGACAGTAATGGTGGATGGTGGAGCTGATCCACATGGCGCACCAGAGAGACATGATTCTGTGGCTTCTCTTGGTGGCCTACTGCTTGATGTGGGAATGATCAGCAAGCCTTCTGAACCTTCTATTGGCTCACCCTTATCAGCAGAGGGAATGTCTGGTTGTGTTGCACATGCTGAATCAGGGTTGAGTAAAGTGGGCACACCGTCTCCATTGGGTTCTCCTTGTTTGGAACAACAACGCCTTTCTCCGAAGATACCCTCCCCTAGCAGTGGCGCTTTCAGCGGCGCCTCTTTTCTGAAGAAACGGGGCTTTTCTCCGAAGAAACTTTCTCCAAAGAAGGGAATACTTAAGAGGCATACAATGGGGTGCAGGGGCATCTGCATGTGCTTGGACTGCAGCGTATTTCGTCTACATGCTGATAGAGCTTTTGAGTTCTCTAGGAAGCAAATGCAAGAGGCAGATGATATAATAGTGAACTTACTGGAGGAGGTGGCAAGTCTTAGGAGTCTGGCGGAGAAATCTTCTGGCCAAGTAAGTGTATTCACCGGCACTTCACTTTCAGTTTCTCGTCCTTGTGATGAAGTTCTACACTTGCATTTCTTTCCAAAGGAGAGAAACGCTGAATATATTTTGCTTTGCTACTTGTTTTAAATGAATCATCATCTGCCTAAATGAAAATTCATTGTCAGGACCAAGACTTAATTCAGGCTGTCACCCACATGCATTTTTTAAACTTGGCCGCAGTTTTTAAATCATGGTTATATCTGACATGAGCCCTCTGCATGGCACTGCTTGTGTATTCTATTTATGTGTGCAAACATACTAGTAAAACATATTAGGAAACTGGCTTTCAACACTAAATTAAAACCTGGGAGTGCAATGCCTGTAATCTGGCCTGCCCTTTCTCAGCTTATAATTTATTTTGCCTGTTAACTCATCATGGATGAGAATCCTGTTTGAAGATTTTAGCTGCCTGTAGCATCACTGTGACTTGCAATATATTTGCCTTTTAAAAAAAAAAAACCTCAGTACTGAAGAAACATTTCTGTTAAATATGCAGCAGGAGCAGATGGAAGCTTGCCAGAGGGCGTTGCGGGTAGAGGAGGTGGCCAAGGAGCGCCGGCAGCAGATGCTGGCTGAGCTCAACTCTCACTGCAAAATTCCTGTGAGTGGCCTCCCTCTACCTTGCGCAACGGTTTGCCATGAGAACTCGATGGAGTCGGTTTAACTAAGCAACTGTGTCTTTGAATGAATTCAGGGCCCAAGGGTGAAATTCGCTCAGTACGTCGAGGGAAAGATGGCCTCTTCTCCTTCCAGCAGCAGCAGCAGGAGGCAATAACCCCATTTGCGAAGACGCCGGTGACCGACCGGTGATTGATTCCCTGCCGGATGTTTGTGGTAGCGCTGAATTTTGTGGGAATTCAGCGCAGCTCAATGCAAATTATGCAATTGTTGTCTCATGATTAAATTATGTAGAGAGGTGGAAGCTCTGTTGGTTCCACTCAAGGAAGAAGGAACAAAAGCTGGTTGTGATGTGTCTGTTGCATGTAAATCAAAGTTTTTTTTAAATCAAAGCTGTGAAACTTGAACATGCCAATCTGGTCTCGTTTTTTTCTTAGATTTTTTTTCTTGGGTCGATGAAATCCACTCAGCAATTTTAGCCCTCTTTGACTGGTGATACCGAATTGCACTTTTTTTTTGGTATTTTTTGGGGGTACGGCTCAAATCAACCATTCAATAAATCACAGGTTGATGAGCTGACAGACAATCCTGAGCATATATGGATAAAAAAAGAGAGAAAAAAATCAAACATGGAACACACACGATAGCTAGCCGGTGGTCTTGTGGTAGAATGTATGGCGCCGGAGGGCTAGCCGGCGTAGACGTGGACGCCGACGGCGACCATGAAGATGGCGCAGAAGGCGAAGAAGATGACGGTGTGGACGAACATGGCGATGCCGTTGGTCTTCATGCTGTGGAACTCGGGCCGGCCGCGCCCCCCGCCGCCGGGGATCTCGCAGATGAGCCCCGGCAGCATCACCACGAAGAAGGCCGTCGCGATCAGCACCGGGCCCCAGTCGCCCGACATGGAGACGATCCGATCAACGGTGAGCGCCGCCCCTCTCTCCTCAAGAACTCTGTCTTACACTCTTACTAATGCTAGTGCTGCTCTCCTAGCTAGGTTTCCATCTATAAATAGAACGTTGGCGGGACGATGACGACGACGGTGATGACAGTGTGGCGTCTGGCGTGACCAGATCGGGCGAGCTGCCGTGCCGTCCAGGGAGTGGCGGCCGGCCGGCCGGCCGGCGAGGAATTGTCATTAGCAGGCGAGCTCAGTGTTGGGTGGACCGAGGCAACAAAACAAAACGCATCCATCACATCACGGCTTCTGAGACCCCAAAGGCTACCACTACATCTTGTGAGACCTAGGCAACTTATTTGCAGTCTGGAAGAAGATCACTTGTGTCTCTCATCATCTTGCCTTGCGTTGCCTCGTGTACTACACCAGCTGAACATGTGATCTGTGTTTCCTGATGCCACTAACTAACCACTGTACACTTGACTGGTGTATGTATGTGTGTGTGTGTGTGCAGATTGTATGTCACTGTCAGAAGCTTAACGACGCAGCCTGCATGTATGCTCACTTGTCAGCACGGCTACACATCAGGCACACCGGCCAGCTACAGTAGCCAAGACAGACACCGTCCACCACATCCTCACTGTGAGACTCTGAAGACCAGGCTCAGCTCTTCACTGAAGCAGCTCCGCATCATTCTCTGAATCACTTGCAGCCTGAATGCAAGGATTGACTGAAGCACAAGCAGCAGCTGCTCTGCATCATTCTCTGAATCACTTTCAGACCAATTTACAGAGACACCGCACAGACACACCCCCTCCCCCGAGCACACAATTCTTCCTGTATGTTGCTTTTGACACGAGGTCACACTCACCTAAGCTGGATTTTGTTCCTTTCCTGCAGCACTCGCTACTCAGAAAGCAGGCTTTCGCCCCGCTTTGTAGATAAAGTCCAACACAGCACCGCGACTCGACACCAAACCCTCCTTTGTTACCTGAGCTCATTTTACACCACACACGCTGTAACTACTGACCTTGTTTCCTCGGCGCAGCAGCGGCGCTGAAGCAGTTTCAGGGAGAAGAGAAATGCAAACAATCTGAACAAGGATGGAGGTTACAAAATGAAAATTCATCTTCAGAGGTGGCTGAATCTTAGCTAGGAACAAATTTCTTCCTCAATCACTCTCAAAACCAGGCTCACTTCTTCACTGAATGCTCTGTGCGTTTCTTTTAGAACGAGGAATTATCCACTCACCCTCAGCTGGGGACTTTGATGGATGCTCTCCATTTTGTTCCTTTCCTGCACCACTCACATCCTACCGCGACTCCACACCAAACACTCCTGTCCGACCCACACTGCTGTATCTGACAGACACTGTAACTACTACTGCTAACCTGCTTCGTCCTCTCCTGAAGCAGCTTCAGACACAAGGGAAACGCAAACAATCTGAATGATGAGAAGTGTCACAGAAACAGAGCTTTATTTATCTTGTGGTAAGTGAATCTAGCTACAAGCAAAGAACCAGTTTCATCCTCAGTCGCCACGGCAACATCGCCGATCGACACGGCGAGCGAGCGAGGGACACTATTATGCATGAACCCACAGAAACAATACCCTAAACTTTCAGAGAACCCAGCCCAGCTACATGTTCAGCTGATGGATGGATGGCGAAAACACGGAACACCGGGTTCGGTTTAGGGGCCGAGGTCGATGTGCACCCCGACGGCGATGAGGAAGATGGCGGCGAAGCTGAAGAAGATGATGGCGTGGACGATGATGGACACGGCGCTGGTGTGGAAGTTGCCGAACTCGATGATCCGGCACTTGCCGGGGATCTGGAACAGCAGCCCCGGCGACAGCAGGATGAAGAGCACCAGAGGGATGAACACTCCAGCCCAGTCCTGCATCTTCTCCTCCCTCCCTCTAACTTCTGTCTCCTCCTCCTAAGGTAGAACAGAGTATGCTCTGACACACTGCAGAGGAGGAGCCTGTCTATATAGTAGCAGCTAAGCTAGCCAGTCTATCTCTTTGTGCAGTCTTTATATAATGGCCATACAATGGATACCAGTAGATGGAGGAGGAGGAGGAGGAGGAGGTTGGGGCAGAGCTTTCATTCATGCTGCACATGCCATCATTCCAGGAAGAAGAAACACGGCCTCTCTACTTTAACCACAACAGGCAAAGGGCAGCCGAGCCTTTTATGAGCACCAAAAATGGACCCCTTTTCACTTGGGCAGTTGGAGGCAGTTAGAAAGGCTGGAAATTTTCTGTTCCTAAACAATATATTTGGTGCAGAATAAATTAATTAATTGGATCAACAATTGGTCAGATCTAGCAACAAGTATGGCATGCTGTTCATGCTATTCATGTTTTTCTGTCTCACAAAACATGCTATTCATGCTTCTCTGTTCCTAACCAATCTGGTGTAGAATAAATTAAGGATCAATAATTGGTGTTGGAGTATTTAACAGATGTAGTGGCACTGATTCATGTTTCTGTCTCACAACATACCATGCATTACACAGCAGTAATTCAGATGTTTTAATAGGACTGATAAAAAAGGGAAGCCAGCAGGTTACTGCAAGCATAGGAGCTAAGTGACACTAATTGTTGGCAAGGGGAATAAGCTGCCTGTGTAGGGGTATGTACATGGCTTCAGAAAGGGAGGTCAGCTAGGTTAACCATTGGTTGGTGAGGGCACCTAATAATTAATTAAGCTGGCACTTCAAAGTCAGACCAATGAACTGGATAGGAAGAGGACACCTAAATGGAGATCCTCACAAAAAAGATTTCCTGACCACACAAAAAAGATTCCTGATAAAACAGCTGGCAAAAGCAAGTTCCTTGTTATCAACTCACACAATTAGACAATAGCTACTGATAGTTTGAAATTTGTCTGGGTGAAAAGAAAAAGCATGAAAGATGATGGTAGCTAAAAATGACACGCAATTAGACGCGCGTTCGAGAGAATGAAAGAAGATGGTTAAAAGCATGCACTGGTAGAGTCCAGACCACCGCAAATCTTCGTCGTGACTTGACAGGTCAAAGCATGTTATTTGTAAGTTCCTTGTTAAATCTCAACAGTTACTGCTAATTAAAACGTCATTTTAGTTACCAAGATGCAGATAATTTCCTTGGTAATCAAAATGTCACTTTAGTTAAAGATAATGTCAGCAGGACCAGTCCTGCATCTTCTCCCCTCTCCACCCTCCGTCTCCTCCTCCTCCTCGGATAGAATAGAAGATGCTCGGTCTCTTTGTGCAGCAGTGCTATATGGTGGCCATACAATGCCAGTAGATGGAGGAAAGGAGGTTGCAGCAGAGCTTTCATGCATGCACATTCCATTCATTCCAGGAAGAAACGTGGCCTCTTTAGGGTTACCACACCAGGCAAGGGCAAGGGCAGTCTAAGTCTTTCATAAGCACTAAAAATGGACTACTTTTCACTTGGGCAGTTAAGAGGCGGTTGTAAAGGCTGGAATTTTCTGTTCCTAAGCAATCTGGTGTCCAGTAAATTAAATGGATCAATAATTGGTGCTGGAGTAGTTAACAGAAGTAACTGCTAACTAGTACTCCCTCCGTAAAGCAATATAAGAGCGTTTAGATCACTATCTAAACACTCTTATACTACTTTTTTACAGAGGGAGTATGTCATGCCATTCATGTTTCTGTCTCACAATAAACCATGTAGAACAGAATTCAGATGTGTTTGTAAGACTGATGAAAAAGGAAACTCAGCAGGTTACTGGATGCATAGGAGCTGATAAGAGTATACTTGTTGTTGGTAAGGGGAATTTGTCTAAAAAAAAGTTGTCTATGTAGGAGTACATGGCTTCAGAAAGGAAGGTCAGCTAGGTTAACCATTGGTTGGTTTTGGTGGACAGCTAACTACTTAAGCAGACCGATGAACTGGGTAGGCAGAGGACACCTAAATAGCCACACACCAAATCTTACTAACTTTCCTGACCACACAGAAATGGTTCCTGATAAACAGCAAGCAAAAGCAAGTTCCTAGTTACCAAGTTACACCGATAGGCAGTAGTTACTGGCGATTTGAGCGTTGTCTTCTTCATAAGGATCCTCTCTTGCAAAAAAGCAAAAGCACGAAAGATGATCATAATTAAAATGACACGCATTTAGACGTGCGCTCGAGAACATGAAAGATGATGGTGAAGTAGTAGAAGAGTCCGGACCCCCGCAAATCTCATGCCAAGTCTTTGTCTTGTCGTGACTTGACAGGTTAAAGCATGCTGTTCATAGGTCTGTCACATTGACAAGATTAGATCACTGCGTGTGTCCGTGGGTGAGACTGAGAATATGTATCGGTTAGGGAGTAAGTGGAATGTCTGTGTCGGCTACCAAAGCAAAAACAAGAATGGACTAGTGGTGTGCTGAATGGACCATGCATGCATGATGAAGCCTTTGGTTGCTTGCTTTCTGAATCAAAAGCATGAAAGGGACCTTGTTTCAACTCCAGGTTTATCAGGAACTTCATTACTTACTCTAGGCCCCCTGCTTTACACAATGATAGTGATCTATAACTTGCAAGAATACGAAAAAAATTAAATACAAATCTGACTGAAAGTTTGGTAACAAGCACAATCAGAAAAACAGTCTTAAAGACAGACGCAAAGATGAATCCAGCATCAGCAAAGGTGTTGCAGATGATCATGTCGACAGAAACACAACAAACGGCTGAAATGTTCGAGGAAGAAATCCTGTCTCTATTAACAAACAGATATGCTTGTCAGAATAGATCCCTCCTCAATAGCTGCCACTGCACTAGCTATGCTTTGCAGAAGAAACATTGAGATATAAGAAGCCCAATGGGTTATGATCCATTTGAACCAAACCATGGCCAATCTAAAATGAAAAGATAAGAACCTAAGCTTGATTATGTCCATAACTTGAAATCACACATCCCTCCAATCAGTCTAACTTTCTCAGTGAACAACAAATTTAACACAAAGCACCATAGGTAACCATTTGCCCAAAGACAATTGTCCCCCGTAATTTCTCGTTATAGATATAATATGTTCCTCTGTAACGAAATTCAAGCAAATGGTCCACACATGTGCATTACATTTCAATGTAAAAGTTAGCTACATAGGCAATCAGGGCTGTATCATGAAGGCTCTCGGAGGCCCCTATTCAGTTATAATTATGTCACAAGGTACTTGACCGATCCAGGCATCCAGCACTGGGTCAACCAACTACTAGTTACTACTCCTGATTCCCCCTCTTCTGTGTCTGCTATGCTAGTGTTCCAGATGATCATGCTCACAGAAGTACAAATAACGATCGAAATGTTGACTACTTAATAGGCTTTGCCATAGAGAGGTTGAGATATCAGAAGCTCAATGGGTTATGGCCCATATATACCAAACAATGTCCACTCTAAAATAAATAAATAAGAAGATAAATTTTATACATCCCTCCAACCAGTCTCAGTGAACAATAAACTAAAACAAACAAACACCCCAGGTAATCATTTGTCAAAGACAATTGTCCTCCGTAATTTTTTGTTATATATAATAATATGTTCCTCGGTAATGAATATATAATAATGTGTTCCTCCATAACGAAATTCAAGGAAATTCCCCAGATGTGCACTCTACATTTTTGAGGTAAAAATGAGTATTACATTGGCAAAAGGGGCTATACAGTTAAGGTTCTTGCAGCCCCCTATTCGGTTATAATTGTGTTACATGGCATTTCATATATACTAATATTTCACAACATCATAGATGCTAGCCTTGCTAAGCCTTTGAGTTATCTAATTAAGGACTTGTGGTGGTACTCTTACTTGTCAAAGATGACCTCATGGTAACAATTGCAGACTCATTTGCGCCTAATCGTCTGGCCTGCTTACTTGCCTGCAGAAAACCTTTGATGGCTCGTCTCACATATGTGTCGGCCTGCTTCACGGTCATCTTTTTCTGCGTCTCCTGAGTGGAACTCGTCAACATGTAGTCGCCGTTCAAGAAGCTTGCTAATTCGACGAGCTCACGCTGGAAATCCGAGAGAATTCCGTGTTCTTTCGCTGGGGTTGTTCTCTCAAATGGTACTTCTGGCAAAGTCTCTGTAAAGGATGAAAACAGAACAAAGTTTCTTCATTCATACTGTAAGCTTCAAACTAAGCAGAGAGCATCCAAATTAAGTGAATTGTGACTATAGTTCTGCCAAATTTCCCATTCTTCATTCATACTCTTTAAGCTTCAAATTATGTAGAGAGCATCTGAATAAGTGGAATTGTGATGACCATGATTCTGCTGAAATGAATTCCCCATTGTGTTCATGTGAGAGATCCTCGGTAGTATTAAGTAGAGAGGATCCAAATTAAGTGAAATGTGACTATAATTCTGCTAAATTAAGTGAAATCTGACTATAATACTTCTAAATTAAGTGAACTCTGACTATAAATCTGCCAAATTCCCCATTGTGTTCATGTGAGAGATCCTCAGTAGTAGTACCTGGGCAATCTGTCCTTGGTTGGTCGAGTTGGGTGAAGATGTGCTCAAATGTGCCTGCCCATTCGTCTCTTTTGGTGAGGAAATCAGATCTGAGGTTGAAGATCTTCTTGATGGTCGCCGGGATGGAGGAGTGCTCGTACTCGGATGTGGCCGTCGGCCCGTTCGGCGGTCGCCCCACCACCGTCCCCTTCTTGATCCACGGCGACACCATCATTGTGGGCACCCTGACCCCGAGCCGGTCGAACTTGAAGAAGAAGGGGACGGGGCCCCTGAGGCCGTCGGGGCTGGGCACGCCGGCGACGGGCGTGGCGACGTGGTCGTAGAAGCCGCCGTGCTCGTCGTAGGTGACGATGAGCAGGGTGTCGTTCCACTGCGGGCTGGCCCGCAGCGTCTCGTACACGTCCTTGACGAGCCTCTGCCCGTTGGCGACGTCGTGGGCCGGGTGGTCGTCGTCGGCGGGTGTGCCGGTGAGGTCGAAGTACCTGGGCTCGATGACGGACAGCGCCGGCAGCCGCCCCCTCCGGGCGTGGTCCCTGAATGCGGAGTCGTAGAAGTGGAAGCTCTGGGCGGCGGCGCGCACGGTGCGGAGGTTGCGGTAGAAGAGGGTGGTGGGGATGGTCTTGAAGTAGACGTTGAAGCGGCGGCCGTCGGCGGCGAGGGAGTCGAAGATGGTGTGCTGCGGGTAGCCGCGGAGGAGGTTCCACTTGTCGTGCGCGACGGCGCCGTGGGAGGTGGCGGAGTAGAGGAAGAGGCGGTTGGGCTGCGTGGGGCCCGGGAGGGAGGAGAACCAGCGGTCGAAGACGGCGAAGTCGGCGGCGAGCGCGGAGAAGGCCGGGAGGAGGGACGGGGTGAAGCCCCGCATGACGGCGGAGGAGAGCAGGGAGTTGACGGAGAGCGCGGAGCGCACGAAGCCCGACATGGTGGGGGGATCCGGCTGGTCGGCGGCGCCGGCGGTGGAGTTGGGGCGGAACCCGAAGACCTGGTCGAGCACGTCCTCGAAGGAGTGGCCGGGGTCGTCGGGGACGACGAGGGAGGCGTCGGCGGAGACGCAGACGGGCGGGAGGGAGGAGTTGGTGGGGTCGACGTTGCACTCGGCGCCGGTGAGGCCGTCGATGGGGAGGCCGAGCAGGCGGCGCATCCAGCCCAGCATGTGGTCGAAGGACCGGTTCTCCAGCGCCAGCACCACCACGTTCTTGATCGGGCTTTCTCCGCTAGGGCGGGCACTGGTCGTGCCGGCGGCGAAGGCGAGCATCAGGAGCAGCAGAAGCGCCCGCATTCCCATCGGCGGCGGCATTACCGTGGCGGTGGCGGTGGCGGTGAGCCGGTGAGTGAGTGAGGGAGTGGACGCGGAGCACGGAGAGGAAGGGAAGTTGGGCTGGCCTGGCCTCTTTTGGCGGTATCCGGTCCAGTTCGTACTCGAATATTTATTTTAATCTGTTGGGCCCATGAACTGTTGGGCCCTGCGTATTCCCGTGCTACATGTACAAGTTGTGGCGTACGACCGTGTCAGTAAGTAGTCGGCCGTTCATCTCGTGTGACAAACAGCTTCCCGAAAATCATACAAAGAGAACAACTTTCCTGAAAAATATATCAATCATTTTCGTCCTCCCTTAAAAAGGTAAAGAAATATAAAAGCATTTAGATCACTACTTTAGTTTTAGTGATCTAAAGGAAGTACCAAGCATTTCTCCCCTCTCGTCCTTTTTCTGAGCTGAATGGTGCCATCCGTGGGGCTAGCGTGCCACGTGTCGCATGGCAAACACTTTTCTCCTTGTGACGTTTTGTTTCTTTGTTTTTTCTTGTGTTTTTTTTCTCCTTTTGTTTTAGTCTACTCGTCGGGTTTCTTCATGGAGCATAGGGTGTGCTTCACGTGTGAAGTAGATATGTGCTTCTTTATCGGAAATTTGCAGTGCCACGTAAGTGCGAGGGCACTCAACTGTCAAGCCCTGCCGTTCGTTGGATTTGCATCACGATTCATAAAGTAGTTGAAATCACGCACGAGAGCATAGTAAAAAAATCTCTCAAAAAACTTTAAGATTCAAGGATAAAATTTACGGTTTTTGCATCTAAAAATGCCCAATTTCAACAAGTTTTAGAGATAAAATTTTAGGTAATTTTTCCTCTTGGTCGTAGACACAGAATAATTGTTTTTTATCGACCGCTCGTACTAAGTTTCAACATTAAAACTTAACATATTTTTTTCTAAAAGTCGTCAAAATATATTCAAAATGGTTCTTATTTCAAAGAGTTGGTCACGAGAAATGCGAATATGAAAACACAACTTAATTTAAAATTTTCATTTAAAAGTTATAGAACTTTCAAAATCGGAAGCCAAAATAAAAAGGCGGCACCAGGGACCCAAGTGCCCCCGCACTTGCGTGCCCTAAATTCTCGTCCGGTTCTTTGTGTGAAAGCACAACCGTGCTTCTTCAAAAGTGAAGCACATATGTGCTTCACCGGAGCACAAAGTTGGTAAACTTTGCGAAACACATGCCCATTTCTTTATGGGAGCATAATTTTGCTTCAATATATAGGAACACAACTTAGTACACATGTGTTTTATCGAAAAAGGGTTTTCCCCGCTTTGTATTCCAAAGCAAACCACCATAATACACATCGCAATGCCGGGGCGAGCAACACAACAAGCCCAAAAAAAAGAAGAAGAAATAAATGTCAACAACGGCAGCTCGACAAAGCGAGGAAGACACGCGACCGCTGCGCCCTCCGGAAACAAACCACCATAGCCCAAGGCTCCGAACTACCGCGAACTAAGCAGCACCTCCAAGAAGGGATGCGACACCGACGACGTTGCTGCCCGGACAAGTCCTAGGGTTTCCCCCAGTACGCAGAGGGAGGTGGGGGATAGCTACTCCCGACACCCTCCACGAAGGGATAGTGGCACCCGCCGGTGTCACCGCATCGGAGCCGGACGAACCGGCAAGGATTTCTCCCGCACGCCAAACCCCACCGACCAACCAAACCACCGCCCAACTATGCGCCAACACGGTTGCGCCGCCTCCAACACTGTCTCGCTGCGAACACCACCACGAGGACAAGAGGACCGGAGAGAAGATCCGAGTGACGGGAGCAGCAACATCAAGGCCGAGCGGGAGGAAACCACCTCCACCGCCGTCGTGCGGGAGGCCCGCGCCTCCGGCACATGTGTTTTCATGGTAGCACAGTTGTGCTTCAAAATGGGGGAGCACAAGTTAGTACAATCTTGAAATATGGTTAGTACAGTTTTGAAGCATGAGTTAGCCTGTGTTTGGTTGAGCTTATTTTTGTAACTTCGGCTTTCAAAAAGCTAGAAGCTAACCAAAGGGAAAATTTTGACATCAACTTTTGTAAAACCTATAACTTCCACGTGGTGCAAATCTCACAGCCAGCCTACCTCAACTTCTCGAGATTCTTAGCGAACCGTTCAGCCGTCCTCTAGAAATTGCTTACTACTCCCTCCGTTCGGAATTACTTGTCACAAAAATAGATAGAAATGGATGTATCTACAACTAAAATACATCTAGATACAATCATTTCTTGGACGAGTAATTCCGAACAGAGGCAGTATTTACCTACTTTTGCCACTCCCAAGCGAAAAACGATGGGATGGATAGAAGACCATGAGCAAACCCACTAGGCAATCACCTCCAAACGAACAGATCAACCACTACTCCGGACCCAGATGGCTAGGGTTCCTAGCAGCAGCTGCTTGTGTCCCTCAAGCGCCGCGCGCCTAGCCCACCCTCCGCCTCCATCCCCCGCACCAGTTTAGCCTCTGCTCCCCCGTCGAGTTGCTTGTGCCGGCAGACAGCGAGGCCCTACCGCGAGCAGCCGCTCCCACCCAACTGTCCAACCACGGACGTCGATGACCGGCGCGATGCCGACGAGCAGAGCTAAAATATGAGGTAGTCAACACTCCTCCCTCCCTCCTTCTCTACTCCCCCACCCCTCCTTGTTCTTGTTGTACAAAGTAGTAGGATGTTGTGTTCGTTTAAAAAAAATTATGGAGTGTTTTGGGATGAATACTAGTTGTACAGAGTATATGTTGACAATATGATGAGGAGAGCCAGGTGGATGGCAAACTCCTCCCATCCTCACACGGGACAATGTCTCAGTCGATGGACCCGAAGTTGCCGGACTCGGATCCACTGCCTGTCATGCCGGAGAAGGCTGATCATTTGAGATGAGCCGTGAAAGTGAAGTGGACTAGCAAGTGGCTAGCGTTTCGTGCGAATGAGGAGGGGGGGGGGGGGGATATTTGTGGGGTCGAAGTGGGCCAGTTTGGTCTGGATCCAATGTGATCGGGCCTGCCTATATCTGCCTCAGATATGGGCTGAGTTTGAAGGATGCACGAGAGTCCGGACATGTATAATGATTTTGTGAGGGGTATAATTGAGTTGCGTTTTCGTGACCGACGAGTAAGGGCAGTTTGAAGGATCGGGCTGTACATGCTCTCAATTCAACCACATTGCCGCCTAGCTAGAAAGCTCGACTTCGGACCGCCGTATGAGCCCACAGTTTGGTGCGCAGGAAGACGACGGAGACCAGTCACGAACCAAATGTCCCAGCCGGCAGCTCGATCGCTCACGGGAGGTCGTCCGGTAGCGTACAATACCTGCATGTGCTGGCCTAACTGCGATCACACAATTACTAAGCACTGCATATATGAATTAAATTAGCTAGTGGTGGATCCCTTAGTGTGGCCGGCCGCCGGCATGTCGTCGACGGCGATCCAATTCCACGTGACGAGCTCGATCTGCCGTGTCCGGAATGATCTAATCCGACAGCTGAGCTGAGAAGAAGAGATCCACTTACACCAGATCGCTGGAGTATATACACATGTGGCTTGTGGACCAGCTTCACCCTGGAGAGATAAGATCCGTGTCCACGATCCAAGATAAATGTGCAAATGAATTATTATTTTCTTGGGAACAAAACAAGAGGCGAGCTAAGCTAGCTGGACTGACATGAGGCCGCCGCTGGCGTCGTCTTCTTCTTCTACCATTGCTGCCGCCGCTGCAACGGCTCCCTCCTCCTCTGCTCCCCCGGCCACAACCAGGAGAGCACTGCTCTTGTCCACCTCGCCCCTCACGCTCGCCGCCGTCGTTCCTGCAGTGGCCCAGGCCGCCGCCAACCCCTTCTCCACGCCCTACTCCCAGTCCCGGACGCTGCAGCTCGGCCTCGACACCAACGGGTTGGGTACCTTCCATGGATTTTGAATGATCGTCCACTCTTCTTGCTGTTCATTCCAGTCACCACACCACATGCGTATGATCGATGGATCGATGGATGCAGGAAGATTCGGACATGCCCCTCCACCAATCCCGGGTGCGTGTGCACCAACCCCACCGTCGGCGCCTCCTCCTCCGTCGCCTCCCCGCTCATCATCCCGGACTCCACCTCCGCCGACGCTGCCGCTCAGGTACCCATACTAATCCACCTAGCTACCTATTCGATCAATCTCATGCAGGGACTGTAAATGCAGCATCATCGGTCTGTTACAGACTGCATCGCTAGCTAATTCCATTCATTCATTCAGTTGTTGCGGCAAGCCATCCTCAAGACGCAGAAGAATGTCAGCTTCAACGTTGACCAGCAAACTCCCCACGGTACGCTACGCACTGCATTTAAATTAGTTGCAACCTCAACTAGCCTAGCTGGAACCAAACTACATACTGAATTCCGTTACAGACGGCTTAGCTCAAGAATGTATATGTGATTCTGAAATCTGAATGCATCTCCGAAAATGTAATGTACATATGCGTGTATGCAGGCCAGTACATCCAGGCGGAGGTGGACGGCGGTTTCGGCCGGGACGTGATGGAGTTCCTCGTGAAGAAGAACGCCGGCGTGGTGGCCTACCGCTGCGTGGCCACTAAGGTCACCTTCGTCTACCCCTTCACCACCGCCCTCGGCGACTCGCGGGGCCAGGAGCAGAGGGTCGGCGCTGTCGCGCAGGAGCTCGGCTGGTACGCGCCGGACATAAGATCATCCGTCGACGACGTTGCTACATAATTAAGCCATGTAACGCGCCGACTGTGAGATGCATTTCAAGATCAAACGGCATGCATGCATGAGATTGGTATATCTATGTAGATGGATCGATCATGGTCAGTTGGTCACTGGGTCAGATAATTTGTCGTCCAATAGCCACCGCGCGATGTGTACTACTATGGATTTTTATGCTTGGAAACTTGGAGCTCCAATTTTTCATTTGACATAATACCGCTCTATTTTTTTATTTTATTTTTAGAAAAACTTCTGAGCTATTCATCAAATATCATGGCAGCATAAAGAGCATGAGAAGTAACAATCACATCCATGTTTGTAGGCCACCTTTAAAAACTACGATGGTGGAAGCGTATGTCATCTGTGACAGGGACGCGTACGTGTTTATATAATGAACCAGATACAAGATCGGCAGGTTGTTGTTGTGGCTTGACCCCTAGTCCAAGTCTATACACAAGATAGAGATCAATCTACACAACAACCTGCTCGGGATACAACTCCACACACGTACACAAGTTACACCGTGACAACTATGTCACGTACACAACTACTAGCCTATCTAACATTCTCCCTCAATCTAAACACGTCAAGGTTGAGATTGTTTTTGAAGGTTTGAAGTTGTCGAGCTTGTAGAGGCTTTGTGAAACCATCAGCAACTTGATCTCCTGTTGGAATAAACCTGATGTCCAAGAGCTTCTTTGCAACTCTTTCACGAACGAAGTGGAAATCAATTTCTATATGCTTTGTTCTTGCATGAAATACAGGATTTGCAGACAGATAAATTGCCCCCAAATTATCACACCATAAACAAGAAACTCGTGGTCTTGCAATTCCCAATTCATCCAACAGAGTTTCTACCCACATTACCTCAGCTGTTGCATTTTCCAAAGACTTGTATTCTGCTTCAGTGCTAGAACGTGAGACAGTAGCTTGTTTCTTTGCATTCCAAGATATAAGGTTAGAACCAAAGAAAACAGCAAACCCACCAGTAGACCTTCTGTCATCAGGGCACCCTGCCCAATCTGCATCAGAGAAGGCACTTACTGTTGTTGAGGGTGATTTACAGATCCTTAGACCAATTCCAGCACTTCCTTGAATATACCTTAATATCCTTTTAACAGCTGTCCAATGCAAAGATGTAGGAGAATGCAAAAATTGACAAACCTTATTAACAGAGAAAGCTATATCAGGTCTTGTCAAAGTCAAGTATTGTAGTGCCCCAACTAAACTTCTGTATTTTGTTCCTTCTTCTGGACTAAGCAATTCTCCTTCATGCAATGACAGATGTTCAGTAGTAGACAGAGGTGTACTAGAGGGTTTACAATCCTTCATGCCTACACGTTTAAGTATTTCTGTTGCATACTTCTCTTGGGTTAGCAGAATACCATCATTCACTTTCTTTACTTCAATGCATAGGAAATAATGCAACTCTCCCAGATCTTTCAAAGCAAACTCACTCTTCAAATTTTTAAGCAAAGCTACGGTGGCCTCTTGAGAGGAGCTAGCAACAATTATGTCATCTACATAAATGAGCATGAAAATGATCACCTTTCCTCTCTTGAAATAAAACAGGGAGGTATCTCCCTTGGATGGCCGAAAACCAAGTTGTTGTAGCTTTGAATTTAGTCTTGAATACCAGGCTCTAGGTGCTTGTTTTAACCCATACAGAACCTTGTCCAACCTACACACATGTTGTGGTTTAGTATTATCCACAAAACCAGGTGGTTGTCGCATATAGACCTCTTCCTCGAGAACGCCATGTAGAAACACATTTTGTACATCCAATTGACGAAGACTCCACCCCCTGAATACAACAATAGACAAAACCAATCTGATAGTAGCAGCTTTAACAACTGGACTAAACGTGTCCTCATAATCAATGCCATAGCGTTGCTTAAAGCCTTTAGCCACTAACCTAGCTTTGTACCTATCTATTGTCCCATCAGATTTTCTCTTTATTTTATACACCCACTTACAATCTATAATGTTTCTACCTAGCCTAGGTGGAACTAGATGCCAGGTCTTATTCTTCATGAGTGCATCATATTCTACTTCCATAGCATTTTTCCAGTTTTTATCTTGCAAGGCTTCAATTGGATCACGAGGTTCTTGAGTGGCAGCAACGTTTACCACTTTAAAGTTTTTATCATACCTGACTGTTCCATCCTTGGGAACCATGGGTTTGAAAATACCTCGTTTAGAACGTGTATTAGGACGTTCAGGATTTGTAGCCACAGAGGATCCGGTGGTCGGCGCAGAAGATCCGCTACCTCGTACCACCAGAGAATCGGCCTCGTCTGTCGCGAGGTCGGACGTCGGATCCCGCGACCGCTCCAGGCCCACCAGATCTGGCGAGGGCAAATCAGCACCAGGGGACCGGCGCACACCATCATTGCCTGTGGCGGATGGCGACCCAGGCCCACTCAGACGCCGCCTGCTGTCGGTGGGGGACCCACCTATATCGGTGCCGCCGCCCCGCACGGGTGACTCACGCCGTGTGTCACGTGCGTACGGGCTGCCGGCTGGCGCGCCTGGTGGTGTCGGGGGCGTGCCCGTGTCAGGCTCCTCTGCGCCGCCGCCGAATCTCTCGCGATTGGCAACTCCAGGAGGATCCGCCTCCGCCTCGTGTCCAGCGCTGGTCCAATTTGGCCTCATGTGCTGCATAAAATGACGATCGAAAGTGCTGTTTTTTTCACTGTCTTTCTCAGCACAGCCTCTGTTAGTGGCAGGATTAGGATTATTAAACACATGATCATCAGCAAAACATTCACCCCCATGATCAGAAGGATTTAATAACTCCGGAGAAAGTAACAAAATTTCAGCACGTAGCCGTGCACCGGCGTTTGGATGGAGGCTAGCAAAAGGAAAAACATTCTCGTCGAAGATGACATCTCTGGATATATAGACACGACCAGTAGATATATCAAGATATTTAAAACCTTTGTGCAAATTGCTGTATCCAAGAAAAGCACATTGCTTAGACCGGAACTGAAGTTTGTGATTGTTATAGGGTCGAAGATTGGGCCAGCAAGCACACCCAAAGATTCGAAGGATAGAATAGTTGGGTTTTTCATGGAGTAGTTTTTCATAGGGTGTTTCAAAATTGATAACCTTGCTAGGGATTCGGTTTATCAAATAAGGAGCAGCAATGAAAGCCTCATCCCAAAATTTCAAAGGCATGGAGGTTTGAGCAAGAAGAGATAGCCCTACTTCGACAATGTGTCTATGTTTTCTCTCAGCCGACCCATTTTGTTGGTGAGCGTGAGGACATGAAACATGGTGAGATATCCCTATCTTGTTGAAGAAGGAGTTTAATTTTTCATACTCCCCTCCCCAGTCTGTTTGTAGGGCAAGTATTTTTTGATCAAATTGTCGTTGTACTAGGTGCTGAAAATCATGGAATTTTTGAAAGACCTCAGACTTGTGTTTGATCAAATAGATCCATTTGAATTTACTGAAATCGTCGATGAAACTCACATAGTACTTCTTTCTTCCTACTGTTTCAACAGCAGGACCCCAAATATCAGAAAGTTCTAAGGGAAATTTTGATTCACTTATTGACTTAGGATAAGGCAACTGGTGACTTTTGCCTTTTTGGCATGCGTCACATACAAAATCTTTATTGAAAGAATTTGCACACGGGAGATTATTCTTGCTAATGATTTTGCTAACAATAAGAGGAGATGGATGGCCTAGACGTCGGTGCCTCCTATCCGGAGATAGCTTGGTGGCACTGAGCATATGCTTCTTGACGTCAGATCCCGTGTGCCTAACCGGGTAGAGTCCTCGTCTACCCCTGCCTCAAAGGAGCACCTTCTTCGTTCCCCGTTCCTTGACAAGAAAAGAATAGGGATGAATTTCAACAAAGGAATTGTTGTCAATAGCAAGGCGGCTAGCAGAAATTAGACTTTTGTTTGCTTGAGGCACATGAAGGATATTATTTAGAAGGAGATCACAATCAGGAGTGTGAATTGCCGAATGACCGATGTGTTTGATAACCATACCTGACCCACTGGCAGTGTGAATCTGCTCGTCTCCATTGTAGCGATCACGCACGGTCAGCTTCTCCAAGTCTCCAGTGATGTGATCGGTGGCACCACTGTCCAAGTACCAATTTGTGTCAACCCCATACTGCGGTGCAGCTAGGTTGGCCGACTTCTCCTCCACGCCTTGGTAGGATTCGTCATAGCGCTTCCAGCATTTCCAAGCTGGATGGCCCATCTTGCCGCAAATTTGGCACTGGACTCTAGGGGCGGCAGAGGCATGGTTGTTGTAGTTGCCCCCGCCACCACCGTTGTGTCCATCGCCGCGCCCTCCTGACTTGGAGTAACCGCCGCCGCGCCCGCTGCGGTCACCACCATTGCCGCCTTGGCGGCGACCGCGATCACCGCCGCCACCGTTTCTATAGCCACGAGTAGCAGCATTGGCAGAGGATTGAGACCCTCCACCCCGAAGATTGAGCCTCGTCTCGAAGCTAAGCAACTGTGAAAACAGCTCGGCCACGGTCACCGGCTCCACCCGGGAACACATGGCGGACACCACCGGGTCGAAATCTTCATCTAGCCCGGCGAGGATGTGGGAGACGATGTCGTCGTCATCCACCTTCTTCCCTGCAGTGATCAGCTCATCGCAGAGGGACTTGATCTTCCCGACATAGTCGGTGATGGAGGAGTTGCCCTTCTGCAGGTTGGCGAGGGCAATCCTGACGTTGGTGGTCTGAGAACGGGTGTGAGATGCAAGCATCCCCTCCACCGTGTTCCAGAGTTCAGCCGCGGTGTGACATGATGCAACCTGGATGGCGATCTCACGAGGCAGTGTCGTCAGGAGATAGGAGAAAACTTACTGATCTTGAGCATACCAGGTTTGGAATTCAGGGTTTGGTGCCTTCATCGTTGTCTTGCCATCAGATGAAGTGACATCAATCTGCATGGGCGGCGGTGGCTGCTCGACGTCGAGGTACTTGACCATCTGTGCGCCTCGGATGGCCGAGAGCACCGTCGCCTGCCATAGGGCCTGATTGCCCTTCGTGAGCTTCTTAGTGGCAGCGTGCGCGAATGGCGAGGATGGGAAGGAACTTGAAGACGACGCCATGGATGTGCTCGAGGATGGCTCTGGTTACCATGTAAAAACTACGATGGTGGAAGCGTATGTCATATGTGACAGGGACGCATACGTGTTTATATAATGAACCAGATACAAGATCGGCAGGTTGTTGTTGTGGCTTGACCCCTAGTCCAAGTCTATACACAAGATAGAGATCAATCTACACAACAACCTGCTCGGGATACAACTCCACACACGTACACAAGTTACACCGTGACAACTATGTCACGTACACAACTACTAGCCTATCTAACACCACCTAGCGACGCTACAATCACTAAAGTGATCCAGAGACGCACCGCCATCATCGCCCCTTCCTCACCGGGGAGAACATCATCCTTTGGGTTTTTCAAAGACGTGAATATGATCTACCCCACACACGTCACAAGGAAGGAATGAAAACGCGCGCTTCGAGATGTTTACGCCGTAGAGCTAGCAGCGCCAACCTATAGCCCGTGGTCGGAAATTCCGATCACCTTTGACCAAAGGGATCACCCGACGAGCATCTGTCACGGAGGCACTGCGATCCTGGTTCTCAACCCCATAGTGGACGGCTTTCACCTAAGACGAGTCCTCATTGACAGGGTAGCAGTCTCAACTTGATATACACCGACAGCATCAACAAAATGCATATGGATCCGGCAAGAATCAAGCCCCAACACTACCACCTTTAACCAAATAATACCAAGAGTTGAGACACAATGCTCGGGCAGCATCAACTTGGACGTGGTCTTCGGTACTCCGGATAACTTCCGAAGCGAAGAGTTAATTTTCAACATCGTACCCTTTCGTAGCGGTTATCAGGCGCTCCTCGGACGAACTGCCTCCGACGACGCAAAATGCACCGCCAGGATGGGGGCTAGACGGGAAGAACCTTATTCCATCTTCAGAGAGTCCCCGCCGCCTCACCTTCATGAACAGGACACAAACCCTAAGCAGACTCAAATGGCACCTAACAACGAAGCATGAGTCATCCCGCCGACAAGGGTCGGGATCTACAGATGAGGCAGGTCGGCGGCGCCACCGACGAGATGCAAGGAAACTCTAAATGTTTGAGTGACTTTCTTTCTTTACGTGGAAGAAAGAAAAAACACATCGTTACCATGCAATAATTGTTAACCGTTTACTAGGAGAGGATTGAGTTCCTTCGGAGCATTATCAAACTACTCACAAGCAGGAACTCTTTTTTTTAGAGAAATCATGGTCTCTTTATTGCATGATAATATATGGTACAATTATAGTGTCATTCGGCTGCAGCAGTCAGTTATATCGATCATGAGTGACGATAAAGCGCTTTTTACAAAATTGTGAGCTTTCAAATTGGACTTCCTGCCTTCATGAAAAATTCAGACCTCTTTGAACTCTTGACTGACGACGGATGCTGATTTCATATAGAATTTAGCTATATATACTTTTACTTTCTCCATTAATTTGTTTAACTACCGCTTATTCGTCGCATGCAAGAACTCAAAACTCGCCGTAGGAATTTCGTTGGGTCGCTCAACCAGTTTTCTTCAATTTTTAGTTGACCTACTGGGCCCATCTTCACAAAAGAAAATAGGACAACCTTCATTTCCGTGTTGTTAGGCCCATCGCTCATTTAAATAGGATGCCTTCTCTTTAGGCTTTTTTTCACCCGTGGGTTAGGACTTTATGGAGATGTCCTATGTGACGCTCTCTGCGTCAAGGGTCGCTGGGCTTCTACGCGTGGTTTTCCGGCAGGAGGGGCCTAGATCTGGAAGGTCGTCCGTGGCTGGCGGCCCGGGAGGGGCTCTACCGGCTGCTGGTGGGGCCCAGATGCCGCTTGTTGGAGCAGGGAGGCTCTGGCCGCGGTTGGATGCGGGGTTCAGGACTCGTCTAGTGTATGCAGGCCCGTCGTTGGAGAGGCTAGCTGGTGGCCCTGCACGGCGGTGGCGTGCCCGTTGTGTGGGGTGTGTGTGTTCAGTGGAGGTACGGGCCGACCTTGGCCTGCTGCGTGGGAGTGGCTACACCGGGTGAAAGCTGGCCGGCGGCGACGGTGCCCGTGGGCGTCGCCATCCTCCTTGGAGGCGTTGTCAGGAATCTTCATAGCCTCTACTCCCGGATCAAGTTCTTCAGGTGAAAGCCCAGATCCTGCTGCAGGATCGGGCGGTGGCGTCGTCTTCAACGTCATTCCCCTCTTTAGGGCGTCGTCTTGAAGACCTTGATCCCTTTGGTGCCTCCTACGTCTGGACGTGCATGGTGACTTTTGTGGCAATGATGACGACGGTGAGCAATGTCAGAGGCGTGGTTTTGGTCGTGGTAGTCGGCTCTTCTTCTCCGTCGTGTCCGTCGGGTTGCTTCGACTGTTTGTTGCTGTGAAGTCGAAGCCGCGGTGGCGGTGGCCAGGTGGTATACGATGACGCGTGACAGGTGGTTCGTTCGGTGATCCTCTGTGACGCCAACCTTGCCTAGTTCCTCGTCGGAGTCGGAGCTGCGTTGTCTTGTGTGGATTGTATGGAGTGTTGTGTTGTAGCTATTAGGGTTGCTATTTTTTCTTTTTTTTTCTTTGACCTTCGGGTCTTTTGGTCCTAGGACCTTCACCACCTTTGTTGTTTTCGGTTGCTCTTTGCTATCATCAATGAATGCAGCGAACCTGGATCTTTCAAAAAAAAGTTGTTGAGGATTCGCACGGCCATGTCTTCGACTGGGCAGAACCAAATACGCTGAGCAGATGCGAATTAGTTTAGAAATTATGAAAGCAAATTTTTTTTAGAAAAACGGATTGTTCCATCAGACACAAACACTTTTCAAAATTGTGAAAAAATATTTTGGAAAACAGGAACAAAATTTAAATCATGAACAATTTTTTGAAACGGGAACATTTTTCCAAATTCCAAAACAAAATTGGGAAAAGTGAACATATTTGAAAATTCCTGAATTTTTTTTGAAAACATGATTTTGAAGAAACTTGTGAACAATTTTTAAAAAGAGGAACATTTTTTGAACATTGTCAAAAATTTGAAAAGAAAACATTCAAACATTATTTGTAAAACAAAAACATTTTTTAAAATTCCAGAACAACTTTTGAAAAATGCGAATAATTTTCGGAATTTTTTCAAAATGCGAACAACTTTTTAAAACAGGAACATTTTGGAATTTATGAACAATTTTCTAAAACACGCACAATTTTCAAATTTGAACTTTTTAAAACAGGAACATTTTTTTAATTTTTGAAAAATAATAAAGCACGAACATTTTTTAAAATTTTTAACTTTTTGAGAACAGGAACATTTTTTGAAAATTTAGAACAATTTTCGAAACATGATCTTTTAAAAAGTAAACTTGAAAAATAAAATAAAAGTAAAAGCGAAAAAAAAGAAAACGGAGAAAAAAACAAAATAAAGAAAGAAGAAGAAGAAATAGAAAAAAACCGAAAAACAATAAAACCCAAGAAGAAACAGAAAAACCGGTCAAAAAGATAAAAACGGTCAAAACCAGCTGCGTAGATTTTATAGTGGGCCGGCCCATTGCTAGTGATGCGGCTCTTCACGTGCGTGTTGCGTCGACATTTTGACACAGCGAGCGGCACATAGGGTTTTCCGACTTTATGCTGGTAAATCCTAAACGGTGCCCCTATCCCTTCAATGTACGCAAACGGGTGCGCCCGCCGCGTCGCGCTGGGCTGGGCCATTTTTCCCTTTTCTTTCTGTTTGAAAAGGTGCAAAAAAGAGAGACCGGCAAGTTTCAAAGCTACGACCTCCTCATGCAAGCTACCTAGAATAGCCAACTAGACCAATCAAACCGATGTGACTATTTACATCCTTTTCATTCCTTTGTTCTTCACTATTTTTCTTTTTCCTTTCCTTTCTTCTTCTTCTTATTATTATTCCTTTTTTATAACTTGATGAAAAAAATTCACTAAGTTTTATGAACGTTTTTTCAAATTCGGTGAACATTGTTTAAAAATCAATGAACTTTTTTTTAATTCACTGAACATTTTTCAAATTCGATGACTTTTCTAAAAATTGGTGAACTTTTTTTCAAATTGGTGAACTTTTTTCACATCTGTGAACTTTTTTTAAGTGTGTGAACTTTTTTCAAAATTGGTGACTTTTTTCAAATTTGGATGAACTTTTTTTCAAAATAAATGTACTTTCTTCTCAAAATCAACAAACTGCTTTCAAATTGATGAACTTTTTTAAACTTGATGAACTTTTTTAAAATGGATGAATTTTTTTAAAATTCGTGAACTATTTTTGAAGTTTGTGAAATTTCTTTCAGAATTCGTGAACATTTTTTCATTACCTATATTTTTTCAATTTTTTTCCTTATTTTTCAAAAGTCAACCATGATCGAGCGAACGGGGTGACGTGCGGGACGAGCAAACAAGGCGACCTGGGCCGCCCAGTTCGCGAGCGCCTAGGCGCCAGTCCCTCAAGCCAGCGCTGAAGGCGCCCTATAGGGGCTCCCCTTTGTGTTGGCATTGTGAAGGAGAACAACATGATCAACTAGCTGAGGAGTACTCATTGTGGGCTCCCACAACGGTCACTTTTGATGTGGCGCGCTGTAAGCCACCGCCATGTGTAGAGTGCTGGGCATTCCCTCAAGATTTGTGTGTTCTTTTTGTATGCGTTTTTGGGTTTTAGATGGGTTTGGGGGGGGGGGGGGGGGGGGGTTCGACTTTTGCCCTGTTTTCCATAGGTTTTTGGACAAAATTTTTTTTTGGGAAAAAATGCGTGAAAATGTGTTTTATTATTTTCTTTCTTTGGCGAGAGGCATGGATTTATTTCTCGTGGTGGCACATATTTGCTCTTGCGAGAGTTACACTTGTACATCTTAGAAAAGGAAAAAACATGTGTTTTTTTTTGCTTTCACGAGAGGCACATGCTTACTTCTCATGGAGGCACAGAACTAGAGAAAAAAAATCATCCTACGATCACAGTCCCAGAACACTATGAAGATGCACAAGGGGTTTATATTGTATCGTTGCTAACTATGAGTTGTAGCGGAAGAAGAGTTGGTCTAGATCGTCGATGAAGTCCCTCCAACCATTCACGAACGATCCCTCTAACCGAAGACCGAAAGCACAACCTCTCTACAGATTGCAAGCGTTCGGGCTTCACGATTCGGCAGCGCTTCACCGTCCAGAGCTAATCGTCGCCGAAGAATTAGAGGAAGAAGAAGAAGAGAACCGCACAGGGCTTCTCTATTTTAAGGATTAGAGAGATCTAGGCCTAGCTCTAATTAGATCATCTACAAAACTTTTATCTCCAATAGCTCTCCACCATTTGGCCTTTTAAGTATTTTCCTTGCCCATTAATATTTAAATAATTATAAAAGCCTCCTAATCATTATTAGAGCCTTTTATTATTAATTTAACATCTCCGGAAACCCTTCCGATAACCCCGGAATGCTTCCGGTTTGTCTCGAAACTATTCCTAACATTAATGAAACTATTACATAAGTTTTTTCACATAACTCTTGCTCCACTAACACTCATCAGATCGTGATTCCCTTATCCTTGTGACCTTGTATGTTCCGTAGAACATAGACATGAACAAAATCCCTTTCGTTCAATGACCAATAGCAGAACCATGGACATCAATATTGATCCCTAGGAATACAAGAATGGCATTCGAGTGAACCTTTGGTTATCATGTGCTATTCCTTTTGCTTCGCAATATTTTAAAAAACCTGTGGTGATATATATATATATATATATATATATCATTATACTCTTGAGTTATTCTCATGCTCACTGTACCGGTCTCCTCGTTACCGGTTTTGTTCTTCTTTCTCATTGACATGTTCCGGCATCCCTGTGACCTAGTCACCTGTGCCTGGTGAGACGATGATGAATGTTGCCACACTGAGAGGGCCCTAAGAATATCTCTTCATCGTCGGAGGTGAAAATCCCACTCTTGAGCTATCTAGCACCTTGTCAAACTTTCCGATGAACATGTAGTTGTCGTTATGATCACCGTGTTACAGATGACGTTTAAGCATCCCTAAAGTCCATCGTATGGTAAGAAGTGAATACGATACTCTCATGGTCTAAGGAACTAAGGCATACATTAACTCTCTGTGTTATAACAATTGACTTGTGACAATTGTATCTCAAAGTATAACAAACAAGTTTGGGTCAATTCAATATGATCGTTCTTCCAAAGTCACACTCTCAAAGTTGTTTTAGGACTATCGTTACACTTAACTATAACCTAAAATCCGGAAAACATGATCACTAACAACACTTGAGCTAGTCTTAGAGGCGAGACTAAGAATCAAGTTTTACCGTTTGTCATGCCACACGTGCATATGAGTTTTCCACTCAACCGCACATTCCGGGATCATAACAGTTATAGAATAGAATATAAACTATTAATTATAAACACGAAAACATAATAATACAATATTATTGCCTCTAGGGCATATTTCCAACACACCTTGAATTTACGCGTTGTAGAGTTTGCCATGCAATTTCTTGACACGCTCTTTTTTTCTGCAATGAACATACACTTGTCTGTTGTGGCTGTGATGTTCCTCGCTGTCATGGTGGTATCTCGATGTTGGAGAAACCGAGAGCCTACATTGGCAAATCATTCAGGACTGGAAGTTTTGAAGGCACGCTGGATTTCTGCTTCCAAGGTGCATTTCTGCTATAGTAGTAGTATTTTATTTCGTGGCGATCGAGCATCTAGTTGAGCCACGTAATTTTGTTCATGCATTTCTGCTTCCAAGGCCAGAGCAGCACGAGAAGAGCATCATTGGTCAACTTCTGCTTGGTGTGGATCCCGATCCCGACCTCAAGCTTCCCTAGTTGGGTGGCTCCGTTGCTCCCCCTCCCACACGTCCTTGTTTAGAAATTTGAAGGCTCTCTTTGAATTTTTTTTGGGGGGGGGGGGGGATGCCCCCCCTCTCCCCTGGTTCCGTCATTGCTTCCACTTGAGCACCAGGTTCTTGAGATCGCCAAGCGTGAGTCCTGATTCCAATTATTGGCGATCTCCTTGAACCACGCGGCCTCGATGAGCGTCACCGCCACCGGGGCGACGACGTTGGGCGCTTGCTAGTGCTGGTAATGGCGAGCTGCCCCATTGCTTGCAGTGCGGACTTGCGGCCCAGAACGAGCCCATGAGACCCGGGTAGCCGTTATCGAACGATAGACTTGTTGCCTCGGGAAGGGTGCTGATATGCCTCGCTTCACGCGAGATGAAGCGGGCACTCGCTCAAGCACCACCCATAATGGGCCAGCCCAACGGGGAGCATGGGCATTCAACATTTTTTCTTATGTTTCCCTTTTCAGTCTTTTGCCTTGTATTTTACTCCTTTAAATTTTTGCTTATACTCTGTAATTTTATAGATATATCTGTAATAAAAATTACTTCATATACAGAATAAAAAAATGTTAAACGTGTATAGAGAAATGTTTATCACATATACAAAAAATATATATAGGAAAAAAATGTGTATGAAACAATTTGATCATGTATTTAAAAAATATTAATCAAGTATTTGAAAAAAAATGCACAAGTTTTTCAAAATTGTTAATCAAGCATTTGGAAAATGTTAAATATGTATAGAACAAATGCAGACCACGTTTTAAAAATTGATGAATTTTGTCATCATGTATATAAAAATGTTAATCAAACATTTGAAAAAAATATTGAACAAGTATTCAAAAAATGTTAATCAACCATTTGAAAAATGTTAAATGTGTATAGAAAAAATGTTGACGATCTATTAAAAATGATGAAAAATCGGATCATGTATTTAAAAATATTAATCAAGCATTTATAAAATGTTAAATGTGTTTAGGAAAAATGTTGACCATGAGTTCAAAAAATGATAATACTGTATTTAGGATATGTTAACCAAGCAGTTGAAAAATGTTAAAGGAGCATACAAAAAATGTAGACCATGTGTTATAATCTTGTATTAAAAAAATATTAATCAAGCATATGAAAAAGTTTAAATGTGTGTTTATGAAAGATGTTGACCACGTATTCAAAAAATCTTTATCTTATGTTTGAAAAATGTTAATGAAGCATTTAAACAATATTAAAAATCTGTATAAAAATATTGACCATGTATTAAAAAATGTTCAATTTGTATTGAAAAATGTTCAACGTGTATTAGAAAAATATTTTTTACATATCAAAAAATGTAGAATGAGATCCAAGAGAAACAAAGAAAACCAAAGAAACAAAAACAAAGAAAAAACGAAAAATAAAATGAAAAAACAAATGTGAAAAAAAACAGAGAAGAAAAGAAACAAAAGAAAACGAAAAAAAGAAGAAGAAAACTTGGAGAAAACAAAATAAAACAGAAAAAAACGGTGCGGAAAATTGGCTGTTTAACCTTATCAAGGTTGAAACTTTGGTCGGTTAGCATCTTCCCTTGGGAGGGAAGTTGTTGGTGAGCTTAATTGCAGAACTTCACGGTGCAGGTTATTCATTTTTTCCCCTAGCTACGACCCTAACTAAAAGCAGGGCAGGGAAGGGCCCGGTTCTACTATCAAAACGAGAACTGTGCAGCTTGGGAGCTCCTGTTCGACGCCCACAGCGCCATTTAGGTAAGTGGGCGCTCGAAGGCGACGGTACTGGCCTGGCCAAGCATCACTCGCATGAGGCAACGGAAAAAATAATCAACACTATTATTCTGCGACTATGGTGGGTTCGAACTCACATGCCATCGTCGACGGAATTATCGCAATAACTACTGCACCGCGATGACTTTCATGTCATATATCAAAAAAGAGCGGTACTTGACCCTTGTTTTCAGTGCAATTATAAATTATTTGAAAAATAAAATGCATTTTTGCAAATGAATTCACGAATTTTAGAAAGATCATCGATTTTGAAAAATAAAAGTCACAGATTTAACAAAAAATTGTTCACAAAATCGGAAAGGTTATCAATTTTAAAAAATTTCCACTAATGCGAAAAGGTTCACGGGATCTTAAAAAAAGTTCACTGGAATTGAATTTTTTTCACCAATTATGATAAAAAAGTTCACACATTTTTGAAAAATTCCACCGGATTTTGCGAAAAAAGTTCATCAATTTTGATTAAAAAAATGTTCACGAATTCAAAAAAAATAAATCAAATTTCATTTTTCTTTCACAAATTTGAAAAAATTCACTAGATTTTGAAAAAAAAAGTTCAGGAATTTGAAAAGGTCCATCAATTTGAAAGACAAACTTTGCGTATTTTGAAAAATAAAAAAGAAACAAGAAAAAAAGAAAGCATAAAAGTAAAAGTAAAAAAGAAAAAGAAAAAGAAGAAGGAAGAAAGGAGGAAAGAAAATGTAACAAATCACATCATGTTAGATGCCTAGCTGGCTACCGTTGCGAACTGTAAACATGGAGGTCATGGGTTCAGAGTCACTTGCACGAGCTTGTTTTTTGCAGTTTAAAACAGAAAAAGAAAGGATAAACGGGCCGGGCCAGCATGGAGTGGTAGTGTGCGCCCGTTTGCGGAAAACACTATAACGGAAGCTGGATAAACGGCCCGTCCCGGAGTGGTAGTGTGTGCCCTTTTGCGGAAAACAGTATAACGAGTGCTGGAGGCGTCAAATTGGATTTACCGTGCAGCTTGCCTATGGACGTCAATCTATTCCCTCACCAAGAGTAGTACGTGACAACACATTTATCCAGTCCATCACTTGGTTTAATAAGACCACATGTGGCTAATAGTTTATTTCTCCGCTTAGTTTAGTATTTCTTTTTCATTCTCTCTAGTACTTAAGGGCGTGTTCGGTAACCCTTTACAGCCTCAAACTCCTCAACTCCTCAGCCCAGAGTCCGTCCCTCCTGGTGACGGTTAGAGTTCGCCCTGGCGATCTAGGGGCGATTAGGGGTACGAGAGTCTGCCGTTTCCCCCAACTTGTGTGATCGGTGATCCGCACGCGATCTAGTCTAGGTCTAGCCTTTTCAATCTTCGGCATGCTCCCTAGGGCGCGCCGTCGTAATACACCAAAACCCTAGGAGGAGAAGGGGGGCGCGAGGTGTCTCATGGAGGGGGTTGCGGGGATGATGAAAGGGTTGAAGCTCTCGGAGGAGGAGAGGAAAGGAGTGAAGATCCGGGTCCCTGCAAGGGAGAAGGGCCGGGGCGAGGAGTGCCTTGCAGTGGGTAAGGTACTGTCGGATAAGCTGGCACATCAGGACGCGATCTCCCTCTCATTGGGGCGGGTGTGGTGTCCGATCAAGGGCACGAACTGCAAGGATGTGGGGGATAATCTCTTCTTGTTCACATTCAATCAACAATCCGGTAAGAGGAAGGCGATCGAGGATGGGCCATGGATGTTTGATAAGGATCTGGTGGTGGTGGAGGATTATGTGCCGAGAAGAAGAATGGAGGACTACGAATTCAATAACATCCCAATATGGGTGAGGGTGTTTGGACTCCCTCTTGGCATGATGAACGAGGAGTCGGCGGAAGCGATCGGCAATCTTATTGGGAGCTTTGTCGAGGCAGACACGGACAAGGATGGAAAGCGGTGGGGAAGTTTATGAGAGTGAAGGTGAGGATGTCCATTGATAAGCCTATCATGAGGGGTTTTACCCTCGAGGATGATGATCAGGAGGCCCAACAAATGAAGAATAAGAAGAAGGGCAAGGTGGGAGAGGAGGAGGAAGAGGGTGCATGGTGCCGCTTTGAGTACGAGTTCCTTCCGGATCTCTCCTATACTTGCAGTATCATTGGGGCATGGAGAGAAGGATTGTTCCATAAAGCTTAAAAAAGGAAAGGAGGCCCAATTTGGCAGATGGCTTAAGGCGGAAATGGGGCTAAGGCGAAGAGGCTCGGATGATGGTGCTTGGAGGGTGTCGGTGTCAAAACGGCGGCGGGTAGGGGGTCCCAAACTGTGCATCTAAGGCTAATGGTAACAGGAGGCTGGGGACACAATGTTTACCCAGGTTCGGGCCCTCTCGATGGAGGTAATACCCTACTTCCTGCTTGATTGATCTTAATGATATGAGTATTACAAGAGTTGAACTACCACGAGATCAGAGAGGCTAAACCCTAGAAGCTAGCCTATGGTATGATTGTTCTTGTCCTACGGACTAAACCCTCCGGTTTATATAGACACCGGATGGGGCTAGGGTTACACAAAGTCGGTTACAGAGAAGGAGATCTATAATCCAGATCACCAAGCTTGCCTTCCACGCTAAGGAGAGTCCCATCCGGACACAGGACGAGCCCTCTCGATGGAGGTAATACCCTACTTCCTGCTTGATTGATCTTGATGATATGAGTATTACAAGAGTTGATCTACCACGAGATCGGAGAGGCTAAACCCTAGAAGCTAGCCTATGGTATGATTGTTCTTGTCCTACGGACTAAACCCTCCGGTTTATATAGACACCAGATGGGGCTAGGGTTACACAAAGTCGGTTACAGAGAAGGAGATCTATAATCCAGATCACCAAGCTTGCCTTCCACGCTAAGGAGAGTCCCATCCGTACACGGGACAAGCATGTCGGTTAAGTCATCGACCGTGGCTATTAAGTGGGTGGTGGGTGGGTAACGAATTTCTTCGTCGTCAGCCTCCCACTTGAGCCGGACATAGTTCGGCCAGGAGTCTCCTGACAGAGAGAGAGTCCTTAATGAATCTAGCACGTCTCCGAAGGGTGAGTGCTGAAAGATATCCGTGGCGGAAAACTCCATAACCGGAGCCCAGTTAGATTCAATGGGCACGGATGCGCGCTGTCCGGAACACACCACCGGAGATGAATCTGGGGGGTCCGGAGATATAGATTCCTTTAGGAGAGGAGTCTGTTTTCGGCTCCAACGCCGAGGAGTGTGTGGCCTCTGGGGCGGGGTCCATTCACCCGTCCTCGAAAGGCACGACCTGCTCTGGAACGAAGTCCAGAGCTATAGCAGGTGCGATGTTCCGAATACTGTCCGACTGTAGATCTAGGTCATGCACGTCGTGATCGTTCAGCGCTCCTGACACAGGCCCGAATCCGTCCAAGATCAAGTCTCCGCAGATGTCGGTAGTGTAGTTTAGGTTCCCAAACCTGACCTGATGGCCAGGGGTGTAGCTATCGATCTACTCCAGATGGCTAAGCAAGTTGGCCCGCAGTGCGAAGCCGCCGAACACGAAGATCTGTCCGGGGAGAAAATTCTCACCCAGGACGGTGTTGTTGAAGGTTGGAGAAGCCATTGAGCCTTACAGCGATGACACAGAGAAACTCTCAATGAAAGCACCAATGTCGGTGTCAAAACTAGCGGATCTCCGGTAGGGGGTCCCGAACTGTGCGTCTAAGGCTAATGGTAACAGGAGGCTGGGGACACGATGTTTACCCAGGTTCGGGCCCTCTCGATGGAGGTAATACCCTACTTCCTGCTTGATTGATCTTGATGATATGAGTATTACAAGAGTTGATCTACCACGAGATCAGAGAGGCTAAACCCTAGAAGCTAGCCTATGGTATGATTGTTCTTGTCCTATGGACTAAACCCTCTGGTTTATATAGACACCGGAGGGGGCTAGGGTTACACAAAGTCGGTTACAGAGAAGGAGATCTATAATCCGTATCGCCAAGCTTGCCTTCCACGCCAAGGAGAGTCCCATCCGGACACGGGACAAAGTCTTCTATCTTGTATCTTCATAGTCCAACAGTCCGGCCAAAGTATATAGTCCGGCTGTCCGGATACCCCCTTATCCAGGACTCCGTCAGTAGCCCCTGAACCAGGCTTCAATGACGATGAGTCTGGCACGTAAATTGTCTTCGGCATTGCGAGGCGGGTTCCATCTCCGAATACTTCAAGATAAGTCCCGAACACAAGGACCGTGTCCGGCTCTGCAAGATAAATTCCATATACCACCGTAGAGAGAAATATAATCCACGAATCTGATCTGCTGACAACTCTTCGTAGTGTGACATCACGCCACGACTCGGTAATTATTCGAACCGTTGTCTACAACCTGCTTCCGTACACATCGCGAGGCGGTTTCTTTGGCACGTCTTGTCAAAGCAGAGATCGTGTCCCCTTATCGCGGGATCTCCATCAATACGGGTATGGGTAACCCAACCAGCGCCATCAATCGAGGCGCTTGGAAAAATAAGAGATTTTGAGAGGCAAGTGGGGAGGCGCACATTCTACATCGCCTTTATAAAGGGACAGAGATCTCCCGTTTTCACCCACGCCTTCTTCCTCCTTTGCTCATCCGTTCTTGCACCCTCGAGCTCCAGCGCCCAAGTTCTCACCTTCTTCGTAGGACCGCAACATGTCCGGAGTGGGAGGCAAGTGGATGGCCTCCTCTGTCACAGAGGAGAACATCACCAAGCTTCGGGAGGCCGGATACCTGGCCGAGAGCATCGCGCACAGGCTTCTGGCAGAGCGACAGATCACCCCCACTCCAAAGTCTCGGGAGAGAGTAGTATTTCTCCCTCATTTCGTCCGTGGACTAGGATTTCCACTCCACCTGTTTGTCCGCGGGCTCATGTACTACTACGGGCTAGATTTTCACGATCCGGCCCCAAATTTCGTCCTCAACATCTCGCCGTTCATCGTCGTGTGCGAGGCCTTCCTCTGCATCAAGCCTCACTTTGGCCTGTGGTTGAAAATCTTCTGCGTGAAGCCGAAGATCGTGAGCGGCCAACAAGCGGAGTGTGGAGGCGCCATGGTGGGCAAGATGCCCAATGTCACATGGCTCGACGGCTCCTTCGTGGAGACCATAAAAGGATGGCAATCAGGGTGGTTCTACATCACCGATCCGCGTGACGCCAACTGGGTGGCGGCCCCCAAATTCAGATCCGGAATCACCATGCGGCTCACTTCTTGGGAAAAGAAGGGCCTGGCCTAGGGCGAACCCATGAAGCTGACCGGGCTCGAGACCTGCATCAAGAGTATGAGGGACAAGAAGATCAAGCTTGTCAACGTGGTCCAGGTCATGCTCATTCACCGGATTCTCCCGTGTCAAAGACGGGCATTTGATATGTGGGAGTTCGACCCGGCCGAACACCAGATGCTGCTAGAGCTCTTTGACACAATGCACAAAGAAATCTGGAAGGTGCTATTCAAGACCGGCGAAGTTCCTCCTCCCCTTTCCAAGGACCGTGGGCTCAACGCAAAGCGCCTTGCCAGTCTGGTAAGTCCTCTGACTATTACAAGGTGTTCCTTTAGTACATTCGGGGGAGGATTTTTAAGTCACCATGCTGACCAAACAGGATTGGGTGGAGATGGTGGAGACGGCGGAGCGGATTGACTGTCCGGCTCCATTGCTCGAGGACCCAGTAGACGCACTCCTAGCATAGATGCTGGTTCCGGCGCCTTACAAGGTGCCGGAGAAAAAGTCCGAAAAGAAGTCCATGGGCACCCGGAAGGGGCTTCGGCGCGAGGCGGCACCCGGCGCCTTGCCAGAAGAGGACGAGGCGCACTACTCCCACGAAGGGGAGGAGAGGAAGAGGACGAGGCACACTCCTCCCACAAAGGGGGGAGAGGAAGAGGACGAGGCGCACTCCTCCCACGAAGGGGAGGAGAGGAAGAGGAAGGCCACCTCAATTGAGGGGGCCTAAGGGTCCAAGAAGGTGGCCGTGGGGACCAGAAAAGGTCTCCGGCGCAAGGCCATGATAGAATCATCATCCGAAGATGACGAGGAAGATTCCCCCCTGAAGACGGGGGAAAACATGAAGAGTGCCCCTCCCCGTGCTAGGGAGGAGAAGAAAAGGAAGGCCACCTCATCGGGGGAGGTCGGGACGCCGAAGAAGGGAAAGGTGTCCCTTCTAGATCACTCCACTACCGCCACTTTCAGCGACGAGGAGTGGCTGCCCAGGGGAAAACCCCGAGTGAGGTCGTAAGTATCCGCATTCCATAATATTTTCCGTGCGACTTTGACCTCATGGTTTGTAATGACGCCGAATCACGTATATGCAGTCTGGCCGGGTCCGATCTCGAGGTGTCCTCTTCGGAGGAGTCTCTGAACGAGTCGGAGATGAATTCACTCCCGACGGCCACCTCCCCACGACCTGCGGATGACACCGAGGTTTTGTCCCGGAGGATGCCAGAGCAGGAGGCGATGGTTCCGGAGACGCCTCAAGGAAAAATCCCGGGCGCCGGACACATGGGGGGTGAGACCCCCATGGATTATGCTGACAGGAGCCACAACAAGTCTGGCTCCCAGCCGGTTACTACGCCGGAGCCTACAAAGGTTCCAGATTCCAGTAAGCAGTCCCTCGCGAAGGAGGGAGAGCCGGCCATGCCGATGACCTCCGCCCAGCCAGAGGCATCGGATAATTTGTTGGAAGTGCTTCAAGGCGCTTCCATCGACGATGAACACCGTACGCTTGTGGGTACGGTGATTGAGAAGGTTCGGTTCGCCAAGAGCGGATTGACCGAAGCCTGCACCAGCCTGCTAATAGGCTTTGAGGTAAAAAAGTGTGAGGAAATATCACCCGATAGACAGTAGCCCCTGATACTCTGGTTGGTGTTCGGAAAGAAAAGCCAAACGGAGGGTCAACTAAAAAACCACATGAAGCTAATAATACTTGTTTGTATGAACAAACAGGCACTGCTGCTGACCGCTGCTGCACGCAAGACTGAGGTTGTCGGACTCAAGCGTGAACTGGGGCAGGCCAAAGAAGAGCTCGGCCTCGTGAAGAAGCAGCTCGAGGAGAACAAAGGTAAGTGAAACCCCGTCCATATGTCGTATAGAGGATAAAAAGTTGGTGATGCTAATAAAAAGCATCATGGCTTTTGATAGGAACCGTGACCGAAGTGGCAGCCCTGAAGGAAGCGCTGTCCACGACCGAAGCCAAGGCGGATACGGAGCGCACCAAGCGTAAGAAGCAAGATGCTCGGGTGGGAGAGGTACAGCAAGAGCTCCAGGAGCTCAGCAAGAAGTTCGACTCCTTGGAGCATGACTTCAAAACGCAAGCGTCTGAGCTTGCGAAGGCCCTCCAGAGTGCGGCCGACGCTAAGGCCGAAGCCCAAAAGGCCCTCCAGGAAATCCAGGCAGCCAAGAAGATAGCGGAGGGTAAGGCATTCTTTATGCAAAGCAAGCATGTGGAGGAGTCATTTCTTTTACTTACACGAATCCGGAGCTCTCCAGGGGCATTCGCAGATTTGCCACGTAGCATTTCGGATGCCGCGGAGTTCTATCGCGCTGAAGAGGGGAGCTCCACGGAGAAGCTGTTCTGGTCCCAATATACTGGGGCCGAACACCCGATGCCTCTGAGTGACCAACTGAAGCAGCTGGTCGAACTCCACAATGCGGCCGAACAGGCCATGAAGGACCTCATAGTCCGGATGTGGCCTGGCGAGCCCCTGCCCGGCAGCTACTTTGGCCTGGTGAAGCAGATGGTGCATGCCTGTCCATGGCTAGAAGTTATCAAGCAGTCCGTATGTATTGAGGGTGCTCGACGGGCCTTTGCCCGCGCGAAGATGCATTGGGCCAAACTGGATGCTGAGAAGCTCGTGAAGGATAGACCCCCGAAGGGCAAGGAGCATCGCTACCCCAAAAAATATTATAATGGCGTTATGAAAGGCGCTCGGCTTGTGGCGAATGAATGTCCTAAGAACATTATTTTCGAGTAAATGTACTCCTGTCGTTTGTGTAATATGAGGACGAGTTTGATTGCGCTATATAACGCTTTGTTTGATTTAAAATATTACCTTCTCTGCGGCCGTTTATCAAAATCTAAAAGTAGGCCAGTCGTCGGCTTCCGCCCCCTTGTAACAAGTACTGGGCTGTTCGTGGAAAACCCAAACACTCTTTTTCCAAATTCTTGGTCCTTTAAGGAGGTGTTTAGCGCAGCGAACAAGGCAATCAAACTATTCGGCTTTATAACTCTCACTTGGCCATAGAAGTCTATAATTTTAAATTTCGGTGAAGCCCCTAGTATTCGGAAGGCCGAACTGGGGCGTTATACACGCCTAAATTGGGCAAGGCCGATTCCTCACCTTAAGCAGAAAAAATCTTTAGGGATTTAGTACCTCGCGAACAGCGACCAGCTCTCGCCGCATCATGACGGTCAATTTTTGGCTTTCTCTACTGAGGTGCTTGTCCGGAAGAACCGGGACACAATCGCAGTAGTTCTCCCTGCGCTACCTTAGCCGATATAACGGAACGTAAGGTACCAAAACAAGGGAGCCGGGCTAACCCAACTATTGACCCAAGACATGATTCGAAGCTGATGCATATAATGCTATAAGTTCGGGGTGCCGCACTGTCGAAAGTGTTCGGACTTTTCTTGCCATATTATGGGGCTCGATAAGAAGCCCCTGGCAAACTGACCGTACCAAAATGTACGGATGCAATATTGAATAAATATTCAACAGAAAATATGAAGATAGTAATAAGAAGCTGACGATGTGTACTACTTCCAATTTATTTGGACAATACGACAAGGCGTAGGTGTACAATTAATGCATTAAGTAGAAAGAAATAGGACTATTTGACATGTCCTATCCAAGGGCAGGCTACATGTGGGTATGTAAGGATAGGTATAATGATCATTGAAGAAGACCACCTGAGTATTCCCTTGTGTGCAAACCTTCTTGCCTCCTTGGTGTTCCCTATGTAATGAGTCCGGTTATCCGATCTCTCTGAAGGGGCTGCCCGAAAGTGGGGTCCTGAAAAAAGAAAAAATTGTATGCGGGCCTCATGGCGGCTGAACCGCACTCTGGCCGCATTGTCGTCTCGCCTCCACCTATGCCCATGTAAGTGCATCTAGTTCCCCTTAGTGATTTTGGTGTATTGAAGACTTATAGGTTAAGAGACTGATGTGTTTGTAAGTGTACACATGTCTATAAGTCTATGAGGAGTTTGATATTTACAGCGAAAGTCGACCCCTAAAAATGAAGTTCTTCGACTGAAGACTTTGGATTTCTGAAGACTTTCTGAAGACTTTGAAAGTGAAGAAATTGGTGTGACCTTGAAGACTTGGTATTCATTCGAGGAACATGAAGCGCGAAGACTTTTGTTTTCATAGTTTCATTTTCTCTTTCTTGAGTCATAGGAAACACCGTACTGTTAAAGGGGGTCGAGGAAATACTAAGGAGAAATTTCCATGTGATGCTCAGCTCAAATACTACACCTACCAATCCCTTCGAGTGAAGCCATTGGAAATCTTGCACAGTTCAGCCATATTCTTCAGTGACAGAGACGAAGTTCTTCTGGTCTTTGAGAAATTTGTTCTGACTGAAGAGTTAGGAGTTCACCAGTGCGGATTACCTACCAAGTGAGGAACATGATAGCCCTGAGGAATTCGAACCTCAAATATTCCAAGCGTTGCAACCTCTTCTGTTTAAGCAAGGCTAAGCCAGAATAAGGGGTACAGTAGGCTGGTGACCCTGACGATAGCACTAAGACTGCCTCGGGAATCTCCTCAATCGTTGAAGAGTGCCTCGGGAATTGTTCCACCTGATGACGAAGTGCCCGGTCTCAAATGTAAGTGCTTTCTGGCTAATATAGATAGCCGCCTAAAAAGCACACAGGAAAATCAAAGAAATGGATATTTAGAGCCACTTTAGAGCTCTGGCACCACTCCGTTCGACCTAAGTTTGCATCCGAATCAAAATCTGGCATGACTACTCAAACACGAAAGCTAGGGAAGGGAATAGAAGGGCGGGTAGATCAATGTGATGATAGCACCACGCCAGGCACCGAAGACGAAAGCGAAACATCGTCGGTAACACTATACGTTGTAGTCTCGGGAATTCAAGTCCAATCAATCTTCGAAAAACTCGATCAAAAAGAAATGCTGTGCTACGCGCCAGCTGTCCCAAAATATCTACCCACCTAACGGTCATATCAGACAAGGGCATTTATGTCTTATCATGTCGGGCTGCTTCCTAGGCTATAAATAGCCGCCCCCTACAACCACTAGTTGGTTGGCTGCTCCGAGAGAAACTAACACTTGTCATTTGAGAGCAACCCATCCTCCGAGGACTTTGAGTGAAAATCATCAAGTGAGGAAATCCCAAACCCAAACCTACAAAACCCCAAGTGATTGAGCATCACTGAAGAGATTGATCCTGCGTGGATCCGACACTTGTTCCCTTTGAAGACTGTGCTTCTTCCAGACGGTTAGGTGTCAAGGTCTAGAGCATCCAAGAGGAATTGTGGATCGCCGAGTGACCGAGTTTGTGAAGGTTCGGAAGTCACTTGAAGACTTACCACGAGTGATTGGGCGAGGTCTGTGTGACCTTAGCTCAAGGAGAATACGGTGAGGACTGTGTGTCCGGGACTGGGTGTCCTCGAGTTTAAATACTCAGCCGCTCCAACCAGATGTACAACTGAGACAACAGTTGGAACTGGTCTACCAAATCATTGTCTTCACCGAGCTTACTGGTTCTATTTCCTCAACTCTTTAAATTCCTCATGTATGTTGTTGTGTGCCTGTTCATATCTGTTTGAAGACTTTGACTGAAGACTTTCTCAATTTCTTCAGTTCTACTTCTTCAGTATGATCGTCTTCTTCCTTGTGTTATCCTGTGTTTACGCTTTCTGTACTCTATGCTTGTCTTCATTTCATCATGATGACTATGCCTGTGTTCTGTTATGTTCCCTTCTGAGTACTTATTCCGATGTAAGTAGTTCTTCATTTAGGAATTTCCTCACCAGCAAATTCCTCAGTGAAGAATTCATAAAAATCACCTATTCACCCCCCTCTAGTCGATATAACGCACTTTCAATTGGTATCAGAGCAAGGTACTCCCTTGTTCTGTGTGATTTTGGTTTAACCACCTGGAGTTCTAGTTATGTCGACTGCAGGATCGAGGAACGTTTCCTGTCCCATCTTTGACGGTCATGAGTATCCTCGGTGGAAGGCCATGATGAAGAAGTGACTCATGGCTATGGACAGCAAACTGTGGACCGTCACTGAGATTGGTCTTACCGATCTATGCAAGATGGCTGAGGCTGATGACATTCGCAAGTACACACTACTTAACCTCACAGCAAAGGATGTCATCTGGTCAAGTCTGTCCCGAAATCAGTTCAGGAACATCATGCATCTCAATCACGCAAAGCTAATCTGGGACCGTCTCTCTGAAGTCTATGAAGGACATCAAACTCGTCATGATCCTTGGTTTGAGGATTACAAGGAATCTCTCAAAGAGATGACATTCGAACCAGAATCAACATCTTCCACCCCCTGCCTTTATGCAAACAGTGCTAAGGTAACCGAATGCTACTTATCCGAGTCTAGTGATGATGAATCTGGCGATGAATTTGGACCTAGCTATGTTAAACTTGCTTCCCTTGCCACTAAACAACAAAGAGCTTTGGAAAAAGTTTAATACATGCTAAATAAGAGCGATGATATGTTGGGTGAAGAAATGGATCAGTCAAAAGCCTTGGTTGAAAGTCTTCAGGGACTCCATTCCAAGTTTGACGACCTCCAAGGTCATCATAACGCTCTCTTATCTGATCACGAGAAGCTTTCTCTTGAACTTCTTCAAAGAAAGCAAGATCTTGAGAAGCTAAGAGTGTGTTATGAAGATCTTCAGAAGGAGCGCGATTCATTACTTGCTCAACAAATCAGTGCTAACCAGGAAGAATTTGTTCCTCCATGTCTTAAGTGCATTGAACGAGAATCTGCTAATTCTTCACCTGAATGTTCAAATGCTTCAAATGTTACAAATTCTTCACTTGTCTCTGCTATCACTAATTCCTCATCTGAGGACAATGCTAGTACCACTAATGATGCAGGGCTGAAGGAATTGTACACAACAGGCATGCACAAAAGCCTCAAAGGGCATCAGATTCTTTGTGATGTGCTCAAAAAGCAGATCCTCAACAGAAACCCTAGGAAAGAGGGTATTGCCTTTGAGAGGAAACTCAATGCTGATGGAACATATTGGAAGCCTGAGCAGTACCCCAAAACCTCATGGGTTTCTGCAAAGGGACCTCCAGTTGATCCATCCAACTTATCTGGCTTTACATGTGAATCTCCTCATTCTTCCGATGAGTCATTTGACTCCAACTACGAACTGTTCAAAAATCAGAATGGTGAAGTATTTGCTAGATATATTGGTACTAACTGCAGGAACGGTTCTCCTATGAAGAAAATCTAGGTTCCCAAAAGTTATCTTGAAAGTCTTCAGGTGAATCTCCTCATGACACCACCTGTGAAGAACAGGAACCCCAGATCAAATTCTTCATATGGACCTAATTCTTCATATGGATCAAATTCCTCAAATGGATCAAAGTCCTCATATGATCATCATTGTGTTAACCCTTCTGTTTCGCAGGGTAGAGCTAAGTGCTATGAATATGCACATTATTCTTCAAATCATTATGTTCACAAGTCCTCGAAGAATTTCTCTGCTTATTCATATGCTTACCCTAACCCCTCTTATGTGAAACGAAGCGGACTAGCTTCTATGCCACCTTTCTCATATGGTGCTCGCAGAGTGATGAACTCTTTGCCACCCCTTCAGATGTGGGTGGTGAAGAAAAATAACTAATCTCTTATGCAGGATCAGGTCTCCAGTCGTGCTCAAAACGACTGAAGAAGTTGCTGGAGACCTGAGTGTGCCTGAAAGGACGCAGGCTAATCATGAAGAAATGAATTTTCATTTCTCACGTCCTCATACTGTTTTATCTATGCTATTGCTTGATGAATTTGAACTGATGATATTGATGTCATATTCTTCACTGATGAAGTATATGAGTTCGTAAGTTGCACTAATTCATCTGCAGGATGATCAGCCCAAAGCAAACGAGTGGGTCCTCGATAGTGGATGTATAAATCACATGACGGGTGACAAGAATCTATTGATGGATGCTCCTTTATCACCGTCACATCTGAAGCATATCATCTTTGCTGACAGAGGCAAAAGTCAGGTATTGGGTCTAGGTAAGGTTGCAATCTCAAAGGATCGACACATGGACAAAGTCATGCTTGTCGAGTCCTTAGGATACAACCTCATGTCTGTCTCAATGCTTTGTGATCTCGATATGGTTGTTGTCTTTGGAAGATATCGTTGTGTTGTGATCATGGAAGCTGACCATTCCAAAGTCTTCGAAGGCTTTAGGAGAGGAGATCTGTATATTGTTGATTTCTCTACAGGACCACAACCAGCCGTGTGCTTACTTGCAAAAGCTTCAGAAGGCTGACTATGACATCGATGACTTGGTCATGCTGGCATGAGGAATCTGAACACGCTTGCAAAGAAGAAGCATGTCATTGGCATTGATAATGTCAAATTCCTCAAGGATCACTTATGCGGAGCGTGTGAAGCTGGAAAGATGACAAAGGCCAAGCATCCAGCGAAGACTATCATGACTACCACTCGTCCATTTGAATTACTTCACATGGATCTCTTTGGTCCTAATCATTATTCTGCTGTTTCAAATGATGCATCTCTATATGGCTTTGTTATTGTTGATGACTATTCTCGTTACACATGGGTACACATTGTCACTTACAAACATGAAGTGCAGGAAGTCTTCAAACGATTTTCCTCGAGGGCTTCAACCAACTTTGGGTGAAGATCAAGCACATCAGAACTGACAATGGGACCGAGTTCAAGAATTCCGGTCTTGATGGCTATCTTGATGAACTTGGTATTACTCATGAGTTATCTGCTCCTTATACTCCTCAGCAGAATGGCGTCATGGAGCGCAAGAACAGAACCCTCGCTGAAATGGCTTGCACTATGCTTGATGAATACAAGACGCCTCGTCGTTTCTGGATTGAGGCAATTGATATTGCGTGCCACGTCATCAATAGGGCATATCTTCACAAATTCTTCAAGAAAACTGCTTATGAACTCCTCACTGACAAAAAGCCAAATGTGAGTTATTTTAAAGTCTTTGGTGCTAAATGTTGGATTAGAGATCCTCATCACACATCTAAATTTTTACCGAAAGCACATGAAGGTTTTATGCTTGGTTATGGAAAGGACTCACACACCTACAGAGTCTTCAACATCGTTCTTCACAAAGTTGTTGAAACTATAGATGTGCGGTTCGATGAAACTAATGGCTCGCAAAGAGAGCACCTACCTTCTATGATAGATGAACCAACACCTGAAGATTCAATCAAGTTCAAGGCTACTGAGGATGTCATTCCTACCGAAGAATCTGCTGAAGAATTCATTCCTGATCGTGATGATTACCGAGCTGGTGCACCTGAAGAAAATGGTGCCGAAGAAAATGCTCCTGAAGGGAATACTGATCAAATTCCTCGAAGACAACCCACTCATCCTCGCATCGCTAATGAAGTGCAAATTGAGAAGATCATTGATGACATTGAAGCACCAGGTCCTCTCACTCGCTCAAAATCTTCACATTTATCTAACTTTTGTGGGCACTTTGCTTTTGTCTCTATCGTAGAGCCCACTAAGGTAGATGAAGCATTTCTGGAGCCTGAGTGGATTCAGGCTATGTAAGAAGAATTACATCAGTTCGAGCTCAACAATGTCTGGGAACTGGTCAAACGTCCAGATCCTCGCAAGCACAACGTCATTGGCACAAAGTGGATCTACCGCAACAAGCAAGATGAAAATGGCCTTGTGGTGAGGAATAAGGCACGGCTTGTAGCTCAAGGCTACACACAGGTTGAAGGAATTGATTTCGATGAAACTTTTGCACATGTTGCTAGATTTGAGGCTATTCGCATATTACTTGCTTACGCTAACCATCATAATATTATCTTACAACAAATGGATGTGAAAAGTGCATTCCTCAATGGTAAGATTGAGGAAGAAGTATATGTTGCTCAGCCCCCAGGTTTTGAAGATCCGAAGAATTCCAACAAAGTCTTCAGACTCAACAAGGCCCTGTATGGCCTCAAGCAAGCCCCTCGGGCGTGGTATGTCACTTTGAAGGAATTCTTCATGAAGAATGGCTTCAAACCCAGTGTCGGTGTCAAAACCGGCGGATCTCGGGTAGGGGGTCCCGAACTGTGCGTCTAGGCGGATGGTAACAGGAGACAAGGGACATGATGTTTTTACCCAGGTTCGGGCCCTCTCGGTGGAGGTAAAACCCTACTCCTGCTTGATTAATATTGATGGTATGGGTATTACAAGAGTTGATCTACCACGAGATCAGAGAGGCTAAACCCTAGAAGCTAGCCTATGGTATGATTGTTGTTCGTCCTACGGACTAAAACTCTCCGGTTTATATAGACACTAGAGAGGGCTAGGGTTACACAGAGTCGGTTACAATGGGAGGAGATCTTCATATCGTATCGCCAAGCTTGCCTTCCACGCCAAGGAAAGTCCCTATCCGGACATGGGACGGAGTCTTCAATCTTGTATCTTCATAGTCTGGGAGTCCGGCCAAAGGTCATAGTCCGGCCATCCAGACACCCCCTAATCCAGGACTCCCTCAGTAGCCCCCGAACCAGGCTTCAATGATGACGAGTCCGGCGCGCAAATTATCTTCGGCATTGCAAGGCGGGTTCTTCTCCAGCTCCATGTACTTGTAGAATAGTGTCCGGCTTCTGATAAATGCTGCGCTCCTTGGCTTCCACGCCCAATAAAGGCCATTTTCCACGTGTCGAACGAATGCGAAAAGCCAGGGTATTTTTGCATTTTCCCCCCTAGTGACTCAAATAAGCTGTCTATAAAAAGAGACGGGGATCTAGATCTGAACCACACCATCTCCCCTTCGCAAGCTTTCATCGGAGCACTTCTGACCAAAAAATCCATTCCATCATGGACAGCCGACGCGGCTCCTCCTCTCGCGCTCCCAGCCCCAAGCCTGGGGATTGGGAGAGATGCTCCGTCCCGCATAGTGAACTCGTAGTGCTTCAATCCAAGGGGCTCCTTCCTCCAGCATATATGGTCCCGGTTCGAGCCGGGATCGCCACTTATAGCGGCGGAGAGCAAGCAGAGAGCATCCCCCATCCCTCTCGAGGAGAGCGGGTATGCCTAGTCCCTTATTTAATAAGAGGACTCGGATTTCCAATTCATCCGTTTCTCCGAGGGTTGCTGGAGTTCTACGGCCTCCAGCTACACCACCTCATGCCTGCCTCCATTTTGCACATTGCGGGCTTTGTGGCCCTCTGCGAACTGTTTTTGGGCATTGAGGCCCATTTCGCGTTGTGGAAGAGGTTGTTCTGCCTCGTGCCCCGTTCTCAGGAGGGGTCTATTTATCAAGTGGGTGGAGCCGAACTATGGCGCATCGCTAGGACCGGATATCTATCCGGTACCCCAAAGAGGACGTCCGAGGACTGGCCCTCGGAGTGGTTCTATATAGATTACGTTCCGCTGCCGGACCCTGTACGGATCGGCCTCCCTGAGTTCAATAATGCTCCATTGAAGAAGCGCCTGAGCTAGCGCCCGCGGAATCCTCAGAGGGAAACTGACAGGGATGTCCTTTACCTGATGAGCCGGATAAGGTTGTTGGCTCATTCCGTACTGACCATGATCAAGGTCATGGCCATATGCATTACACGAGGGGTGCAGCCGCTTCAATACAGAGGCCACCCCATGTGGGATTTCAACAGGGAGGACGACGCCACCCGGTGCGGTCGTAAGGGGCCAGATTCGGCCGCCACCTTAACGAGAATTTTATCCGCTTTGTACAAGGGAGAAGAAGAGGAATTCCTCCGTGCCAACCCGGAGGGCGGATTCTCCATGTACAATCCTCCAAGTTGGGTAAGCGAACAATTTCACTTATCTACCCGCTTTCGAAATTCCCATAATTGAATATTCAGTCTGGTGATATTAACGCAGGAGTTACGCCAGACGGTGAAGGAGATCAACAGCCCTCCCCCACAGCCCAAGGACCCAGAACGGTCCCTCGATCCGGATTCCCAAGAGGATCCGGACTTATGTGTGGAGTTAATTGATGGGGTGTTTCATCAATTGAGTAAGGACAACACCTTAGTGGTCATCACGGCCGACTATCCCGGATTACTTCCAGCCTCAAAGGTAGCCGAGACCGAAGTCCTGGTACTTTTGAAGGAGATCCATCCATGCCTTATTTTGAATGCTGTAAACCAATAGTGTTTCGTTTTGCAAGGGAAATCCTTGAGGCGGAGTGCCGGGCCCACGGAGGGCAGCCAACAAGGTCCGCTAAAGCCAGGCGGGCAAAAGAGAAGTGCGGACCAGATCGAGACTCTGGTGCAACGGTACGGCGTGCGAATTTCACGTCTAGGGTCTATGCCCTCAAATCATTCTAACGCCCATCTTCTCCTTTAGGAAGAAGAGAGCCCGCCGGACTATATCCACCGGCCAGACTTCAAGGCCGGGTCCGGAGGCGAAGGCGGACACAGGGCGCGCGTCGGGCGCTCCTCCGACAGAGGATGCAGACGGGCTATCTGCCACCAATTCAGAGGTGGAGAGTGCCATGAACCACAGGCATCGCCGGACTGTTCTTCAGGATGCATGTTTTTCTCCAGAGGCGTTAAGCGCCTTTAATACAGGAGATGCGTACCTCCGTGCCGCTCAAAATGGTCTAGCCAGAGCCACGGAGCAGTATGTAAAAGACATACGGGTGAGTAAATCTGATAGTTATATATGTCAGTAGCCCCCGAGACTTGAAATAGTTAAGATAACTGTTTTAAGGATCATATGTTATGCAGGGTCTTACAGAGAAGAACACGCAACTGTCTCAGGAGGTGGCGGAGTGCAAGGCCCAACTCGAGGCCGCACTAGCCGTTTCAGCTATTGCCAAGGAGACCCCCTCAGGTAATAGATGCTCCGAAAAATAATTCCGTTGCGAATTGCGGCATGTGTGCAATGCTGGCGATAACAATGCAGATCAGGCCAGAGTAAATCTGGACAAGCAACAACTCCTACACCAATTAAAGGCTGGCGAGAGCGTGCTGACAAGGGTGAGGCAAGAGAAGAACAAACTTCAAGACGCCAATACCCAGCTAGGCGAGGAACTAAAGGATGTTCGTATCCAGCTGTCTGCTTCCGTAAAGGAAAATCGGCGACTTCGACGCGGCATTTTTAGTAAGTGCTTGAGCAAATTCTAAAAAAAAAATTGGCGAAGAAATCGATTGACAGAGCTATGTCTTTAGGTCTGCTGACAGGTCGTCCTGCGGATGAAATGCCCGGTTCAACGGGAGACCTTCTTCCCGAGCTGTTGCAACTGCACAAACAAATTCGACAGGCAATGCAGAGCGTCATTCGGGCTATGTGGCCATCCCTCTCCATGCCCCAAGACCTTGGGGAGCTTGCAAAGAAGCTGGAGGGAGTGCGGCAGCGCTTCCGGTAGTGGAAGATATCGGCCTGCCTTCAAGGTGCCAGGGAGGCCTGGGCCATGGTGAAGACTCGGTACACGAAGGCTGACCCAAACCACATGGCCGAGGTCGGCCCTATGGGTCCTGACGGAAAGGAGATCCCTGTCAGCTTAGTATATGGCCAGGTAGAGCTGGCTGCAAAGTATTCCCAACAGGACTGTAAATTAGACCGCCTGTTGGATGGTATTGAAGAAGAGTATACCGAGTCGGATTGACTCTGTAATTTAAAATGACATGAAAAATGCCTTCTAGCCGGATTGTAGATCGTTTGTCATTGCGGACCTTTTCGCTTCGACCTCCGGACCCTATAGTCCGGAGTGTGTCCGAATACCCTCTCGATTATGTAAGAATCAGGGCATGCATGGAGATAAGGCGTAGGGGTCATAATTGCTTTAGCAGACAAGTGCCCAACTAGTTATGTTATATTACATGGTTAGTAAGAAACATCTTCCAGGGAGAATAGTTCCATTAGGGGTTCCTTTCCCTGGGAGGCATGCACTAATGTGCATGTCTGGGCTGCTAAAAAGAGCAGAAAAACATCGGGGGCAGACAAATAAACAAGAAAAATCATCTTTTAGGTCACCGACCGAATATTCCCTTAAGAACGCTAGCTTTCAGCTTCACCTAGTCTAAGGTACACATCCGGCTGACCCGACAGTAACAATCGCAGAGGTGCTCCCTTTACCACCTAGCCAAACGAACGGGGACGTAGGGGTAAGCACAGGAGCCAGGCAACCCAGCTTGGCCAAAACTTAAGTCATATCGATGCATATAATGGTGTATAAAAGGTTCATGCGGAAGTGTCATGCATGTTTTGGGCATGAGGCCCGTTTATATAAACTTCTGATAAAGAAGCCCCCAGGTATGATGAGCGCGGGTGGCGCATCAAGTATGTGCGAATAGTGCACATGCAAGCCCCTAAGGGCTTGGGAAAAAAAGGGGTAGGGAGAAGGAGAGAAATCCCGGACAGCTAATGTAAAAATGAAAAAAAGGGAACAGAGGAAGGAGAAGAACACGGAATCCGGTGCTAGGCGTAGAATCTTCATAGGCGTGCTGCATTCCATGGGTTCGGCTCGAGTCGGTTGTCCGATGCGTTTTGCAGACGGTACACTCCACCAGTCAGTACTTGGTCGATTATGAAGGGACCCTCCCATTTGGGCTTTAGTTTGTCCTTTTTCTTGTCCGGCAGGCGTAGAACTAGTTGGCCAACGTTGTAAGTTTTGGCCTGTACTTCTCTGCTTTGATATCTTCGAACCTGCTGTTGATAGAATGCGGAACGAGCTTTTGCCACGTCACGCTCCTCCTCCAATGCGTCCAAGCTGTCCTGCCGATCGAGCTCGGCTTCTCTTTCTTCGTACATGTGCACTCGAGGTGAGTCATGTATTATGTCGCAGGGCAGAACTGCCTCTGCGCCATATACCATAAAAAATGGTGTGAATCTGGTAGTGCGATTCAGCGTGATCCGCAGCCCCCAGAGTACAGAGTCAAGCTCCTCTACCCAGTGCGTGTTTGATTCCTTGAGGGATCGCACTAGTTTGGGTTTGATGCCGCTCATAATAAGACCGTTGGCTCGTTCGACTTGACCGTTAGTTTGTGGGTGATAGACCGAAGCATAGTCGAGCTTGATGCCCATGTTTTTGCACCAGAGTTTAACTTCATCGGCCGTAAAGTTTGTGCCGTTGTCAGTTATGATGCTGTGGGGGACGCCGTGACGGTGTACAACCCCGGATATGAAGTCTATCATGTTGGGGAACGTAGTAATTTCAAAAAATTTCCTACGTACACGCAAGATCATGGTGATGGCATAGCAACGAGAGGGGAGAGTGTTGTCCATGTATCCTCGTAGACCGTAAGCGGAAGCGTTATGACAACGCGGTTGATGTAGTCGTACGTCTTCATGATCCGACCGATCCAAGTGCCGAACGTACGGCACCTCCGAGTTCAGCACACGTGTAGCTCGATGACGATCCCCGGGCTCCGATCCAGCAAAGCTTCGGGGATGAGTTCCGTCAGCACGACGGCGTGGTGACGATGATGATGCTCTACCGGCGCAGGGCTTCGCCTAAACTCCGCGACGATATTACCGAGGTGGAATATGGTGGAGGGGGGCACCGCACACGGCTAAGGAACGATCCGTAGATCAACTTGTGTGTCTATGGGGTGCCCCCCGCCCCCGTATATAAAGGAGCCAGGGGGGAGGAGGCGGCCAGCCAAGGAGGGCGCGCCAAGGGGGGAGTCCTACTCCCACCGGGAGTAGGACTCCCTTCTTTCCTAGTTGGAATAGGAGAAGGGGGGAAAGAGGAGGAAGAGAGGAAGGAAAGGGGGGGGGGGGGGCGCCGCCCCCCTTCCCTTCTCCTATTCGGACTAGGAAGGGGAGGGGCGCGCGGCCCCCTCCTGCCTCCTTCCCTCTTCTCCCTCGAGGCCCATGTAGGCCCAATAACCCCCCGGGGGGTTCCGGTAACCTCCCGGTACTCCGGTAAAATGCCGATTTCACCCGGAATGATTCCGATGTCCAAATATAGGCTTCCAATATATCGATCTTTATGTCTCGACCATTTCGAGACTCCTCATTACGTCTATGATCACATCCGGGACTCCGAACAAACTTCGGTACATCAAAACATATAAACTCATAATAAAACTGTCATCGTAACGTTAAGCGTGCGGACCCTACGGGTTCGAGAACTATGTAGACATGACCTAGAACTATTCTCGGTCAATAACCAATAGCGGAACCTGGATGCCCATATTGGTTCCTACATATTCTACGAAGATCTTTATCGGTCAAACTGCATAACAACATACGTTGTTCCCTTTGTCATCGGTATGTTACTTGCCCGAGATTTGATCGTCGGTATCCAATACCTAGTTCAATCTCGTTACCGGCAAGTCTCTTTACTCGTTCCGTAATGTATCATCCCGTAACCAACTCATTTGGTCACATTGCTTGCAAGGCTTATAATGATGTGCATTACCGAGAGGGCCCAGAGATACCTCTCCGACAATCGGAGTGACAAAACCTAATCTCGAAATACGCCAACTCAACATGTACCTTCGGAGACACCTGTAGTACTCCTTTATAATCACCCAGTTACATTGTGACGTTTGGTAGTACCCAGAGTGTTCCTCCGGTAAACGGGAGTTGCATAATTCTCATAGTTACAGGAACATGTATAAGTCATGAAGAAAGCAATAGCAATATACTAAACGATCAAGTGCTAGGCTAACGGAATGGGTCATGTCAATCACATCATTCTCCTAATGATGTGATCCCATTAATCAAATGACAACACATGTCTATGGTTAGGAAACATAACCATCTTTGATTAATGAGCTAGTCAAGTAGAGGCATACTAGTGACTATATGTTTGTCTATGTATCACACATGTATCATGTTTCCGGTTAATACAATTCTAGCATGAATAATAAACATTTATCATGATATGAGGAAATAAATAATAACTTTATTATTGCCTCTAGGGCATATTTCCTTCAGTCTCCCACTTGCACTAGAGTCAATAATCTAGTTCACATCGCTATGTGATTTAACACCAATATTCACATCTACATGTGATTAATACCCATAGTTCACATCATCATGTGATCAACAGCCAAAGGGTTTACTAGAGTCAATAATCTAGTTCACATCGTTATGTGATTAACACCCAAAGAGTACTAAGGTATGATCATGTTTTGCTTGTGAGAGAAGTTTAGTCGACGGGTCTGTCACATTCAGAGCCATATGTATTTTGCAAACATTCTATGTCTTCAATGCTCTGCATGGAGCTACTCTAGCTTAATTGCTCCCACTTTCAATATGTATCCAGTTTGAGACTTAGAGTCATCTGGATTAGTGTAAAAGTTTGCACCGATGTAACTTTTACAACGAACTCTTTTATCACCTCCATAATCGAGAAACATCTCCTTAGTCCTTACTAAGGATATTCTTGACCGCTGTCCAATGATCTACTATTAGATCAAAATTGTATTCCTTTGCCAAACTCAGAGCAAGGTATACAATATGTCTGGTTCACAGCATAGCGTACTTTATAGAAGCTATGACTGAGGCATAGGGAATGCCTTTTCATTCTCTTTCTATTTTCTGGCATGGTCGGGTCTTGAGTCTTACTCAACTTCACACCTTTGCATCACAGGTAAGAACTCCTTCTTTGACTGTTCCATTTTGAACTATTTCAAAAATTTATCAAGGTATGTACTCATTGAAAAATCTTATCAAGCGTCTTGATCTATCTATATAGATATTGATGCTCAATGTGTAAGCAGCTTCACCGAGGTCTTGCTTTGAAAAACTCTTATTCAAGTATCCTTTCATGCTATCCAGAATTTCTATATCATTTCCAATCAACAATATGTCATCCACATATAATATTAGAAATGCTACAGAGCTCCCACTCACTTTCTTGTAAATACAGGCTTCACTGTAAGTCTGTATAAAACTATATCCTTTGATCAATTTATCAAAGCATATATTCCAACTCCGAGATGCTTGCACCAGTCCATAGATGGATCACTGGAGCTTGCATATTTTGTTAACACCTTTAGGATTGACAAAACCTTCTAGTTGCATCATATACAACTCTTCTTTAATAAATCCATTAAGGAATGCTGTTTTGTTTATCCATTTGCCAGATTTCATAAAATGCGGCAATTGCTAACATGATTCGGACAGACTTAAGCATAGATACGAGTGAAAAACTCTCATCGTAGTCAACACCTTGAATTTGTCGAAAACCTTTTGCGACAATTCTAGCTTTGTAAATAGTAACACTATCAGCATCCGTCTTCCTCTTGAAGATCTATTTAATCTCAATGTCTTGCCGATCATTGGGCAAGTCAATCAAAGTCCATACTTTGTTTTCATACATGGATCTCATCTCAGTTCTCATGGCCTCAAGCCATTTTGCGGAATCTGGGCTCACCATCGCTTCTTCATAGTTCGTAGGTTCGTCATGGTCTAGTAATATAACTTCCAGAACAGGATTACCGTACCACTCTGGTGCGGATCTTACTCTGGAAGACCTACGAGGTTCTGTAGTAACTTAATCTGAAGTTTCATGATCATCATTAACTTCCTCACTAATTGGTGTAGTAGTCACAGGAACAGATTTCTGTGATGAACTAATTTCCAATAAGGGAGAAGGTACAATTACCTCATCAAGTTCTACTTTCCTCCCACTCACTTCTTTCGAGAGAAACTTCTTCTCTAGAAAGGATCCATCTTAGCAACGAATAACTTGCCTTCGGATCTGTGATAAAAGGTGTACCCAATAGTTACCTTTGGGTATTCTATGAAGACGCACTTCTCCGATTTGGGTTCGAGCTTATCAGGTTGAAAACCCTTTTCATATAAGCATCGCAACTCCAAGCTTTAAGAAATGACAGCTTAGGTTTACTGCTAAATCATAGTTCATACGGTGTCGTTTCAACGGATTTAGATGGTGCCCTATTAAACGTGAATGCAACTGTCTCTAATGCATAACCCCAAAACAATAGTGGTAAATCAGTAAGAGACATCATAGATTGCACCATATCCAATAAAGTGCGGTTACGACGTTCGGACACACCATAACATTGTGGTGTTCCAGGTGGCGTGAGCTGTGAAACTATTCCACATTGTTTTAATTGAAGACCAAACTCGTAACTCAAATATTCGTCTCCGCGATCAGATCGCAGAAACTTTATTTTCTTGTTACGATGATTTTTCCACTTCAATCTGAAATTCTTTTAACCTTTCAACTATTTCAGACTTATGTTTCATCAAGTAGATATACCCATATCTGCTCAAATCATCTGTGAAGGTCAGAAAATAATGATACTTGCCACGAGCATCAACACTCATTGGATCGCATACATCGGTATGTATTATTTCCAATAAGTCAGTAGCTCGTTCCATTGTTCCGGAGAACGGAGTTTTTTAGTCATCTTGCCCAATAGGCATGGTTCGCAAGCATCAAATGATTCATAACCAAGTGATTCCAAAAATCCATCTTTATGGAGTTTCTTCATGCGCTTTACACCGATATAACCCAAACGGCAGTGCCACAAATAAGTTGCACTATAATTATTAACTTTGCATCTTTTGGCTTCAACATTATGAATATGTGTATCACTACGATCGAGATCCAACAAATTATTTTCATTGGGTGTATGATCATTGAAGGTTTTATTCATGTAAACAGAACAACAATTATTCTCTGACTTTAAATGAATAACCGTATTGCAATAAACATGATCAAATCATATTCATGCTCAATGCAAACGCCAAATAACATTTATTTAGGTTTAACACTAATCCCGAAAGTATAGGGAGTGTGCGATGATGATCATATCAATCTTGGAACCACTTCCAACACACATCATCACTTCACCCTCAACTAGTCTCTGTTTATTCTGTAACTCCTATTTCGAGTTACTAATCTTAGCAACCGAACAAGTATCAAATACTCAGGGGCTACTATAAACACTAGTAAGGCACACATTAATAACCTGTATATCAAATATACCCTTGTTCACTTCGCCATCCTTCTTATCCACCAAATATTCAGGGCATTTCCGCTTCCAGTGACCATTTCCTTTGCAGTGTAAGCACTCAGTTTCAGGCTTTGGTCCAGCTGTGGGCTTCTTCGCGGGAGTGACAACTTGCTTGTCATTCTACTTGAAGTTCCCTTTCTATCCCTTTGCCCTTTTCTTGAAACTAGTGGTCTTGTCAATCATCAACACTTGATGCTCTTTCTTGATTTCTACCTTCGTCAATTTCAACATCACGAAGAGCTTGGGAATCGTTTTCGTCATCCCTTGCATACTATAGTTCATCACAAAGTTCTACTAACTTGGTGTCACACCCTAGCTAGTTCATGCATTAGAGTGTTGCATCATGTTTATTCCATTCAACAGAAACTTGAAATGGGGATGAGAGAACCCCCAGCCCCTCTGAAACCAACTAGGGTTTACTAAAAATATTTTCAATGAACCTGAAATGCCCTTCTAAAATGTCCATTATTTTTGTCTTGGTTCAGAACCTCTGCCAAAAGTGGTGCACAATTTTCTAGGTCATCCTAAGGTCTTTGAATTAAGTCATAAGTAGTTGAGTTTGGGCATTTAAATTATATAAATTATTTTAAATGCTCAAATAATCCCAAACTAAAATGTTCCATGCTGGATATATTCCAGTTAATGGCCATGAGCAGTTTGGAGAATTTTGGAGTTGTTTAGGTATTTTTAGTAAGTCCACAAAGTTACAGAATAAATAAAAAAACAGAAATAAAAAGAGAGAGAGGGACTAACCTGGCAGCCCACCAGCCAGCCCACCTAGCCGGCCCAGCCCAGCAGCCGCTCCAGCCAGCTGCTTGCCTTCGCCAGGCAGGCAGGCATGTTCTCGACGGCGGCACCAGCGCGTGCCACGCAGCTGCCCGTCGCCCTGCTTCCTCCTCTCGCCACCCTGCTGGCCTGGACGAACTCCACGTCGTGCCCCGAACCCCTTGGACACCTCACTTGCTCACCTGCCTCTCTCCCTCGCTCTCCCGCACCATGGCCAACGCTACCGCAGCCGCACCGTCGCCGTAGTCGCGCTCTCCGTCATCCCCGCGCCGCGCCACTGTGTCCAGGAGCTCCGCCGCCCTCCTCTCCTTCAAGCTAGCCGAGCCCCGAGCGCTCGCATGCCCCGAAGCCACTCCACCGACCTCGTCCGATCAGCCATCGCCGGAGATCCCCTTCGCCGTCACCGCCGCACCAGCTCGTCCCCGACCGCGCCGTCTGCTTCTTCGAGACCTCCGTGAGCCCAGCTACCTCCTCCCCCTTTCCTCTCTCGCTCTCGTGCACCACAGCGAGCGCACGAAGCTTCACCACATGCACCGCCGCCGAGCTCGTCGCCGACGTGTCTCCGGCCAACCACCGGCCACACCATCGTGTCCATCACACTCACCGCACTCGCAGGAGCCCGTAGCACCACTCCACGAGCCTGGCCATGTTCTGTAGCCTCGAGTTCGACCTCACCCGAACTCTGGCGACCGCCAAGGTCGTCGTCGGTGACGTTTCCGGCCACCCCGAGCTCAACCACCACCACCAAGAGCCGCGGCTTGCTCCCAGCTACACGTAGATGCCCTCCGCCGCTCATTTGGTCGCCGGAATGCACAAAACCACTCTCGCCGCCGCGTTCGTCCTCGCCGGCGGCTAAACGCCGGCGAGTTGACCCCGCTGACCCCCTCGTTTGACCATGGGTGGGCCCAGTTTGACCCCCTGGGTCAATGACAGGTGGGGCCCAGCCCTGTTAGCTATTAGGATTAGTATTATCTAATAATTAGTTAAACTAATTACACTGACACACGGGACCCACTAGTCAGGTTTGAACTAGACTGTTCCGTTGACCACTGACGTCATCCTGGCGCAATGCTGACGCAGTAAGTTATTTACTGGAATTATTATTACACAGGAAATTCCAGAAAATAACCCAAACTTCAAAAAATCATAGAAATTAATCTGTAGCTCCAAATGCAAAGTGTTATATATGAAAAATGATCAGAAAAATCCAATCTATCCATCTGTACTGGTTTCATGCATGTTTAAGCAAGCTAACCCAATGTTTACTATAGAACAAGATAAGGCACTTTAAAGGGCCATTTATGAGTTTGAAACTTGAATCTTTGGTTCAAAATAGTTCAAACCCATCTGGTCTTAGTTGCATTAGCCCAACACACTCATATTGCCATGTCTCATGCATGCATCATGTTGTTGCATATTGTTTGGTGATGATTGTGTATCGGTGCTCTCTGCGGCAGGTCCTGCCCCTGAGGAGTATCGTGATTACCCCAACGAAGAACAATACCAGTGCACCGACCCATCAGGCAAGCAACCAACCATTTGATCATATCGATACAATCCCATGTTCTCGCTCCTGCTCTCTTTTTACTGCATTAAGACAACGCATTTCAAACTGCTGTGTGTTGCGGTAGTTGAACCCATTTCCTCTGCATGACCTGTCATTGCCACAGTAACTAGATGAAACCCACTAGCATGTGTAGGAGTTGATTGAGCCATGTGTGTGTGTGTTGTTCCTACCTTGCTATGCCTGCTATGCTTAGAGTCGTGTCAGGTCTGGTTCATCTGGGTGATGGGCTAGAGTGAAATGATCGTGTCAGTATGAGAGTGATGTGTCGAACACGATTTGGTAAAGGTATCGATGAGAGGCCATGTAGGAGTACATGGTGGGTTGTTTCATTGAAGCTGTCCTTAAGCACCGAGATCTGTATGTGTGATTTAAGATTCAGCTACTACCATACATTGGGCCCTGAAATATGACCCCGCTCGACTTCTTATTCACCCTAGTCCTCTGTCCAGGAGTTGCAAGTAGTTTCTGGTGTTTGTAGCTTACTGGAGGCCGTGGATAGCGCTGATCGTAGGGGTGGGCTGTGATGCGGTAGGTACGTGGCCGGGTATACCGGGCACCCGTTAGGTGTCTCGGAACCCTGTTCACATTGTTTGGGGCTGTGAGCGAAACCCCGGCCGGATCTCCTCACGGATGGAAACCGAATAGGCGATAAACCTGGACTAGAGACTGGAGTGCTTAGGTAGGTCGTGGTCTACACCCACGTCGGCTTTCGCTTGAAGTCTGCCGAGCACATGTCGTGTGCAGACGCTAAGTGGTGGAAACATGTATGAAGAAGTACACCCCTGCAGGGTTAACATCATCTATTCGAATAGCCGCGTCCGCGGTAAAGGACTACTTGGTTGCCTATACAGTTCATAGACAAGTAAATGGAAACTACTAAAAGCCTCAAGATAAGCGTGAGTGCCGAGGATGGCTCTTCCGTAGGAAGACGGAGGTGGATCCTCGGTAGTGTATTGAAGTGGTGAGTAGTGGACTCGTGTGCGCAAAACTATTTCAAGTTGGAGTCTCGTAGGATAGTTTAGCCAAGAGTCAAAGCTGGCTTGCTGCAATAACTCCACCAACCCTTCTTGATAATGTGCATGTATGTAGGATCTGATGTAAGTCTTGCTGAGTACCTTTGTACTCATGTTGCTTTAATTTACATTTTTCAGAAGACGCTACAACCCCTTCTGACGGGTTCTTCGTAGACGTTGACATCGATGAGTAGACTGAGGCCCAGGTGGTGATCCTGAGCTTGTGAAGGACCATGTAGTATAGCTAGGCTTACCCAAGCCTCTTTTATTTTACTAGTTGTCTGTACTCAGACAAGTTACTTCCGCTGTTGGCTTGTATGCTTGTATGACTTGAATGTGGGTCGTGTGACCCGTACTTGTGTGTATGCTATGTATGGCTCTCTGAGCCTTTAAATAAAGTACTTGTGTTGTAGAGTCATGTTGTGATGCCTTGTTGTATTTGCACATATCGAGCATATTGTGTGTATGATTGAAATGCTTGGTATGTGTGGGATCTGACTATCTAGTTGTTTATCCTTAGTAGCCTCTCTTACCGGGAAATGTCTCCTAGTGCTTCCACTGAGCCATGGTAGCTTGCTACTGCTCGGAACACTTAGGCTGGCCGGCATGTGTCCTTCTTCGTTCCTGTGTCTGTCCCTTCGGGGAAATGTCACGCAATGAATACCGGAGTCCTGTTAGCCCGCTGCAGCCCGGTTTACCGGAGTCCTGCTAGCCCAGTGCTACAGCCCGGATTCACTTGCTGATGACCGACACGTTCGATGCTGGGTCATGGATGCCTGTCCCTGTAAGTCTGTGCCACTTTGGGTTTACGACTAGCCATGTCAGCCCGGGCTCCTTATCATATGGATGCTAGCGACACTATCATATACGTGTGCCAAAAGGCGCAAACGGTCCCGGGCAAAGGTAAGGCGACACCCGTGGGAATACCGTGCGTGAGGCCGCAAAGTGATATGAGGTGTTACAGGCTAGATCGATGTGACATTGAGTCGGGGTCCTGACAGCGTTGGCATCAGAGCCGGACTGCCTGTAGGTTCTCCAAGCCAAACTGGTCGATGTTGAGTCTAGAAATGCTTTAGTTATATGTAGGGGAATTGATTGTGGGATGGTACGTAAGGCTCTTTTTACTCCTTTACCTCATGGCATTCTGATCTGAGTCAGTCCATTCTTCCACCAGGGGTTAGGGATTAGGATCTTTCTCTCTATCTGGTTCACGTGTTACTAATCAGTAGTACCTTATAGGTTTGATGATTACAAGCCTAGTTCAGCTCTACTACCCTGTTATACTGTTAAGTTGGACCCAGAAACTTGATATGATATTGTTGAGTGTCTATGCAATTCTTTGCTAAATGTCTCAAAATCCTTCTTTAGCATTTACAGCCGTTATGCTGTCCAAATTCTGCTAGAAATTCTAATGCTTTTGCATTATGGTTGTGCTTTCAGATGGCCACTCGTCATCAAAACCAAGTGGTTCGCCTGACTCGATGTATCGATGTGCCCGGTCATACAGCTATGTTAGTCCGGGTAATGATCGAGGCGGGTTACCGTTGGTATCCCGAATACACGGTCGAAGAGCAGTTTCGAGACTTTAATCAAAGCCAGTATCTCTGCACTGTCAGGATATTTCCCTCTTATCCTGGTTCTACCGAGCCCCTCCATTGTTCCTACGGACTCGGGGTTACTATTGAGATGGCCGTGCAAGATGCTGCCTATTCTATGATGACCATCATGCGAGTCAGGACTGGCCTCCTTCGGAACACCGACTTCCGGTATATGCCAGCTTCACTCCCTGGAGCGCAGGGGTATCTCCGGGCTATTTATGCTGACTCCACTGAGGAGGACTCACTAACTCGCACCACTGCCGAGATGCTCGAGGATAAGGACCGAGAGAATCGGGCCTTGAGACTGGAGCTTTTCAACACCCGTGCCGATCATTGGGCCACCTTGACTCGGTTTGCACCGGCTGTGCAAGCTGGATATATGGATATGAGAGATCTGTATCCTATTAGATCTGCTCTGCCAGACATGATGGATTGGCGTGATGTGGGAGGCATCACCCCACCTCGTGGTCCCCGCAAGCCACCGTTTGTTGGTCCAAGACCTCACCCTAGCCCTTATGATCCATAGGTTCCTCAGGACCGTCTATTTCCGGATGCTCACGTTGAACTTCCAGGCTATGGAGGAGACTTCTATGAGAACTACTACGGAGATGTCTGAGTTAGTAGTAGTTTCACTAGTATTGTAATAGTTGTATCTCCACCATCCTGTGTGACCCGTGGAATATGATTTAGTGTGTATCTATTCCGGAGGTGTAGGAAAAATAATGTATAGGAGCTTGGAATGCCTCCGAAGAGATGTAATCTTCCTTTCACCGTAGTAGTACTTTGTTTGGTCCTGTACTAAACCTTGTATGGTGTGTATGACAATGGAATAAAAGAAGCAGTTACTGTATCTACCATGTCATACGAATGATCATCTTGCATTCTGAGTTGCCCATTACATTCTACATTTCTATGTCAGAATCTTATCATCCTGAACTAAACCATTGTCTTGTTTTCCTAGGATGGTCAACACCCGCACCAACCCTGCTCCCCTAGAGCAGGCCGAAGGCAGCAGAGTTGGGGAAACAAACCTGCCTCACCCTCCTTCTCTGGCCGAAGTTATGCTGGAAGCCGAGAGAAACAAGCGGGAGACCAACCGTTTATTGGAGCGCATCGAGCAGAACATACCACACCATCAGAGGAATAACTTGGTGTCACTCAGTGATTTCATCAAGTTACATCCACCCACCTTCCACCACTCCGTCGAGCCTCTCGACGCCGATGACTGGCTTCGCAGTATTGCTCACAAACTGCGTTCTGCGCTAGTAGCTGAGGCTGATAAGGTCACCTTTGCTGCATATTATCTCGAAGGCCCCGCCAGTCTCTGGTGGGAGAACTATGAAGCTATGCGCCCAGCGGGCCATGTCACTACTTGGGCTGAATTCAGCGAGACTTTCCATGAACATCACATTCCGGAGGGTCTCATGGACCGTAAACGTGAGGAGTTCTGTAGTTTCACCCAAGGTCGACTCTCTGTTGACGCTTATAGCAGGGAGTTCGGTAACCTTGCACGATATGCAACTGAGGAAGTCTCTACCGATGCCAAGAAGCAGGCAAGGTTCCGTAAGGGACTTAGTCCTGAGCTTCGCCGTGACCTCCGTCTGCATGAGTGCACATCTTTTCAGAAGCTTGTGAACAAAGCCATCAGTGCTGAGTCTGGTCAGACTGATTTCGAAGCAACACGCAAGCATGGCTGTGACTTGGGTTCCTCATCTGGTGCTGGACCACAGAAGCGCCGGGTGTGGGTGCCTAACACTGCCCTGCCACCCAGGTTCACACCGAGGCCATCCTATCAGGCGCCTCGCCCAGCTCAACAGTATGCACCAGCCAAGCCCTATGGTGGTCCAACCAACAATGCTCCTCCATGCACCAGTTCCGTGACATGCTTCAAGTGTGGGGAATCAGGCCACTATATGCGCGAGTGTCCCCAGACCAACCCCAGCCAGTCTGCTAAAGCTGTTGGCCGTGGCAAGCCGACAGGGAAAGTGTTCTACGCCAAGCCGGCCACCACTGCACGTGGCCATGTGAATTGTGTCTCTGCGGAAGAGGCTCAGGAGGATCCCAACGTCGTACTCGGCATGCTCCTTGTTAATTGCCACCCCGCATATGTTCTTTTCGATACTGGAGCATCTCATTCATTCATATCCGAAAATTATGCTCGTTTGCATAACACCGCATTCTGTGACATGCCTTCCACCATGGAAATTTCTACTCCTGGCTCTAGATGGCAAACCTCTAGAGTAAGCCATGGGAATGAAATTCAAGTCGACAGACTTGTTTTTCTTGCATCTTTGATAGCTCTCAAATCTTCGGATATTAATATCATCTTGGGTATGGACTGGATGTCAGCCCATCATGCCAAGATCGATTGCTTCTCTAGGACTGTTCAACTCACACACCCTTCGGGAAAGATAGTCAATGTCTTGACCCGAGTAGCCAAGCGACAACTATATTCTCTTAACGCCAGTCCTTTGCCAGACCTCGAAGACGTTCCGGTAGTCCGTGACTTCCCGGATGTCTTTCCAGAAGAATTGCCAGGTGTCCCACCTGACAGAGATGTCGAGTTCGTGATAGATCTCATTCCAGGAACTGTCCCAATTTCTAGAAGACCCTATAAGATGGCACCTTTGAACTAGCCGAACTTAAGAAACAACTCGATGAGTCCTTGAAAAAGGGTTTCATCCGACCTAGTTCATCTCCATGGGCTTGCCCCGTCCTCTTCGTCAAGAAGAAGGATGGTACGGACCGGATGGTTGTAGATTATCGACCCGTCAACTTGGTCACAATTAAGAACAAGTATCCGCTCCCCAGGATCAACGACCTGTATGATCAGCTCGCTGGATCCTCAGTCTTCTCTAAAATGGATTTGAGGTTGGGCTACCATCAAATCAAAATCAGGAACAGGGACATTCCTAAAACGGCCTTTGTTACTCGTTATGGCCAATACGAGTACACCGTCATGTCCTTCGGTTTAACCAACGCCCCAGCCACTTTTTCTCGGTTAATGAACTCAATCTTCATGGAGTATTTGGATAAATTCGTTGTGGTTTACCTCGATGATATACTCATATACTCCAAGAACGAGGAAGAACATGCCGAGCATCTAAGGCTAGTGTTGATGAAACTTCGAGAGCATCGCCTTTACGCCAAATTTTCTAAATCCGAATTTTGGTTGCCAGAAGTGACCTATCTAGGACATGTAATTTCTGGTAAAGGTATTGCTGTTAATCCCGAGCAAGTTAAAGCCGTCCTTAATTGGACTCCACCTGAATCGTTCAAGCTAGTTCGGAGTTTCCTTGGCTTAGTGAGCTATTGCCGCTGCTTTGTCGAGAACTTCTCCAGGGTTGCCAAACCTCTAACTGAACTCCTCAAGAAAGATAAGAAGTTCGAGTGGACTCCACAATGTGAGCACAACTTTCAGGAACTGAAAAGACGCCTGACATCTTCTCCTATACTGGTACCACCAGATTTCTCTAAGGACTTCGTTATCTATTGCGACGCCTCGCGACAAGGACTAGGTTGCATTCTTATGCAAGATCGTCACGTAATTGCTTATGCTTCACGACAATTGCACCCACATGAGGAGAACTACCCTACTCATGATCTAGAGCTTGCAGCTATAGTCCATGCACTCAAAACCTGGCGACATTACCTCCTCGGTAATCATTGCGAAATCTTCACTGATTACCAAAATCTGAAGTACATATTCACCCAACCGGATTTGAATCTCAGGCAAAGACGTTGGGTCGAGTTGTTCACAGATTTCGACTTAGGGATAACTTACACCCCAGGAAAAGCCAATGTCATGGCTGATGCACTAAGTCGTAAATCTTATTGCAACAATCTGATGTTGCAACAAAGTCAACCCTTCTCCATGAGGAATTTCGGAAACTTAACCTTCACATTGTTCCTCAAGGATTCCTTTCCACCTTGGTGGCGAAACCTACCCTTACGGATCAAATCATCGCTGCCCAAAAACGAGATAAAGGAATATTTTGGATCAAGGAGAACATTGCTAGCGGGGATGCTAAATGTTTCTCTACAAATGATCATGGTGTTGTGTACTTTGAGAACCGTCTAGTGGTTCCCAAGAACCAACATTTACGGCAGTTGATCCTTAAGGAAGCTCATGAATCTCCTCTCACCATTCATCCCGGTAGCACTAAGATGTATCAGGACCTACGCCAGAGGTTCTGGTGGACTAGGATGAAGAGAGACATTGCTCAGTTTGTTGCTAATTGCGACGTCTGTCGTCGTGTAAAAGCAGAGCATCAACAGCCTGCTGGCACCCTTCAACCTTTAGCTATTCCTGAATGGAAATGGGATAAAATTGGTATGGATTTCATCACCGGTTTTTCCAGGACCAAGAGAGGGAATAACGCTATCTTCGTCGTTGTCGACCGTCTTTCCAAAGTGGCCCATTTCCTACCCGTTCGTGAGAGTATAACCGCTAGTCAGTTAGCAGACTTGTACATCTCCCGAATAGTGTCCCTCCATGGTGTTCCACTGGAAATTAACTCGGATCGAGGAAGTCTCTTCACCTCTCGATTTTGGGAAAGTTTCCAAAATGCTATGGGAACCCGCCTTTCCTTTAGCACTGCCTTTCACCCTCAATCAAGTGGTCAAGTAGAACGCGTCAACCAGATTCTAGAAGACATGCTTCGAGCTTCTGTTATCTCATTCGGAATGGATTGGGAGAAATGCCTTCCATTTGCCGAATTTGCTTATAACAACAGCTATCAATCTAGCTTGGGTAAAGCCCCTTTTGAAGTTCTCTATGGACGAAGGTGTCGAACGCCTCTTAACTGGTCAGAAACCGGGGAAAGACAATTCTTTGGCCCGGATATGATCCAGGAAGCAGAAGAGCAAGTTCGCATCGTTCGTGAAAAGTTGAAAACAGCCCAATCTCGTCAAAAGAGTCAATATGACCGAAAACATAAGGCTATGACTTTTGAGGTTGACGAGAAGGCTTACCTTCGGGTTACTCCTCTGAAGGGAACCCATCGTTTCGGTATCAAAGGCAAATTGGCTCCTCGCTACATTGGACCCTTTCGCATTCTCGCTAAACGAGGAGAAGTTGCCTACCAATTGGAACTACCTCCGCATCTCTCCAGAGTCCACGATGTCTTCCACGTTTCTCAACTCAAGCGTTGCTTCTCGGATCCTATCCGTGGAGTGGACCACGAAACGCTTGATCTTCAAGATAATCTCACGTATCGAGAATACCCCGTTCATATCCTCGATCAAGCCGAGCGTACCACTCGACGACATAATATCAAGTTTCTCAAGGTTCAATGGTCGCACCATTCTGAGAAAGAAGCAACTTGGGAAAGGGAGGATCGCCTTCGACTTGAGTATCCCGCCTTCTTCCCGGAGGAACCTAAATCTCGGGACGAGATTCTTTTGAGTGGGGGTGAGTTGTCACACCCTAGCTAGTTCATGCATTAGAGTGTTGCATCATGTTTTATTCCATTCAACAGAAACTTGAAATGGGGATGACAGAACCCCCAGCCCCTCTGAAACCAGCTAGGGTTTACTAAAAATATTTTCAATGAACCTGAAATGCCCTTCTAAAATGTCCATCATTTTTGTCTTGGTTCAGAACCTCTGCCAAAAGTGGTGCACAATTTTCTAGGTCATCCTAAGGTCTTTGAATTAAATCATAAGTATTTGAGTTTGGGCATTTAAATTATATAAATATTTTAAATGCTCAAATAATCCCAAACTAAAATGTTCCATGCTGGATATATTCCAGTTAATGGCCATGAGCAGTTTGGAGAATTTTGGAGTTGTTTAGGTATTTTTAGTAAGTCCACAAAGTTACATAATAAATAAAAAAACAAAAATAAAAAGAGAGAGAGGGAACTAACCTGGCAGCCCACCAGCCAGCCCACCTTGCCGGCCCAGCCCAGCAGCCGCTCCAGCCAGCTGCTTGCCTTCGCCAGGCAGGCAGGCAGGTGCTCGACGGCGGCACCAGTGCGCGCCACACAGCTGCCCGTCGCCCTGCTTCCTCCTCTCGCCGCCCTGCTGGCCTGGACGAACTCCACGTCATGCCCTGAACCCCCTGGACACCTCACTCGCTCACCTGCCTCTCTCCCTTGCTCTCCCGCACCATGGCCGACGCCACCGCAGCCGCACCGTCGCCGTAAGTCGCGCTCTCCGTCGTCCCCGCGCCGCGCCACCGTGTCCAGGAGCTCCGCCGCCCTCCTCTCCTTCGAGCTAGCCGAGCCCCGAGCGCTCGCGTGCCCCGAAGCCACTGCACCGACCTCGTCCGATCCGCCATCGCCGGAGATCCCCTTCGCCATCGCCGCCGCACCAGCTCGTCCCCGACCGCGCCGTCTGCTTCTTCGAGACCTCCGTGAGCCCAGCTACCTCCTCCCCCTTTCCTCTCTCGCTCTCGTGCACCACATCGAGTGCACGAAGCTTCACCGCACGCACCGCCGCCGAGCTCGTCGCCGACGTGTCTCCGGCCAACCACCGGCCACACCACCGTGTCCATCACACTCACCGCACCCGCAGGAGCCCGTAGCACCACTCCACGAGCCTCGCCGTGTTCCGTAGCCTTGAGTTCGACCTCACTCGAACTCTGGCGACCGCCAAGGTCGTCGCTGGCGACGTTTCCGGCCACCCCGAGCTCAACCACCACCACCAAGAGCTGCGGCTTGCTCCCAGCTACACGTAGATGCCCTCTGCCGCTCATTTGGTCGCCGGAATGCACAAAACCACTCTCGCGGCCGCGTTCGGCCTCGCCGGCGGCTAAACGCCAGCGAGTTAACCCCGCTGACCCCCTCGTTTGACCACAGGTGGGCCCAGTTTGACCCCCTGGGTCAATGACAGGTGGGGCCCAGCCCTGTTAACTATTAGGATTAGTATTATCTAATAATTAGTTAAACTAATTACACTGACACACGGGACCCACTAGCCAGGTTTGACCTGGACTGTTCCGTTGACCACTGACGTCATCCTGACGCAATGCTGACGCAGTAAGTTATTTACTGGAATTATTATTACATAGGAAATTCCAGAAAATAACCCTAACTTCAAAAAATCATAGAAATTAATCTGTAGCTCCAAATGCAAAGTGTTATATATGAAAAATGATCAGAAAAATCCAATCTATCCATCTGTACTGGTTTCATGCATGTTTAAGCAAGCTAACCCACTGTTTACTACAGAAAAAGATAAGGCACTTTAAAGGGCCATTTATGAGTTTGAAACTTGAATCTTTGGTTCAAAATAGTTCAAACCCATCTGGTCTTAGTTGCATTAGCCCAACACACTCATATTGCCATGTCTCATGCATGCATCATGTTGTTGCATATTGTTTGGTGATGATTGTGTATCGGTGCTCTCTGCGGCAGGTCCTGCCCCTGAGGAGTATCGTGATTACCCCAACGAAGAACAATACCAGTGCACCGACCCATCAGGCAAGCAACCAACCATTTGATCATATCGATACAATCCCATGTTCTCGCTCCTGCTCTCTTTTTACTGCATTAAGACAATGCATTTCAAACTGCTGTGTGTTGCAGTAGTTGAACCCATTTCCTCTGCATGACCTGTCATTGCCACAGTAACTAGATGAAACCCACTAGCATGTGTAGGAGTTGATTGAGCCATGTGTGTGTGTTGTTCCTACCTTGCTATGCCTGCTATGCTTAGAGTCGTGTCAGGTCTGGTTCATCTGGGTGATGGGCTAGAGTGAAATGATCGTGTCAGTATGAGAGTGATGTGTCGAACACGATTTGGTAAAGGTATCGATGAGAGGCCATGTAGGAGTACATGGTGGGTTGTTTCATTGAAGCCATCCTTAAGCACTGAGATCTGTATGTGTGATTTAAGATTCAGCTACTACCATACATTGGGCCCTGAAATATGACCCCGCTCGACTTCTTATTCACCCTAGTCCTCTGTCTAGGAGTTGCAAGTAGTTTCTGGTGTTTGTAGCTTACTGGAGGCCGTGGATAGCGTTGACCGTAGGGGTGGGCTGTGATGCGGTAGGTACGTGGCCGGGTATACCGGGCACCCGTTAGGTGTCTTGGAACCCTGTTCACATTGTTTGGGGCTGTGAGCGAAACCCCGGCCGGATCTCCTCACGGATGGAAACCGAATAGGCGATAAACCTGGACTAGAGACTGGAGTGCTTAGGTAGGTCGTGGTCTACACCCACGTCGGCTTTCGCTTGAAGTCTGCCGAGCACATGTCGTGTGCAGACGCTAAGTGGTGGAAACATGTATGAAGAAGTACACCCCTGCAGGGTTAACATCATCTATTCGAATAGCCGCGTCCGCGGTAAAGGACTACTTGGTTGCCTATACAGTTCATAGACGAGTAAATGGAAACTACTAAAAGCCTCAAGATAAGCGTGAGTGCCGAGGATGGCTCTTCCGTGGGAAGACGGAGGTGGATCCTCGGTAGTGTATTGAAGTGGTGAGTAGTGGACTCGTGTGCGCAAAACCATTTCAAGTTGGAGTCTCGTAGGATAGCTTAGCCAAGAGTCAAAGCTGGCTTGCTGCAATAACCCCACCAACCCTTCTTGATAATGTGCATGTATGTAGGATCTGATGTAAGTCTTGCTGAGTACCTTTGTACTCATGTTGCTTTAATTCACATTTTTCAGAAGATGCTACAACCCCTTCTGACGGGTTCTTCGTAGACGTTGACATCGATGAGTAGACTGAGGCCCAGGTGGTGACCCTGAGCTTGTGAAGGACCATGTAGTATAGCTAGGCTTACCCAAGCCTCTTTTATTTTACTAGTTGTCTGTACTCAGACAAGTTACTTCCGCTGTTGGCTTGTATGCTTGTATGACTTGAATGTGGGTCGTGTGACCCGTACTTGTGTGTATGCTATGTATGGCTCTCTGAGCCTTTAAATAAAGTACTTGTGTTGTAGAGTCATGTTGTGATGCCTTGTTGTATTTGCACATATCGAGCATATTGTGTGTATGATTGAAATGCTTGGTATGTGTGGGATCTGACTATCTAGTTGTTTATCTTAGTAGCCTCTCTTACCGGGAAATGTCTCCTAGTGCTTCCACTGAGCCATGGTAGCTTGCTACTGCTCCGGAACACTTAGGCTGGCCGGCATGTGTCCTTCTTCGTTCCTGTGTCTGTCCCTTCGGGGAAATGTCACGCAATGAATACCGCAGTCCTGTTAGCCCGCTGCAGCCCGGTTTACCGGAGTCCTGCTAGCCCAGTGCTACAGCCCGGATTCACTTGCTGATGACCGACACGTTCGATGCTGGGTCATGGATGCCCGTTCCTGTAAGTCTGTGCCACTTTGGGTTTACGACTAGCCATGTCAGCCCGGGCTCCTTATCATATGGATGCTAGCGACACTATCATATACGTGTGCCAAAAGGCGCAAACGGTCCCGGGCAAAGGTAAGGCGACACCCGTGGGAATACCGTGTGTGAGGCCGCAAAGTGATATGAGGTGTTACAGGCTAGATCGATGTGACATTGAGTCGGGGTCCTGACACTTGGTGATGGTGACTAGAGAATTTTGTCAATCACTATCTTATCTGGAAGATTAACTCCCACTTGATTCAAGATATTGTAGTACCCAGACAATCTGAGCACATGCTCACTAGTTGAGCGATTCTCCTCCATCTTTTAGCCATAGAACTTGTTGGAGACTTCATATCTCTCAACTCGGGTATTTGCTTGAAATATTAACTTCAACTCCTGGAACATCTCATATGGTCCATGACGTTCAAAACGTCTTTGAAGTCCCGATTCTAAGCCGTTAAGCATGGTGCACAAAACTATCAAGTAGTCATCATATTGAGCTAGTCAAACGTTCATAACGTCTGCATTTGCTCCTGCAATAGGTCTGTCACCTAGCGGTGCATCAAGGACATAATTCTTCTGTGCAGCAATGAGGATAAACCTCAGATCACGGATCCAATCCGCATCATTGCTACTAACATCTTTCAACACAATTTTCTCTATGAACATATCAAAATAAACATATGAAAGCAACAACGCAAGCTATTGATCTACAACATAATTTGCAAAATACTACCAGGACTAAGTTCATGATAAATTAAAGTTCAATTAATCATATTACTAAAGAACTCCCACTTAGATAGACATCTCTCTAGTCATCTAAGTGATTATGTGATCCAAATCAACTAAACCATGTCCGATCATCACGTGAGATGGAGTAGTTTCAATGGTGAATATCATTATGTTGATCATATCTACTATATGATTCACGCTCGACCTTTCGGTCTCTGTGTTCCGAGGCCATATCTGTATATGCTAGGCTCGTCAAGTTTAACCCGATTATTCCGCGTGTGCAACTGTTTTGCACCGTTGTATTTGAACGTAGAGCCTATCACACCCGATCATCACGTGGTGTCTCAGCACGAAGAACTTTCGCAATGGTGCATACTCAGGGAGAACACTTCTTGATAATTAGTGAGAGATCATCTTAAAATGCTACCGTCAATCAAAGCAAGATAATATGCATAAAGGATAAACATCACATGCAATCAATATAAGTGATATGATATGGCCATCATCATCTTGTGCTTGTGATCTCCATCTTCGAAGCACCGTCGTGATCACCATCGTCACCGGCGCGACACCTTGATCTCCATCGTAGCATCGTTGTCGTTACGCCATCTATTGCGCCTACGACTATCGCTACCGCTTAGTGATAAAGTAAAGCAATTACAGGGCGTTTGCATTTCATACAATAAAGCGACAACCATATGGCTCCTGCCAGTTGCCGATAACTTCGGTTACAAAACATGACCATCTCATACAATAAAATATAGCATCACATCTTGACCATATCACATCACAACATGCCCTGCAAAAACAAGTTAGACGTCCTCTACTTTGTTGTTGCAAATTTTACGTGGCTGCTACGGGCTTTAGCAAGAACCGTTCTTACCTACGCATAAAAACCACAACGATAGTTCGTCAAGTTGGTGCTGTTTTAACCTTCGCAAGGACCGGGCGTAGCCACACTCGATTCAGCTAAAGTGAGAGAGACAGACACCCGCCAGCCACCTTTAAGCACGAGTGCTCGTAATGGTGAAACCAGTCTCACGTAAGCGTACGCGTAATGTCGGTCTGGGCCGCTTCATCTCACAATACCGCCGAACCAAAGTATGACATGCTGGTAAGCAGTATGACTTGTATCGCCCACAACTCACTTGTGTTCTACTCATGCATATAACATCAACGCATAAAACCTAGGCTCGGATGCCACTGTTGGGGAACGTAGTAATTTCAAAAAATTTCCTACGTACACGCAAGATCATGGTGATGGCATAGCAACGAGTGGGGAGAGTGTTGTCCACGTACCCTCGTAGACCGTAAGCGGAAGCATTATGACAACGCGGTTGATGTAGTCGTACGTCTTCACGATCCGACCGATCCAAGTACCAAACGTACGGCACCTCCGAGTTCAGCACACGTTCAGCTCGATGACGATCCCCGGGCTCCGATCCAGCAAAGCTTCGGGGATGAGTTCCGTCAGCACGACGGCGTGGTGACGATGATGATGCTCTACCGGCGCAGGGCTTCGCCTAAACTCCGCGACGATATGACCGAGGTGGAATATGGTGGAGGGGGGCACCGCACACGGCTAAGGAACGATCCGTAGATCAACTTGTGTGTCTATGGGGTGCCCCCCGCCCCCGTATATAAAGGAGCCAGGGGGGAGGAGGCGGCCGGCCAAGGAGGGCGCGCCAAGGGGGGAGTCCTACTCCCACCGGGAGTAGGACTCCCTTCTTTCCTAGTTGGAATAGGAGAAGGGGGGAAAGAGGAGGAAGAGGGGAAGGAAAGGGGGGGGCGCCGCCCCCCTTCCCTTGTCCTATTCGGACCAGGAAGGGGAGGGGCGCGCGGCCCCCTCCTGCCTCCTTCCCTCTTCTCCCTCGAGGCCCATGTAGGCCCAATAACCCCCGGGGGGTTCCGGTAACCTCCCGGTACTCCGGTAAAATGCCGATTTCACCCGGAACGATTCCGATGTCCAAATATAGGCTTCCAATATATCGATCTTTATGTCTCGACCATTTCGAGACTCCTCGTTACATCTGTGATCACATCCGGGACTCCGAACAAACTTTGGTACATCAAAACTTATAAACTCATAATAAAACTGTCATCGTAACGTTAAGCGTGCGGACCCTACGGGTTCGAGAACTATGTAGACATGACCTAGAACTATTCTCGGTCAATAACCAATAGCGGAACCTGGATGCCCATATTGGTACCTACATATTCTATGAAGATCTTTATCGGTTAAACCGCATAACAACATACGTTGTTCCCTTTGTCATCGGTATGTTACTTGCCCGAGATTTGATCGTCGGTATCCAATACCTAGTTCAATATCGTTACCGGCAAGTCTCTTTACTCGTTCCGTAATGCATCATCCCGTAACCAACTCATTTGGTCACATTGCTTGCAAGGCTTATAATGATGTGCATTACCGAGAGGGCCCAGAGATACCTCTCCGACAATCGGAGTGACAAAACCTAATCTCGAAATACGCCAACTCAACATGTACCTTCGGAGACACCTGTAGTACTCCTTTATAATCACCCAGTTACGTTGTGACGTTTGGTAGTACCCAAAGTGTTCCTCCGGTAAACGGGAGTTGCATAATTCTCATAGTTACAGGAACATGTATAAGTCATGAAGAAAGCAATAGCAATATACTAAACGATCAAGTGCTAGGCTAACGGAATGGGTCATGTCAATCACATCATTCTCCTAATGTTGTGATCCCATTAATCAAATGACAACACATGCCTATGGTTAGGAAACATAACCATCTTTGATTAATGAGCTAGTCAAGTAGAGGCATACTAGTGACTATATGTTTGTCTATGTATTCACACATGTATCATGTTTCTGGTTAATACAATTCTAGCATGAATAATAAACATTTATCATGATATGAGGAAATAAATAATAACTTTATTATTGCCTCTAGGGCATATTTCCTTCAGTCTCCCACTTGCACTAGAGTCAATAATCTAGTTCACATCGCTATGTGATTTAACACCAATATTCACATCTGCATGTGATTAATACCCATAGTTCACATCATCATGTGATCAACACCCAAAGGGTTTACTAGAGTCAATAATCTAGTTCACATCGTTATGTGATTAACACCCAAAGAGTACTAAGGTATGATCATGTTTTGCTTGTGAGAGAAGTTTAGTCAACGGGTCTGTCACATTCAGAGCCGTATGTATTTTACAAACATTCTATGTCTTCAATGCTCTGCATGGAGCTACTCTAGCTTAATTGCTCCCACTTTCAATATGTATCCAGTTTGAGACTTAGAGTCATCTGGATTAGTGTAAAAGTTTGCACCGATGTAACTTTTACAATGAACTCTTTTATCACCTGCATAATCGAGAAACATCTCCTTAGTCCTTACTAAGGATATTCTTGACCGCTGTCCAGTGATCTACTATTAGATCAAAATTGTATTGCTTTGCCAAACTCAGAGCAAGGTATACAATATGTCTGGTTCACAGCATAGCATACTTTATAGAACCTATGACTGAGGCATAGGGAATGACTTTTCATTCTCTTTCTATTTTCTGCCATGGTCGGGTCTTGAGTCTTACTCAACTTCACACCTTTGCATCACAGGCAAGAACTCCTTCTTTGACTGTTCCATTTTGAACTATTTCAAAAATTTATCAAGGTATGTACTCATTGAAAAATCTTATCAAGCGTCTTGATCTATCTATATAGATATTGATGCTCAATGTGTAAGCAGCTTCACCGAGGTCTTGCTTTGAAAAACTCTTATTCAAGTATCCTTTCATGCTATCCAGAATTTTTATATCATTTCCAATCAACAATATGTCATCCACATATAATATTAGAAATGCTACAGAGCTCCCACTCACTTTCTTGTAAATACAGGCTTCACCGTAAGTCTGTATAAAACTATATCCTTTGATCAATTTATCAAAGCATATATTCCAACTCCGAGATGCTTGCACCAGTCCATAGCTAGATCACTGGAGCTTGCATATTTTGTTAACACCTTTAGGATTGACAAAACCTTCTGGTTGCATCATATACAACTCTTCTTTAATAAATCCATTAAGGAATGCAGTTTTGTTTATCCATTTGCCAGATTTCATAAAATGCGGCAATTGCTAACATGATTCGGATAGACTTAAGCATAGATACGAGTGAAAAACTCTCATCGTAGTCGACACCTTGAATTTGTCGATAACCTTTTGCGACAATTCTAGCTTTGTAGATAGTAACACTATCAGCGTCCGTCTTCCTCTTGAAGATCCATTTAATCTCAATGTCTTGCCGATCATTGGGCAAGTCAATCAAAGTCCATACTTTGTTTTCATACATGGATCTCATCTCAGTTCTCATGGCCTCAAGCCATTTTCGGAATCTGGGCTCACCATCGCTTCTTCATAGTTCGTAGGTTCGTCATGGTCTAGTAACATAACTTCCAGAACATGATTACCGTACCACTCTGGTGCGGATCTTACTCTGGAAGACCTACGAGGTTCTGTAGTAACTTAATCTGAAGTTTCATGATCATCATCATTAACTTCCTCACTAATTGGTGTAGTAGTCACAGGAACAGATTTCTGTGATGAACTAATTTCCAATAAGGGAGAAGGTACAATTACCTCATCAAGTTCTACTTTCCTCCCACTCACTTCTTTCGAGAGAAACTTCTTCTCTAGAAAGGATCCATCTTAGCGACGAATAACTTGCCTTCGGATCTGTGATAGAAGGTGTACCCAATAGTTACCTTTGGGTATTCTATGAAGACGCACTTCCCCGATTTGGGTTCGAGCTTATCAGGTTGAAAACCCTTTTCATATAAGCATCGCAACTCCAAGCTTTAAGAAATGACAGCTTAGGTTTACTGCTAAATCATAGTTCATACGGTGTCGTCTCAACGGATTTAGATGGTGCCCTATTAAACGTGAATGCAGCTGTCTCTAATGCATAACCCCAAAACAATAGTGGTAAATCAGTAAGAGACATCATAGATCGCACCATATCCAATAAAGTGCGGTTATGACATTCGGTCACACCATAACGTTGTGGTGTTCCTGGTGGCGTGAGCTGTGAAACTATTCCACATTGTTTTAATTGAAGACCAAACTCGTAACTCAAATATTCGTCTCCGCGATCAGATCGCAGAAACTTTATTTTCTTGTTACGATGATTTTTCCACTTCACTCTGAAATTCTTTGAACCTTTCAACTATTTCAGACTTATGTTTCATCAAGTAGATATACCCATATCTGCTCAAATCATCTGTGAAGGTCAGAAAATAACGATACTTGCCACGAGCATCAACACTCATTGAATCGCATACATCGGTATGTATTATTTCCAATAAGTCAGTAGCTCGTTCCATTGTTCCGGAGAACGGAGTTTTTTAGTCATCTTGCCCAATAGGCATGGTTCGCAAGCATCAAATGATTCATAACCAAGTGATTCCAAAAATCCATCTTTATGGAGTTTCTTCATGCGCTTTACACCGATATAACCCAAACGGCAGTGCCACAAATAAGTTGCACTATCATTATTAACTTTGCATCTTTTGGCTTCAACATTATGAATATGTGTATCACTACGATCGAGATCCAACAAATTATTTTCATTGGGTGTATGACCATTGAAGGTTTTATTCATGTAAACAGAACAACAATTATTCTCTGACTTTAAATGAATAACCGTATTGCAATAAACATGATCAAATCATATTCATGCTCAACGCAAACACCAAATAACATTTATTTAGGTTTAACACTAATCCCGAAAGTATAGGGAGTGTGCGATGATGATCATATCAATCTTGGAACCACTTCCAACACACATCGTCACTTCACCCTCAACTAGTCTCTGTTTATTCTGTAACTCCTATTTCGAGTTACTAATCTTAGCAACCGAACAAGTATCAAATACTCAGGGGCTACTATAAACACTAGTAAGTCACACATTAATAACATGTATATCAAATATACCCTTGTTCACTTCGCCATCCTTCTTATCCACCAAATATTCAGGGCATTTCCGCTTCCAGTGACCATTTCCTTTGCAGTGTAAGCACTCAGTTTCAGGCTTTGGTCCAGCTGTGGGCTTCTTTGCAGGAGTGACAACTTGCTTGTCATTCTACTTGAAGTTCCCTTTCTATCCCTTTGCCCTTTTCTGGAAACTAGTGTTCTTGTCAATCATCAACACTTGATGCTCTTTCTTGATTTCTACCTTCGTCAATTTCAACATCACGAAGAGCTCGGGAATCGTTTTCGTCATCCCTTGCATACTATAGTTCATCACAAAGTTCTACTAACTTGGTGATGGTGACTACAGAATTCTGTCAATCACTATCTTATCTGGAAGATTAACTCCCACTTGATTCAAGCGATTGTAGTACCCAGACAATTTGAGCACATGCTCACTAGTTGAGCGATTCTCCTCCATCTTTTAGCCATAGAACTTGTTGGAGACTTCATATCTCTCAACTCGGGTATTTGCTTGAAATATTAACTTCAACTCCTGGAACATCTCATATGGTCCATGACGTTCAAAATATCTTTGAAGTCCCGATTCTAAGCTGTTAAGCATGGTGCACAAAACTATCAAGTAGTCATCATATTGAGCTAGTCAAACGTTCATAACGTATGCATTTGCTCCTGCAATAGGTCTGTCACCTAGCGGTGCATCAAGGACATAATTCTTCTGTGCAGCAATGAGGATAAACCTCAGATCATGGATCCAATCCGCATCATTGCTACTAACATCTTTCAACACAATTTTCTCTATGAACATATCAAAATAAACATATGAAAGCAACAACGCAAGCTATTGATCTACAACATAATTTGAAAAATACTACCAGGACTAAGTTCATGATAAATTAAAGTTCAATTAATCATATTACTAAAGAACTCCCACTTAGATAGACATCTCTCTAGTCATCTAAGTGATTACATTATCCAAATCAACTAAACCATGTCCGATCATCACGTGAGATGGAGTAGTTTTAATGGTGAACATCATTATGTTGATCATATCTACTATATGATTCACGCTCGACCTTTCGGTCTCCGTGTTCTGAGGCCGTATCTGTATATGCTAGGCTCGTCAAGTTTAACCCGAGTATTCTGTGTGTGCAACTGTTTTGCACCCGTTGTATTTGAACGTAGAGCCTATCACACCCGATCATCACGTGGTGTCTCAGCACGAAGAACTTTCGCAACGGTGCATACTCAGGGAGAACACTTCTTGATAATTAGTGAGAGATCATCTTAAAATGCTACCGTCAATCAAAGCAAGATAAGATGCATAAAGGATAAACATCACATGCAATCAATATAAGTGATATGATATGGCCATCATCATCTTGTGCTTGTGATCTCCATCTTCGAAGCACCGTCGTGATCACCATCGTCACCGGCGCGACACCTTGATCTCCATCGTAGCATCGTTGTTGTTACGCCATCTATTGCGTCTACGACTATCGCTACCGCTTAGTGATAAAGTAAAGCAATTACAGGGCGTTTGCATTTCATACAATAAAGCGACAACCATATGGCTCCTGCCAGTTGCCGATAACTTTGGTTACAAAAAATGATCATCTCATACAATAAAATATAGCATCACATCTTGACCATATCACATCACAACATGCCCTGCAAAAACAAGTTAGACGTCCTCTACTTTGTTGTTGCAAATTTTACGTGGCTGCTACGGGCTTTAGCAAGAAACGTTCTTACCTACACATAAAAACCACAACGATAGTTCGTCAAGTTGGTGCTGTTTTAACCTTCGCAAGGACCGGGCGTAGCCACACTCGATTCAGCTAAAGTGAGAGAGACAGACACCCGCCAGCCACCTTTAAGCACGAGTGCTCGTAACGGTGAAACCAGTCTCATGTAAGCGTACACGTAATGTCGGTCCGGGCCGCTTCATCTCACAATACCGCTGAACCAAAGTATGACATGCTGGTAAGCAGTATGACTTGTATCGCCCACAACTCACTTGTGTTCTACTCGTGCATATAACATCAATGCATAAAACCTAGGCTCGGATGCCACTGTTGGGGAACGTAGTAATTTCAAAAAATTTCCTATGTACACGCAAGATCATGGTGATGGCATAGCAACGAGAGGGGAGAGTGTTGTCCACGTACCCTCGTAGACCGTAAGCGGAAGCATTATGACAACGCGGTTGATGTAGTCGTACGTCTTCATGATCCGACCGATCCAAGTATCGAACGTACGGCACCTCCGAGTTCAGCACACGTTCAGCTCGATGACGATCCCCGGACTCCGATCCAGCAAAGCTTCAGGGATGAGTTCCGTCAGCACGACGGCGTGGTGACGATGATGATGCTCTACCGGCGCAGGGCTTCGCCTAAACTCCGCGACGATATTACCGAGGTGGAATATGGTGGAGGGGGGCACCGCACACGGCTAAGGAACGATCCGTAGATCAACTTGTGTGTCTATGGGGTGCCCCCCGCCCTCGTATATAAAGGAGCCAGGGGGGAGGAGGCGGCCGGCCAAGGAGGGCGCGCCAAGGGGGGAGTCCTACTCCCACCGGGAGTAGGACTCCCTTCTTTCCTAGTTGGAATAGGAGAAAGGGGGAAAGAGGAGGAAGAGGGGAAGGAAAGGGGGGGGGGGGCGCCGCCCCCCTTCCCTTGTCCTATTCGGACTAGGAAGGGGAGGGGCGCGCGGCCCCCTCCTGCCTCCTTCCCTCTTCTCCCTCGAGGCCCATGTAGGCCCAATAACCCCCCGAGGGGTTCCGGTAACCTCCCGGTACTCCGGTAAAATGCCGATTTCACCCGGAACGATTCCGATGTGCAAATATAGGCTTCCAATATATCGATCTTTATGTCTCGACCATTTCGAGACTCCTCGTTACGTCCGTGATCACATCCAGGACTCCGAACAAACTTCGGTACATCAAAACTTATAAACTCATAATAAAACTGTCATCGTAACGTTAAGCGTGCGGACCCTACGGGTTCGAGAACTATGTAGACATGACCTAGAACTATTCTCGGTCAATAACCAATAGCAGAACCTGGATGCCCATATTGGTTCCTACATATTCTACGAAGATCTTTATTGGTCAAACCGCATAACAACATACGTTGTTCCCTTTGTCATCGGTATGTTACTTGCCCGAGATTTGATCGTCGGTATCCAATACCTAGTTCAATCTCATTACCGGCAAGTCTCTTTACTCGTTCCATAATGTATCATCCCGTAACCAACTCATTTGGTCACATTGCTTGCAAGGCTTATAGTGATGTGCATTACCGAGAGGGCCCAGAGATACCTCTCCGACAATCGGAGTGACAACACCTAATCTCGAAATACGCCAACTCAACATGTACCTTCGGAGACACCTGTAGTACTCCTTTATAATCACCCAGTTACGTTGTGACATTTGGTAGTACCCAAAGTGTTCCTCCGGTAAACGGGAGTTGCATAATTCTCATAGTTACAGGAACATGTATAAGTCATGAAGAAAGCAATAGCAATATACTAAACGATCAAGTGCTAGGCTAACATAATGGGTCATGTCAATCACATCATTCTCCTAATGATGTGATCCCATTAATCAAATGACAACACATGTCTATGGTTAGGAAACATAACCATCTTGGATTAATGAGCTAGTCAAGTAGAGGCATACTAGTGACTATATGTTTGTCTATGTATTCACACATGTATCATGTTTCCGGTTAATACAATTCTAGCATGAATAATAAACATTTATCATGATATGAGTAAATAAATAATAACTTTATTATTGCCTCTAGGGCATATTTCCTTCATATCACCGGTCCAGATTCGGCCGTCTTTACAGGCTTGGCCTCTATCCATTTGGTGAATTTGTCCACCATAACCAGTAGATATTTTTTCTTGTGGGTTCCTCCTTTAAGGGGTCCAACCATGTCAAGCCCCCAGACCGCAAAAGGCCAGGTAATGGGTATGGTTTATAGGGCGGTAGGCGGCATGTGGCTTTGATTAGCGAATAATTGGCAACCGACGCATCGCTGCACTAAATCCTGAGCGTCTGCCCGGGCCGTCGGCCAATAAAATCCGGTACGGAAGGCCTTGCTTACGAGGGCCCGGGCTGCGGCGTAGTGCCCGCCGAGTCCGGCATGAATTTCAGCCAGAAGGTTTTTCCCTTCCTCTTCGGAGATACACCTTTGAAGGAATCCAGTTGTGCTTTTCTTATAAAGCTCTCCCTCATGGACTTTGTAGGCTTTAGATTGCCGCACTATGCAGCAGGCCTCGTTTTGGTCCTCGGGAAGTTCCTGCCTAGTTAGGTAGGCTAGGAATGGTTCTGTCCATGGGGCAATGACTGCCATTGTTGTGTGGGCTGACGGTGTTGTTTCGTTGGCGGAGCCACCAACTGTGTCAGAGTGTTTGGTGAGAGGCAGTGTGGTTGTGTCCGGGCTATTGTTTCTGGACTCTCCCTCCCATGATACGGATGGCTTGAACAGCCTTTCAAGGAAGATGTTGGGAGGGACGGCACCGCGCTTGGCGCCAATGCGTGCCAACACGTCTTCTTCCTGGTTGTTCTCCCGGGCTATGTAATGAAATTCGAGCCCCTCAAACCGAGCTGACATTTTTAAGACGGCATTGCGATAAGCTGCCATTTTCGGATCCTTGGCGTCAAAGTCTCCATTTATTTGGGATATCGCGAGGTTTGAATCCCCGCGGACCTCTAGGCGATGAATGCCCATGGAGACTGCCATCCGGAGACCATGTAGAAGGGCCTCGTATTCGGCTGCGTTGTTGGAATCTGTGTACATTATCTGAAGTACGTATTGTACTGTATCTCCAGTTGGGGACGTCATAACGACGCCAGCCCCTAGGCCAGCCAACATTTTGGAGCCGTCGAAGTGCATGATCCAGTTGGAGTATGCGCTGTACTCTTTAGGGAGCTCGGCTTTAGTCCATTCGGTGATGAAGTCGGCCAAAACCTGCGACTTAATAGCTCGCCTTGGCTTGTAAGTTATGTCGAACGAGAGGAGCTCGATGGCCCATTTGGCAATCCAGCCTGTTGCGTCGCGGTTGTTTATAATATCATTAAGAGGTACTTCGGATGCCACTGTTATTGAACACTCTTGAAAATAGTGTCGCAGCTTCCGGGATGCCACGAACACCGCATATGCTATTTTTTGATAATGCGGGTACCGTGACTTGCATGGGTTTAGGACAGTGGACACGTATTAAACTAGTTTTTGGAGAGGGAACTTGTGTCCATCCGTTTCTCGTTCGACGACGAGCACCGCGCTTACAACTTGATGGGTTGCCGCGATGTATAATAGCATTGGTTCGCCCGTGTTGGGCGCGGCTAGGACCGGATTTGTTACCTGTATGGCTTTGATTTCTTGAAGTCCGACCGTGGCGGCATCCGTCCACTCGAAGTGTTCGGTGCGCCGTAGGAGGCGATAAAGGGGTAATGCCTTTTCTCCCAAGCGGGAGATAAAGCGGCTTAGAGCCGCCATGCATCCTGTCCATTTTTATATTTGTTTGAGGTCTTTTGGGGTATCCAATTGTGACAGAGCTCGGATCTTGGTTCGGTTTGCTTCAATTCCTCTACCGGATATGATGAAGCCCAAGAGCTTTCTGGCTGGTACGCCGAAAACGCATCCGGGTTGAGCCTCAAGTCGTCGAACGTGAGCCTCAAGTCGTCTACTAGAGTATCAATGCGTTTGGTTTTGACGACCACGTCATCTACGTGCGCTTCAATTGTTTTGCCGATCTGGTTGGCCAGACATGTCTGAATCATGCGCTGATATGTTGCGCCGGCGTTTTTGAGCCCGAAGGGCATCGTGTTGAAGCAGAATGGGCCGTATGGGGTGATGAATGCCATTGCGGCTTGGTCTGATTCTGCCATCTTGATTTGGTGGTAGCCAGAGTATGCACCGAGGAAACACAATGAGTCGTGTCCAGCAGTGGCGTCGATGATTTGATCAATTCGGGGGAGTGGGAAAGGATCCTTTGGGCAGGCCTTATTTAGGTCTTTGAAATCGACACATAGGCACCAGGATTTGTCCTTCTTTGGTACCATCACCAGGTTTGCTAGCCAGTCCGGATGTTTTATATCTCTGATGAATCCGGCTTCCAGCAATTTTGCTAGCTCCTCCCCCATGGCTTGTCTCTTGGGTTCGGAGAAACGCCGCAGAGTCTGCTTAATGGGCTTAAACCCTTTTAGGATGTTCAGGCTGTGCTCAGCCAGCCTGCGTGGGATTCTTGGCATGTCTGAAGGGTGCCAGGCGAAAATGTCCCAATTTTCTCGCAGGAATTCTCTGAGTGCGGCGTCTACATCGGGTTTTAGTTGTGCCCCGATGGAGGCCGTTTTTGTGGGGTCCGTTGGATGGACTTGGAATTTGACTATTTCGTCCGCTGGTTTGAAAGAGGTGGACTTGGATCTCTTATCTAGTATCACATTGTCCCTGTCCACCGTGGAGCGCAACGCAGTTAGTTCCTCGGCCGCTAGGGCTTCGGATAATGCCTCCAGGGCCAGTGCGGCTGTCTTGTTTTCGGCGCGGAGCGCTATGTCCGGATCACTTGCAAGAGTGATGATTCCGTTGGGTCCGGGCATTTTGAGCTTCATGTACCCATAATGGGGTATGGCTTGAAAAATTGTAAATGCTTCTCGCCCTAGCAGAGCGTGGTATCCGCTGCTGAACGGGGCCACTTGAAATGTGACCTCTTCGGATCGGTAATTATCCGGCATGCCGAACACCACATCCAGTGTGATTTTCCCTGAACAACATGCTTCCCGGCTTGGTATTATTCCTCTAAAGGTCGTGTTGCTTCGCTCAATACAACTCTAGTCTATTTCCATTTTTTGCAGGGTTTCCTCGTAGATGAGGTTAAGTCCGCTGCCGCTGTCCATGAGTACCTTTGTAAGTCGGAAGCCGTCCACTATCGTACTGAGGACCAATGCGGCTGGTGCTCGGGCTGTCCGGAATTTAGGTTCGTCACTGGCATTAAAAGTAATAGCCGTGTCACTCCATGGGTTTATTGTTGCTACTTGGTAGACTTTGGTAAGGTTGCGGAGGGTTCATTTCCTTGCATTGTTTGATGCGAAGGTCTCGAAGACTGTCGACACCGTACTGGTGTTTCTGGTGTGGTGTTCTTCGGATTCTGGAGTTAGAAGCTCCTCGCCACTTCTGGCCACCTGCCGGAGTATCCAACATGCTCTAAGACTGTGAGTTGGTGTGACTTCCCCTGAACTATGAATTTTACAGGGTCCATTGAGCCATCCCTCCAGTACGGTCCCATACCCTATAGAGGGTTTTTGGTTTTTGATGTTAGGCTCAGGTGCCTAGCGATAATGCGCCCTTTTGTTTCGGACTCGTGTTGTATTCAGGGCCGGATTGTCCCAGAATTTATCTTCGGTTTTCCGAACGCTTTCTGTCGCACAATACTTTTGTACTATGGATGTCAAATCGGCGAAGCTTGTAATTTCACGGCGACTTATGGCGTTGAGGATTCCGATGTCCGTGCAGTTGTTACAGAAGAATGAAATTGCTTCTTCCTCACGACAGTCCCTTATCCTGTTCATAACCAGGAGGAATCTAGCCCAATAGTGGTGTACTGTTTCCTCGGGCACTTGCCGTATTTGGGATAAATTCCTTATAGTTGGGTGGGCGGGTGGATTTAAATCCGGAACCTTGCCCGATAAAAGATTCAGGGGCCAAGAAGTTTCCAAATTCGGAAGCTTGCTTTCTTGGACATTATTCAATGAATCAGGCCTGCTGCCTGACTTTAGGTTCAGGACTTGGGCAACATCCTTCCCTCCGCGGGTATCCGGCTTGGAGGGGCCGGGAATCCGGACACATCTGGTCCTTAGAGCGGGCGAAGATGCGCCACATTGTTCTTCCACCACTTCAACATGGTGGGTGACCTGGGGAGAGTCGATCTCTCTCTGATCGGGTTTAAGCCCAATCTGGCCGTAATCTGTAACGACTCCCAGGGCGGCAATGCGATCGAGGAGCTCATTCAGGGAAGAGAGCTCCACCGGATCTAACTGATCGGCGAGTTCCGAGCTGATGTGAAGATTGCTTTCGATGGCCTGAGAGGTCATCGTCGGCGCGGCGGCCGAACAGGCGGTCATCAAAAACCTGCCTAGCCAGAGAGTTTGACCGACAACCAAAGCTCCTTTAGTGACAACACCGTCTTTAAAGACGGGGTGCGGCATCCTTCCTGACGGTAACGACACAGAGGAACTCTCAATGAAAGCACCAATGTCGGTGTCAAAACCGGCGGATCTCGGGCAGGGGGTCCCGAACTGTGCGTCTAGGCAGATGGTAACAGGAGACAAGGGACACGATGTTTTTACCCAGGTTCGGGCCCTCTCGGTGGAGGTAAAACCCTACTCCTGCTTGATTAATATTGATGGTATGGGTATTACAAGAGTTGATCTACCATGAGATCAGAGAGGCTAAACCCTAGAAGCTAGCCTATAGTATGATTCTTGTTCGTCCTACGGACTAAAACACTCCAGTTTATATAGACACCGGAGAGGGCTAGGGTTACACAAAGTCGGTTACAATGGGAGGAGATCTTCATATTGTATCGCCAAGCTTGCCTTCCACGCCAAGGAAAGTCCCTATCCGGACACGGGACGGAGTCTTCAATCTTGTATCTTCATAGTCCGGGAGTCCGACCAAAGGTCATAGTCCGGCCATCCGGACACCCCCTAATCCAGGACTCCCTCACCCGGTTCACTCGACCCAACTCTTTTCACTAAATCTTATGATGGTGAACTGTTTGTGTGCCAAATATATGTTGATGATATTATCTTTGGCTGTACTAACCAACGTTGTAGTGGTGAATTTGCCTATATGATGAGTGAAGAATATCAAATGTCTATGATGGGAGAGTTGAAATTCCTCTTAGATCTTCAAATTCGTCAACTGCGTAATGGTATATTCATATCACAGGAGAAATACCTCAAAGAAGTATTGAGGAAACTCGGCATGCAAGATTGCAAAGGAATCAAAATTCCAATGCCCACAAACGGCCATCTATGCACTAATGAAAATGGTAAAGACTTTGATCAAAAGGTATACCGCTCCATGATTGGCTCTTTATTGTACCTATGTGCATCTAGGCCGGATATTATGCTTAGTGTTTGCATGTGTGCCCGATTTCAAGCTACACCGAAGGAATCACACCATAAGGCTGTGAAGCATATTCTTCGATACTTAGCTCACACACCAACACTTGGATTATGGTATCCCAAGGGCTCTTCATTTGATCTCATTGGATATTCCGACTCTGACTATGCTGGCAATCGCGTGGACCGCAAGTCAACATCAGGCACTTGCCATTTCCTCGGAGCATGCACTCTTTGGAACACTTTGGTCTGTTGATTTCCGACCCCTAAGTCCAGGAGCATGCACTCTTTGGAACACTTTTGGTCCATGTAATGATCCCATTTACTCCCTGTCCAGAATCGTAGTTTTGCAAAACTTGCACTAGCAAGTTTCTCCTTTTGGCAAACTAACTTCACCACCCTCTCATACATCCATAGAGACACTGATCTGGAAGATTTGGCCACCCCAAGTACTGCCTGGATGCCCTTGGCATTTTTACAAACACTCTGAGTGCATAGCCAGATTTGACACGATTTCAAGTTTACATTGTGAACTTGAGCCCCTGACCTATCCACCATGTCCCTTGATTCCCTTGCTAACCCTAGAGTAGCCCTATTTCTTGCCAGCCTCAACCGCGACCTCTAGGCTACCCTGGCATTTCATCGAGCACGTCACGGGCATGCTCTGGGCGCGCCCAGAGCATGCGTTTGGCACGCACGTGCGCCCGAGCCGCCGCGTCCCGCCCCGCACTCACTCCGGTCCGTGACCGACCGCAGCCAGCACGTCGTGTCCCCTTCTGCACCCCACGAGCCCCGCAACTCTCGCCACGTCTCCGGCAGGCCAGCAGCTAGCCGCCACTGCCGCCCGACAGCTCCTGCGCTGGCCAGCGCCGCCCAAGCCACCCCCGCTCACCAGCTCATCCTTGGAGCAGTAGCCGCTTGTCCGCTAGCTCCTGCCGCCATCCCCAGCCTCGCCATGATGCCCTGCAGCTACAGAAGACGGTCGCCGGCGACCTTATCCGCGGCCGCCGCTGAACCGCCTCGACTTGCCTATTTAAGGGAGCCCCGAGCCAGTTCCCGCACACAGGCAACCTCAGGCCACCTCTATGGCGCTTCCCTAGCTCGCAATCGACCCGGGGAGGTTTTCTTCCCCGTCTCTGGCAACTCCTGCCGCCGCCACCGCCCCGGCCATTCCGGCACCACTAGGACCTCCCCCTCTCCACTCTCTCCACAAGGAGCCTTCTCTTCCTCCCGTGAACCCTTTCCCCTACTCGATTTTGATCGGGAACCACCACAGCCACAAAAGCACTTTGCTCCCGAGGCCTCCTGAAGCTCACCGTCGGCGACTCCCTCCACCCACGCCGACCCAACGACCACCGGGGGGACCGCCCCGGTCTTGCGGATCCATCTCGACTCTCTGGAGCCCGCGGGGAGCAGCCATCCGCCGGCGTTGATCGCCGTCGCCTCGCCTCCGTTCGGGCGAAGGAAGAGGAGGGAGGGATGGACTGGTCAAACCTGACCAGTGGGCCCCCTGGACCCACTGTCAGTGACCCCGCCCCAATCCACGTGGGTTAAGTGGAAGCGCATTTCCAAAATACGCCTTCTACGTGTACGTATTCGAAACGTTTTCTTTTCTGTTTTATTTTTTTAAATAACAGATTTTGACCAAACTTTGACCGGCTATATCTTATTAAATACAACTCCAAATAAATTAATTCTTTTTCCTACCTCTCTCAAATATTGTCTAGTTTATTTTAAGATTTATTTGAATTTTTTTCAAAACAACTTTTTGTGCTGTTTTGATTTTGTGTGTTAATTCATATATATTTTCAAAAATAGGATTTTGAAGAGAGGAGAAAGATTTCAAGATGTTTTGGAATGCACCCTGCCTTCCCATGACCTGAAGGCAAGCATTCTGAACCCTGGTGTAATTTTTGTGTGTGTCGTTTGACTCGGTGACAACACCACCCCGACACAAGCATACGTCATTTTATGTTTGGATGTGATCCTACTCATGAGTGCATAATAATGATTTTTATGCTGATGGAGTTGATATGGTTATGATGGAAATCACCGTCATATGCCTCTCATGCATACCGGAAGGGAAGCCGGGGAGGCCTCTGTCTTGGGTAGACACGGTCTTTCCCCTAGTCCTCCGTCGAGACGGTCGTGTCCGGTATGGCATGAGGGGGTATGTCGCGTGGTGTTTCTATTTGTTGGTTGAAGTATATGTATTGTTATGCTAATCTTGCAGAAAATATTACAACCTCCTGAGTCGACCGTAGATCGAGTCTTGTGCCAGTAACCCCCATACTTGCCTCGTACTACCACTCGTCTCTACAACAAGTAGGGTACGGTTCAGTAAGTTGTCAACCCCTTCCTAGCACACACCGTATAGAGAGGCCATGGTGGAAGATACTGGAGGCATCTGGTAGTCATGCCACCGGGTCCGGGAGCATGGGTGTTTCGGTTGTAGCCGAAGGGGGTAGCTCCCCAGTTTGCGCGCGGTATAAATTCTGTGATCCCATGTTATGTCGAGGTTGTAGCCTCCCCACTTAGAGTTTTGCTTGACAGGTGTCGTGGGTGATTCCAGACACATGCGAGTTAAGCTGGTGTGTGCAAGTTAGGTGTGTTTCCAACTAAAAGATCATAGACGGAATTAGTCCCGATGGACTAAAGAAATCCGTTACTCGTGGGTAAAGAGTACACCCTCTGCAGAGATTAAACCTATTCGAATAGCCGTGTCCATGGTTAAGGACTACAGTCTAGGATGGGTCAAGTGTCGGTCTTAGTGTCGGTCTTCGGAGGTGAAACTGTTAAACCAGAACTGGAAACACAACTTGTGACTTGTGATAATTATGATTATTATTTTTGTTGTGGACTAACCCGTGATATTATTGGTATTATCGAATATCCCTGGGATGGTTCTACCTCCTGGATATTCACTGTGTTTTCTTTTAAAGCCCTTTATGTGGTGTCGCTAAGACGCCCGACTGTGGCATTTCTTTTAAAGCCCTTTATGTGGTGTCGCTAAGACGCCCGACTGTGGCATTTCTTTTAAAGCCCTTTATGTGGTGTCGCTAAGACGCCCGACTGTGGCATTTCTTTTAAAGCCCTTTATGTGGTATCGCTAAGACGCCCGACTGTGGCATTTCTTTTAAAGCCCTTTATGTGGTGTCGCTAAGACGCCCGACTGTGGCATTTCTTTTAAAGCCCTTTATGTGGTGTCACTAAGACGCCCGACTGCGGCATTTCTTTTAAAGCCCTTTATGTAGTGTCGCTAAGACGCCCGACTGTGGCATGCTTGTTATTTATTTCATAATTTTAATACTACTATGTTATTGCAGATTCATAAATAACATGCTTGCACGCATTAGAGTTTTATTTAGCTTTTGTGACTGACATCATGAGCATAAAATATGTTCAGCACATCATTGTTATATTATACCTGTGTTCATAATGTTTGCGAGTACATTCAAAGTACTCACTGGCTTGTCCCTGGCTATTGTCTTGGCCAGATTTTCTTGCGCGGAGAGGAGCGACCGTGCCGACAGTCCCGGAACCTAAGCAACGGTGATAGCAGCCTCGCGAAGATAGGAGTTAACCTGGTCAGCTATTCCTGTGGGAAATGGAGTTCCATAGACACTGATGATCCACAAACCGCTTCCGCCATCAACCACTAGAACCATATTGTTGTACTCACAGGCCAGAATGGTCTTGTACTACATATTTGTATTTTGCTTGGAATTTCTGTATCAAGTTGGTGCCTCATCAGCTAACAGTTATCCTGGGGCTGGTGAGCACAAGGGCCATTTTCTGGAAATTAATACCCGGAGAATCGGTCCCCACAATCTTCGAATGTTCTCTGAAATATGACACTCATCCTAACACTTATGCTGACTTGATGACTTAGATGCGCAACACACGAAGTAACGTTTTTCTTCAATCAATGAAGACTAACCCTCTAAGTGTGAAGAAATTAATGAAGAAATTGACTCTCAGAGCCCTACGACAATTGTACGCGGTGTCTGAAGCCAACTTTCTTATACGGTGGGTTACGCCACCACAAAACTTGAAAATCTTCAATTTGAGTTTTTCTTCGTTTTTGAAATTCCTCAAGTTTTTCAAATTCTTCAACTTACAATGTCTTCACTATTTCCGTCATTTGTCTTCAGTTGAATATATATATATATATATGTGTGTGTGTGTGTGTGTGTGTGTGTGTGTGTGTGAGTTTATGTCCTCTACAACATTCACTTATTGCTATTTCTTCAAGTTGACTTTTTCGCTAAGTGAATGTGATCGGACCCTTCCCCCTCTATGCTAAACTCAACCCAGTCTATTCACAAATTCTTCATGTGTGTTCTGATTTGAAACTCATTCAAAATCTTCACTATGCCCTTAATAGCTGAAGAAATTGCGAACGACAACTTAAAACTTATCTTATCTAAATTTTCGGCTTTGCCTCTCAAACCGTTCCGCTTCTCACGACAAATACTTATCTATTCACCCACGATCCTACACGATCGCCACCTCACAGTACGTGGGTGACACATGTCATGTGAATGGGAAAAGCCAGGGGCACGTTCGTCCAAAATCCTCGGGCGCACAGTTTTTTCACTGCCGCTATAAATACCCCTGTCTTCTCCTCATTTCACTTCTACTCCGCTCGACCTCTCTCTCTCGCTCGAGCTTCCCAAACCCTAGCGCCGCTGCTACTTCATCGTCGCTGGTGAGGAAGAGCTTCACTGCCTCGACCTCGTCGCCGTCGTACTCGCGCCGGTTGTGAATTTCTTCACTCCGCCTCCGCTGTAGCCGTCTTCCTCCGCCGAGTTAGGGCGTGCAAGATCTGAACGGCCGAACTTGACCTCAACACTTCTCAGTTCGTCGTGTTCTTCACTTCGAGTAATTAAAAGTTACTTTTATTGCCTGCTTTGATTCATGTGTTTTTCCAAAAATCTTCAAAGGTGTTTATTCTTCAAATCTTCACACACTAAACACCTCACATGTTATCTGTTCTTGATTCGTTTCTCTAACCAATGATTTTTCTTCAAGATTCCTCAATTGTGTGGATTTCCAAATCTGTACAACTCTGGAACCTAAGATAAAGAACGCTTAGTGAAATTCTTCAAGACTCATTGATCAAATTCCTCAAACCTATTCTCTTTTAAAAAATCTTCTGAGAACGCATATGACCTCTCCAAATTCCTCGCAACTATACTCTGTTCACAGGTACAAATGTCCGCTGCTGAATCACTAGGTTCTCATCAACTTAACTCATTTGCAGCATTCCTCAAAGAAAAGTTGCATACATCTTCAGAAACTTTGTTAATCCTCAGGGGAAGAAAATGGCTGACGGCAAGAAGCCACAGAAGGGAGGAAAAAGGCCTGAGGTCAACACTGCGTTTGAAATCCCTAAGGATATATATGCTGGATATTGCACTCCAGATGAGGCCAAGTTTGGCAAGGAGGACAAGAATCAGCGCAAAGTGCGCATACAACGAATTGAGAGAAGATGGGCACGAGAATGGAGGGAGTACAGATATGTTACTCCCAAGTACATGAAGAAATTCACGCTAAATCCTCCATGCTCAAGACCTCCATTGAGGCCTGTCCAACTGGCAGATCCCACCAGCCTCAAGCGCGATGAGGACTATGCTACTGAATGGGCTAGGCGCCAGGCCAAACTAGCCAAACAAGCAAAAGAAGCAGTGAGGAAATTCAATGAAGATTCTACTGCTGCTGCTGCTAAAGCTGCTAAGGCATCAAGTAGTAAGCCCAAGAAGGCTATGCCAAAGAAGCCTGCCCACAAATCTAGTGCTTCTCCTTCAATGCCCTCATGGCCAAGCTCCTCAGCAATGCCCTCACGGCCAGCATCTTCAAAGCCCTCACGGCCAATTCCTTAGTCTGTTCCTCCTCCTCCGACAAAGTCTTCGGCTGCTCCAACAAAATCTTCGGCACCTATGCATCTTGCCACGTGCCAAAGGACTCAAGGCTTCTCTATTGCCTCAGGAGCATCTGCAAGCTCCTCAGCTACTCGACCTTCCTCAGCTGGTCCCTCACTGCTGAAGAAAAAGGCCACTGCTGGACGAGGTATTCGACCAAGTCCTCACAAGAAGCAGGTAGCTTTCCAAGTGCCCTCTAATGATGATGAAGCGGATGATGATGAACTTGCTGAAATCATAAGAGACATGCAAGCAAGGGCCGCTAGAGCCAAAGGCAGCAATGTGCCACTTCTTCTAGATCCCAAGTTGAGCCTCGATTTCATCGACTTATGGCACAAGGACCCAGCTACACCTTTGTCGGAGATGAACCTCACTCCTGGTCAAAGCCATGTTCTCACTCACTTCATTGAGGAAGAGAAATGGAAATATGAAGAAGGAAGAAGGATGAAGAAAGCACAATACAAGAAACAACGCTACCTCATGGACAATGTCCTCACTCTTACCCCCGAACAACTCATTGTTGTACAAGCTGAAATCAAGCAACTGAGTGATGATTTCAATCGGTGCCATGCTGATTGGAAGGGAGCAAAAGTACATTTCGTCAATCTGACGAAGACTTTCTCTTCAACTGCCTCTGCACCAGTGCATGTTGAAATTCCTCAGGCTGAAGAATCTGCTCAGCCCACTGAAGAACATGCCAGCACCGCTGATGTCAATATGGCTGCTGAAGAAAATGAGAGTACCAGGGCTGATGACTCCATTCCAACCACTGATGATATTGCCAGGGCATCCACTAGTGATGCGCCTGAGGAAAGTGAAGAAGCCAGGGCAATTGCAACAGTTGTGCCTGAAGAAAATGCACCTCCTGCGCCTACCCCAACTCCTATCCTTCCATCTGCTCTTGATGTGAAGAAGACCAAGGCTGCAGAACATGCAGCGATGAAGAAAAGGAAGGCATCAACTACTTCAAATTCTTCAGCTCCGAAGAAGATGAAGATGCTGATTAGTTCAATTGACAATCCAATTGATGTCGTTCCTATCTCATCAATGCCATCAAAGGACCTTGTTCCTTATGGTGAAGAATATGAGATTCCCGAGGAATCTGATGAAGAAACTCCATCTGCTGCTTTGACAGAGCAGTTGGACGAAGAAATTGAAGTGGATGTGATCCCTTCAACCCCTGTCATTTCCTCACCTATGCCCCAGTTCACTGCTGAAGAGGCAGGTGTTGAAGAAATTGACGATGAGGATGTGGACATTGGATGTACCACACCTGTGCTCAATGATGAGTTTTGGGACAATCAACATCCAAACTCACCAATGTTCACTCCTCTCCAAGCTGTTCCTCAGTCCCCCGCCACTACTGAAGTTCAAGTGGGATCTGATGAACCATGTGCAACCCCGTCTATTCATGAAGACATTCCAGCCACTAGTGCTGAAGAAACTCTGAATGAAGAAGTGATGGCTCAGGCTGCAACTGCAGAAGAAACTGAAATTCCTCAGCATGAGGAACCTGAGATTGCGATTCCTGAGGTGATACTGCAAATCACTGACACTCCTCAGCCCAAGCCCAAGAATCCCTTCTCCAAGAAGCCAAAATTCAAGGCTGATGATTTCTTCGGCGAGCACGTATTCTTCAAGGAATTTAACCCCTATGACAATGCTCATCTTAGAAGGAAGCGTTTCTGGACAGCCAGCCAGGCCAACTTCTATTCCTCAGTTCTTTTTGACAAGGACAAAGTCTTCGATCTTGAGCACATTCCTCACGTGGACATGGAATCTATGCCATGCTTCATGCCGGTTCTCAGTATGCTTCACGATGCAGGCTTGCTGAATTTCTGCACTGACATCATTGATTGGAAGAGCTTATTCTTCAGTTCTACGCAACTTTGCATATCATAGGCGATGCTGCTGATGTCAACTCATGGGTGTTGGACTAGATGATGGAAAACACTCATTACAAGGCACCTGCTACTGAATTGCTTTGTGCCCTACCAATCAGTCCTCCACCAGAAGGCGCTCGTTGTCTGTATGATGAATCTGAACTTACTGATCATTATATGGAAGTGCTCATGAAGCCGCTGAAGCCTGGACAAGCTCAAAGGACCAAATTCCTCGTGAAGAATTTGCTCTATGTGCCCAGAACCATATACCGAATTCTGACGAAGACTATCAGCCCAATAAAAGGACATGATTCTTCAGATGAAGAAATTGTGGGGATGATGAAGAATATGCTCTTCAACATCATGCATGGGATTCCTATCAATTACCATGATTTCTTCTTGAGGACTCTTGCAAATGTTGCACTTTCACCGTTTGAGCTGAAGCCTTATGCACCATGGATCATGAGATTCCTCAAATCAAGGTCTTCACTCAACTACAAGGCTGATACACTTAACCATGGCAGCTACTTGCCCCCAATTGAAGTCCTCAAGCGGACCATTTCCTCATCTGATGAGAAGGGCAAGTCACCAGCTGTGATCGATGAAGGCACTCGTCCATTGGATGGTCAATTCCGCAATGCTGCATCCTATTCCACCAATGATGACTCTGCAACACATGATTCTGCTGCCAATGCTCCAAAGTCAAGTCCTCAAGCTACTGCTCCTCGTGTGATGACTGACCGTGAACTGCTCATAAGTCTTCACCAGAAGGTCGATCGGAATCACAAATGGGTTAAGCGTTAGTTTGGCTCTATTCTTCACAACATGACTTCCACACATAATGAAGTGAAGAAAAACCACTACTACCTCCATGAAGTGTTTGATCGCACCTGGGCTATTATGTCACATCTATATGGCGAAGAAGATCTGAAGCAAATGGGCTTCAAGGAAGACTTTGACTGGTCTGCACCTCCACCGAAGAAATTCAAGAAGGTCAAGGTTCCTTCCTTGGTGGCCAGCTCATATTCTTCATCACGCGCCACGGACGAGAATGAAGACTTGGACGACACTGCAGCAGGCCCTACAATGACTCAAGACCCTGACAACGCTGGCGCTCCTCCTTCATCATGATATTCTTCAGGGGCGTTAGTCCTTGGTTTCAACCCTTTTGGTCATTCGATGACAAAGGGGAGAAATTTGAGTTAGTCTTCAAGCGGGTCTATATATGGGCGTTTTTTTTGCTAAGTTACAACTCTAGTTCTTCTGATGACTTTGCTGGATCGAGTTGTAATCTTAAAACTCTATGGTGGCTTGACACTTTTGATGTGTTCCTCTACATGCTTATTCCTCATTAATGTTAATGCACGCATGCTGAATCACATCAGTCACCATATTTCATTATGCATTTCAAATTCCTCATATTATATGTCAAATGCGTGTATGAATTACAAGATATAGGGAGAGATCTCCAAGATTATACTCTTCAAGTGTGCATTACTTCAAAAGCAAATTCCTCACTATGCACAGGGGGAGTTCTTCTATATCTTGCAATCAAATTCCTCAATATCAGTATTTACACTTCACATGTTTATCCCCGTTGAAAACTTAACCTATATTGTCATCAATCACCAAAAAGGGGGAGATTGTAAGTGCATCTAGTGCCCCTTAGTGACTTTGGTGTATTGAATACTTATAGGTTAAGAGACTGATGCGTTTGTAAGTGTACACATGTCTATAAGTCTATGAGGAGTTTGATATTTATAGAGAAAGTCGACCCCTAAAAATGAAGTTCTTCGACTCAAGACTTTGGATTTCTGAAGACTTTGAAAGTGAAGAAATTGGTGTGACCTTGAAGACTTGGTATTCATTCGAGGAACATGAAGCACGAAGACTTTTTTTTCATAGTTTCATTTTCTCTTTCTTGAGTCATAGGAAACAACGTACTGTCAAAGGGGGTCAAGGAAATACTAAGGAGAAATTTCCATGTGATGCTCAACTCAAATCCTACACCTACCAATCCCTTCGAGCGAAGCCATTGGAAATCTCGCACAGTTCAATCATATTCTTCAGTGACAGAGACAAAGTTCTATTGGTCTCTGAGAAATTTGTTCTGACTGAAGAGTTAGGAATTCGCCAGTGCGGATTACCTACCAAGTGAGGAACATGATAGCCCTGAGGAATTTGAACCTCAAATATTCCGACCGTTGCTGTGCTACGCGCTAGCTGTCCCAAAATATCTACCCACCTAACGGTCATATCAGACAAGGGCATTTATGTCTTATCATGTCAGGCTGCTCCCTAGGCTATAAATAGTCGCCCCCTACAACCACTAGTTGGTTGGCTGCTCCGAGAGAAACTGACACTTGTCATTTGAGAGCAACCCATCCTCCGAGGACTTTGAGTGAAAATCATCAAGTGAGGAAATCCCAAACCCAAACCTACAAAACCCCAAGTGATTGAGCATCACTGAAGAGATTGATCCTGCGTGGATCCGACGCTTGTTCCCTTTGAAGACTGTGCTTCTTCCAGACGGTTAGGCGTCAAGGTCTAGAGCATCCAAGAGGAATTGTGGATCACCGAGTGACCGAGTTTGTGAAGGTTCGGAAGTCACCTGAAGACTTATCATGAGTGATTTGGCGAGGTCTGTGTGACCTTAGCTCAAGGAGAATACGGTGAGGACTGGGTGTCCTCGAGTTTAAATACTCAGCCGCTCCAACCAGATGTACAACTGAGACAACATTTGGAACTAGTCTACCAAATCATTGTCTTCACCGAGCTTACTAGTTCTATTTCCTCAACTCTTTAAATTCCTCATGTATGTTGTTGTGTGCCTGTTCATATCTGTTTGAAGACTTTGACTGAAGACTTTCTCAATTTCCTCAGTTCTATTTCTTCAGTCTGATCGTCTTCTTCCTTGTGTTATCCTGTGTTTACGCTTTCTGTACTATGTGCTTGTCTTCATTTCATCATGATGACTATGCATGTGTTCTGTTATGTTCCCTTCTGAGTACTTATTCCATTGCAAGTAGTTCTTCATTTAGGAATTTCCTCACCAGCAAATTCCTCAGAGAAGAATTCATAAAAATCGCCTATTCACCCCCCCTCTAGTCGATATAATGCACTTTCAGCCCATGGTATTTTGAGCGCGTAGTTGTGTACGCGTGGCACGAACGCCGCCTGAATGGGGCTGGGTGGAGGCCGGGTTGCTAATCGAGCTCCTGGCGTGCCTGACGGTCCTGTTACGGGGTACTCCGGACTCGCGTGACGGTGTTCAGGGATGTCATTGCCAAATTGGCTATTTGTCGGAGGAGGCTGCTTTGTACTTCTGCCACGAGGGCCGCGGTGTGCTCTTCCGTACGGAGGGAGCGGTCTGTATTTCCATTAACTTCTATGACCCCGCGAGGTCCTGGCATCTTGAGCTTGAGGTATGCATAGTGTGGTACCGCATTGAATCGAGCGAACGCGGTTCGTCCAGGTAGTGCATGGTAGCCACTACGGAAAGGGACGATATCGAAGATTAATTCCTTGCTTCGGAAGTTATCCGGAGATCTGAAGACCACTTCCAGTGTTATTGAGCCCGTGCAGCGGGCCTCTACCCCTGGAATTACACCTTTGAAGGTGGTTTTGGTGGGTTTGATCCATAACGGATCGATGCCCATTTTGTGCACTATGTCCTGATAAAGCAGGTTCAGGCTGCTGCCACCGTCCATGAGGACTCGCGTGAGGTGGAATCTGTCGATGATTGGGTCAAGGGCCAATGTGGGTGAGCTGCCGTGACGTATGCTGGTGGGATGGTCCCTACGATCAAAGGTGATCGGGCAGGATGACCATGGGTTGAATTTTGGGGCGACGGGCTCCATCGCATAGACGTCCCTAAGTGCACGCTTTCGCTCCCGTTTGGGGATGTGAGTGGCATAGATCATGTTCATCGTTTTTACCTAGGGAGGAAATTTCTTCTGTCCTCCAGTGTTCAGACGCCGGGTGTCGTGGTGGGCGCACGACAAATGCCAAGGGATGGCTAAAGAGAGGAGGAGGCTCGAGGGCGCTGGTGGGCTCCAGAGGCGAGGTTGATATGCGCGGGACGCCGGACATACCCAGGTTCAGGGCTCTCCGGAGAGATAACACCCCTAGTCCTACCGAGTTTAGTTGGATGGTCGATAGCACAATGTCGCTCCTGGAGCTATATGGAGGGGGAAGGAGGTTGGCCGAGGCTTGGGCTGCTCCTTCTCCCTGGTGTTGCTGTGCGGTGGCTAGTCCTATGCTTGCCTGGGTCTCTTTTGCATGCGTCTCGTGTCTAGCGTGCTCCGTGTTAGGTGTGGGCTCCTGGGGGTTTTTATAGATCAACCCACCCAGGGTTACAATGGTAATATGCCGAGTCGGTGGGTCCGTATTGTCGGTGTCCGGAGCACCGGGCTGGGTCCCGCTTGTGGGCTACTGTTCACCGTCTTGTCGATCATCATGGCGTGGCCGAGTTGAGCCGCGTACAGTGTTCTCCGTCAGGCTGCCGCTTGCTGTCGTCAGCGGTGAGGGCAGGAACACTATTGCCACGCCAGCCCTGGTCAACGGGTAGGTAAGGGGCACTGTTGCCATGCTTCGGCTGACCACAGGCATGGGTGGGAGCACTGTTGTCTCGTCCCATCGTACGGCCTGGAAGGAACGGGAGCTGACCCGTGGCTGGGTTGCTGTGGATGCCACGGGTGGGCTGGCCTGCTGGGGAAGCCATGGCTGCGCCGGGTTGAGTTGTCTTGCGCCAGCTGCTGCGGCCGGGTCGACGTACCTTGCCGAGTCGAGGGTCTTGGCCGGGTTGCGAGCCTTGCCGGGTCGAGTGACCCGGCCAGGTGCGTGCCGGTTTACGGGACGATGCGGGCCCCCCTATTTTTGAAATAGATCCGGCTTCCGTTGCCTGCCCGGGGTTCATCCCCCCGACAGTAGTCCCCGAAGCTAAGAAGGTCCGCCTTCTTCGGATGAGTGGGCCTTCGCAGTTTCCCCCTTAAGCAAGGCGGAATCTGTGAGCGCCGGGTCCGGTAACACCCACTGTGTGCCGGTTTTCTCGGAAACCGGATCACGGTATCCCGACCGTGGCGGGAACCGAGGAGTCCGTTGAATCTTGAGGTGATCCCTCGGGCTTCGCACAGGCGCCACGTGGTGCCCGGAAGTCGGAGGGGCCTGACAGGCCACGCGCGTGACGGGACTGGGCGACGGGCCGGGTAAGTCTTGATTCTTTTGCTTCTTCATTTGTCTTGAATAGTTGGTTACGTCGTGGCGCAGGCGACGCTGAGGCTGGTTGTTGGTGCAGCGGCGTTGGGCGGGGGAGGCAGCGAGGCGGGCGGAGCCGGGTCCTCGCATGGGGCGGCGCCGATCCGCACGCACGGGAAAGACAGCGTCGCGCCGCGACCCTGGGCCCTGAAGCGCACGGCGGAACCGGCCGAGCCTGGGAGGCCGGCCAAGAAGAGGCGCGGGAAGCCGACCATGGTCCAAGTCTTGACGGGGTAAGTCTTATTTCCTGCTTGCACCTGGATTCCTTGAGTCAGTCTTGTTTCTTGCTTGCTTATCCTTTCTTCTTCTTCAGGTCGCCGATCGTGCTGGCGAGGGCGGCGGCGGAGGCCGCGGCCGCCGAGGGGGCCGCGTTTCTGTAGGAGCCGGTCCGACCTCGCCGGCCTGGCCGCAGAGGAGGGATGGGGCGACTCGGACCTCGGCCTGGACCCGGACGACGCCTTGGCCTGGCGGGACAGGAACCGGGCCGAGGCAGAGCTAGAGTCGGCGTCGGTCCAAGCTTGGACCAACGCGGCGGCGGCATGGGCGCGAGGCGCGGAGCCGGCTTGGCACGAGATGCCAGAGGGCACGGTGGTGGCGGCGACGGTTTTTGAGCCGTCGACGGTGAGGGAGCGCGGCCGTGGAAGCCGGGCTGAGGTGGTGGTCCTTGACCGGGAGGTCGTGGAGGTGGGGGGCGATACCCCGCCGCGAGCCGACGTGGTCGAGCGCGCGGGGGCCGATGGTGGTGGAGGCGGCGGCGTTTTGGAGGAGGCGCCGTGGGCGGCGGCGCCGGAAGCGCCGCCGACTATGGAGGAGGCACCGCAGGCGGCGGTGCCTAAGGTGGCGACACAGGGCGTCCCGGCGTCCGAGGAGGTGCTGACGACACCGAGAGGAGCGTCGGAGGAGGTGCTGGCCGCGTCGCAAGCGGCCAGCGGTGGGCGTGCCTTGGTGCTTCGTCCGGGAGGGCGTCGAGCTGCCGTGCCGCCGCCCGCGCGAAGCGGGGGCGCGGCCGTCTTCGGGCCTCAGACCCAGGAGGAGGCAGCGCTGGACGCCGTCAGCGAGGCCGGACGGAGCGGCTTGAGGCCTTCGCCCAGGCCGAGGTGGAGTGGACGCGCGACTTGGAGCGCATCTTCTTGGTAAGTTCCTCTTTCTTCCGTTTTCTTGTATTTCCTTCTTTGTGGGGGCGCGCCAGTGCACCCACTGGGTGTAGCCCCCGAGGTTCGGGCCAACTATATAGTAGTTGGGTCGAATCTTAGGAGCGTCGGCCTTGTTCTAACTTTGGTCTGCTTTCATCATCTTGACGCCTTCCGGGTTGCCGCCTTCAACCGGCTCCTGGGCAAGCATTGGGAGCTCAAGGAGCAACTCGCTGCCAAGGAGGAGGAACTCCGCGTCGCCACAGGTACTTTTGTGCTCTTTTCTAGTGGGGGCGCGCTAGCGCACCCACTGGGTGTAGCCCCCGAGATTCGGGCCAACTATGTAGTAGTTGGGCCAAATCTTAAGTCTTGTCTTTTTTCCTTCTGCCGAGTTCTTCTATCCTGCAGCCGAGGTGCTGTCTTGGCAGACCTGGCTGCTCCGGGCCGGTCATCATTATGATCGGCTTGTTGCTGATATCGGCCGTCTTGGCGTCGAGGCGACGCAGGTGAGGGCGGAGGCGGCCGCGGCCCGACAGTCTCTTGATGAGGCCATCCGGCTGCACGAGCAGCCGGCGGGTCACAAGAGCCGCCTCGAGGCCGAGGTGGAGCGTCTTAAGGCGGAGGCTGCCAAGGTGGTGGAGACGCAGCAGGCCCTGGTCGAGGCGGACCAGCAGCGCGGCCAGCTGGCGACGACAAGGGCCGGCTCCAGGCCGAGGTGGATCATCTGCGGGAGCAGGCCACCGCGGCTGAGGGGGCTCGAGGACGAGGCTCGCTGCCGTGAGGCGGCTGAGAAGGCGGCCGAAGACAAGGACGCCGAGCTGAAGGCAGCCCTTGCTAAGGCGGCCGACCTGGAGAAGGCTCTCGGGGAGCGCGACCGCGTCTTGGAGCGGGAGCGACGTGGTACGTTGCTCGAGGCGCAGCACCTAGAAGAGTCCTTCTCCAGTAAGTGCTACTTCTCATAGTTTGGCGGGTCGGGACCCGACCCTTCCTTCCTTGTTGTTCTTTGAACTTGCTTCTTCTTTTGCGACAAGGGCCTTCCCGGAGACGCAGCGGCTGGCGGAGGAAGCCGTCCGTTATCAGCGCGACCCGACCGGCGTTGCTGGATCCGGGACGGATCCGCTGACGGCCTGTACCTTCCTGGAGATCATTGCCGCTGCTGAGGCCCGCCTGTGGGTCTTGGGAATGCAGATGGAGCGGCTGTCCTGGGCCGGCACAGCGATGACGACGGCCCTGTGGCCGGACTCCATCCATCCGCGCAGCTTCTCGCGCCTAGCACGCTGGTTGGAGATGGGCCCAGATCGCCTTAGCGACTGGTGCGTTTCTGCCGCCCGGTCCGGTGCTGAGATGGCGCTCCGGATCACGTTGTCTTGGCATCCAGATCTTCAGCTGGACACGCTGTTGGGCCAGCGCGCTGGTTCGGAGGAGTTGTTGCAGGAGCAAGCCAGCCGGATCGCCTCCCGGGCCAGCTACATCGCCGAGTTCGCCTTCCACGACGAGTTCCATCCGGAGCGGACGGAAGACGGCGGGGTCGTGGATGGCGACGACTACGGCTTGCTTCTTCGCGACCCGGAGGGCAGCTCGGAGGAGACGGGTGTCTACAGCGACGCGGAGGCCGAAGAGGACACTGGTGCCTCGCTGGACTCGGAGGCTGGCAGGGGAGAGCCGTCGATGTCGCGACGCGGCGCTGGGGATGCCTGAGAAACTTTGTAGAAAACTTTGTTAAGTAGCAGGGCTACCCACCCACTGGGGGTTTTTAGGGTGTAATGAACTCGGGCCGTGGGCCTTTGCTTTAATCATTTGTGTGTAAATGTTGTGAGTGTTTGTTTGCCTTTTGCCTTCCGCTTTTTGGATCTGATTTCATGCGTTTCTCCTCTCTGAAACCTCCCCCCCCCCCCCCCCCGTGAGTCAGACGGCCGACGCTCCGGTCCGTGACAAGGAGTTCGATTCTTTGAGAGGGGCGCGCAGGAGTTGGGTCCTTAGAAGCGTTGAGCATGAGCGAAACACCCACTGGGCTGGCTGGTGGCAATCCGGCTTGGCCGGTTGGTGAGCAGCCGGTCGTGCGGCTAACTTTAGTTGATGAGCGATGGGCCAGGTTGATCGACCCGGCGGCTTTTGACTTAGTGTGTGAATCGTAGGGGAGCTTTGGCCCGTTTTGCTTGCCCGCCGTTAGCCAGAGCTGGATCTACGGTTTTAGGGAAAAGTGGGGGACCGTGGCATCCTAACTTTATTAGGAATCACCAAGTAAAGTGGCGGGGTGGCGACCAAGCCGGCCTGCCCCCGAGCCCCCAGGTCGAGCGAGTCGAGCCGGCGGCCGGGTTCGGTAGTGAAGTGGTGCAAAATATGGATGCAATAAATTGGTCGGCAAAAGGCAGCCCCCGAGTCTCGTTCGGGGACCCCATAGTTTCATACGGTTACAAAAGGCGACGATACATACATTCGTGTGGCTAACTGTAAAACGGGCGGAGGAGTTCCACGTTCCACGGCCGGGTCATTTCTTCGCCGGCGGTGTCCCTCTTGCGCTTCTTCGACTTGCGCGCGTCGATGAGGTAGTAGGCGTTGCGGTCGCGCAAGGCCCTACTCACGATGAATGGGCCCTCCCATGGAGAGGACAGCTTGTGATGGCCTGCCTGCTCTTGGACGAGTCGGAGGACGAGGTCGCCTTCGCGGAATGCGAGAGGCTTGATCTTCTTGTTGTGGTAGTGCCTCAGGCCTTGCTGGTAGATAGCCGAATGGCTAAGTGCCAGAAGGTGTGCTTCTTCGAGTAGGTCGACGCCGTCTTCGCGTGCCTCTATTGCTTCGGCTTCGATGTACATCATGACACGCGGCGAGTCAAACTCGACGTCGGTCGGGATGACAGCTTCGGATCCGTAGACGAGGAAGAACGGGGTGAACCCGATCGACCGGTTTGGTGTTGTGCGTAGACTCCAGAGAACTACAGGCAACTCATCAAGCCAACTGTCGGGTGAGCGGATGAGTGGCTCGACGAGTCACGGCTTGATTCCGGACAGGATGAGTCTGTTGGCCCGCTCGACCTGCCCGTTGGACTGTGGATGTGCCACGGATGCCAGGTCAAGGCGGATGCCAGAGACGGAGCAGTATTGTTCGAGCGCGCCCTTGGCGAAGTTGGTGCCTGCTACGTCTTGAGCTAGCATTGGTTTTCCCCGAAGAGGAGAGGGTGATGCAGCAAGTGTAGCGTAAGTATTTCCCTCAGTTTTGAGAACCAAGGTATCAATCCAGTAGGAGGCTCCTCAAAAGTCCCACGCACATACACAAACAAACTGAGAACTCGCAACCAATGCAATAAAGGGGTTGTCAATCCCTTCACGTCCACTTGCGAAAGTGAGATCTGATAGAGATAGTATGATAAGATAAATATATTTTTGGTATTTTATAATATAGATGCAAATAAAGTAGATTAAAAGCAAATATGATAAGAGATAGACCCGGGGGCCATAGGTTTCACTAGAGGCTTCTCTCGATATAGCATAAGTATTACGGTGGGTGAACAAATTACTGTCGAGCAATTGATAGAAAAGCGCATAGTTATGAGATTATCTAGGCATGATCATGTATATAGGCATCAGGTCCATAACAAGTAGACCGACTCCTGCCTGCATCTACTACTATTACTCCGCACATCGACCGACTCCTGCCTGCATCTAGAGTATTAAGTTCATAAGAACAGAGTAACACATTAAGCAAGATGACATGATGTAGAGGGATAAACTCATGCAATATGATGTAAACCCCATCTTGTTATCCTCGATGGCAACAATACAATACGTGTCTTGCAACCCTTTCTCTCACTGGGTAAGAACACCGCAAGATTGAACCCAAAGCTAAGCACTTCTCCCATGGCAAGAAAGACCAGTCTAGTAGGCCAAACCAAACTGATAATTCGAAGAGACTTGCAAAGATAACTCAATCATACATAAAAGAATTCACAAAAGATTCAAATATTATTCATAGATAAACTTGATCATAAACCCACAATTCATCGGATCTCGACAAACACACCGCAAAAAGAGATTACATTGAATAGATCACCACAAGAGAGGGGGAGAACATTGTATTGAGATCCAAAAAGAGAGAAGAAGCCATCTAGCTAATGACTATGGACCCGTAGGTCTGTGGTAAACTACTCACAACTCATCGGAGGGGCAAGGATGTTGATGTAGAAGCCCTCCATAGTCGATTCCCCCTCCGGCAGAGTGTCGGTGAAGGCTCCAAGATGGGATCTCGCAGATACAGAAGGTTACGGCGGTGGAAATTGTGTTTCATGGTGCTCCTGGATGTTTTCGGGGTACGCAGGTATATATAGGAGGAAGAAGTACGTCGGTGGCCGCCCGAGGGGCCCATGAGATAGGGGGGCGCGCCCTACAGGGGGGGCGCGGCCCCCTATCTCGTGGGGTCCTCAGGAGCTTCTTGACTTGCACTCCAAGCTCTCCGGATCACGTTCGTTCCAAAAATCACGCTCCCGAAGGTTTCATTCCGTTTGGACTCCGTTTGAAATTCCTTTTCTTCAAAATACTGAAATAGGCAAAAAACAGCAATATGGGCTGGGCCTCCGGTTAGTAGGTTAGTCCCAAAACTGATATAAATGTGTAAAATAAAGCCCATAAACATCCAAGATAGGTAATATAATAGCATGGAACAATCAAAGATTATAGATACGTTGGAGACATATCAGTGCCGTTGTCGGTGATGATGTTGTTCGGCATCCGTAGCGTACCGCTATATCCTTGATGAACCGGACGGCTGTTGGCCCGTCCAGTTTCTTGATCGGTCTTGCCTCGATCCACTTGGTGAATTTGTCTACTTCCACCAGCAAGTGCGTCATGCCGCCTCGAGCGGTTTTGAAGGGTCCCACCATGTCGAGTCCCCAGACCGCGAAGGGCCAGGCAATCGGTATGGTGCGGAGTGCTGACACTAGCTGGTGGATACGTTTGCTGAAACGTTGGAATCCTTCGCACTTGAGGACGAGTGACTCGGCGTCTTCGAGGGCCGTCGGCCAGTAGAAGCCGTGGCGGAATGCCTTGGCCACCAGGGATCGTGATGCAGCGTGGTGCCCGCACTCACCCTGGTGAATGTCGAGGAGGATGTCGATGCCGCGATCCTGCTCGACGCAGCGCTGGAACACGCCGGTACAGCTGCTCTTGACGAGCTTGTTGTTGATGATGCTGTAGGCGGACGCCCGGTGCTGAACTTGCCGAGCCTCGGTTTCGTCCATGGGAAGAACCCCGTTCTCCAGAAATTCTGATATCGGCAAGGCCCAAGATGGGGCCGCGACCATGGTGAAGACGGTCACCTGGGTGGGTTCCGAGTCGGCGGCCCCTGAGTTGGGTTGAGCAGCCCCCGGGTTGGGGATGGCGATGGCCGGGTCCAGGGTAATGGTGGCCAGGTTGAGCTGAGCAGCCCCCGGGCCGGGTTTAGAAGTCCCCGGGCCGGGTTGCGGTGTAGCCGGGTCTTCTGGAACGTGGATGGACTCGGAGTCCGGCGATGGCTTGACGGACGGCTTGCGCAGGTGCTCGAGGGAGATGCCAAACGGGATGGCTTGACGTGACGAGGCGGTCTTGGCGAGCATGTCAGCTGCCTCGTTCTCCGTGCATGGGACGTGGAGCAACTCGTAGCCATCAAAGGATCTAGACAGCTTCTGGATGAGGAAGCGGTAGCTTGCCATGTTGGAGTTGCGGGCGTCCCACTCGCCAGAGCACTGCTGCACCACTAAGTCCGAGTCACCGTAGCATAGGATGCGCCGAATGCCGAGTTCCTTGGCAAGCCGGAGGCCATGCACAAGGGCTTCGTATTCGGCGACATTGTTGGAGGCCGCGAAGTGGATCTAGAGCGCATAGCGGAGTCGGTCACCCTTTGGAGATGACAGTACGATGCCGGCCCCTAAGCTGAGTCGCATCTTGGACCTGTCAAAGTGCATGCGCCAATGCGTCGAATCGGGAGGCGGCGGTAGGTACTGGGTCTCGGTCCAGTCGACTAGGAAATTGACTAGGGCCTGAGACTTGATCGTGGTGCGAGGCTCGTAGAGGATGGTGTGGCCGGCTAGCTGGATCGCCCATTTGGCGACCCGGCCAGAGGCGTCCCGACACTCGATGATTTCTTTGATAGGCGTTGTGCTGACGACGGTGACGACGTGCTCTTGAAAGTACTGCTTCAGCTTCTTGGCGGTGAGGTACACGCCGTAACACATCTTCTGGTAGTGCGGTAGTTTTGCTTGGAGGTGGAAAGCACCTCGCTTAGGTAGTAGACCGGGCGCTGGACGGCCTAGATCTTGCCCTTCTCCGGTCGCTCGACCACCAGTACCATGCTGACCGCCCATGAGGTCGCGGCTATGTAGAGCAGCAGAGGCTCCTTGTCGGTCGGTGCGGCCAGGACTGGTGCAGTGGAGAGCATGTGCTTGAGGTCTTGGAAAGCTTCGTCCGCCTTGCCGTTCCACTCGAACGGGCTTGTTTTCTTCATCAGCTGGTACAGGGGTAGTGCCTTCTCGCCTAGCCAGCTTAGAAACCGGCTGACCGAGGCCAGGCAACCTGTGAACTTCTGGACATCGCGCAGCCAAGATGACTTGCGCATGCGCTCGGTGGCTTTGATCTTCTCCGGGTTCGCTTCGCTGCCGCGTTCCGAGACGAGGAAGCCGAGTAACTTTCCGGCCGGGACGCTGAAGACGCATTTTTCCGGGTTGAGCTTGACCTTGTATTCGTGGAGGTTGGCGAATGTTTCCTTCAAATCGTCGAGGAGCGTGAGGTGCTGCTTGGTCTTCACCACGATATCGTCCACGCACACGTGGATGTTGCGGCCGAGTTGCGGTAGCAGGTATTTCTACATGTAGCGTTGGAAGGTGGCGCCGACGTTCTTCAAGCCGAACGACATGGTGATATAATAGTATGCCCCAAAGGGCATGATGAAGGACGTCTTTAGGGCATTGGCCGGGTCCAGCTTGATCTGGTGGTAGCCGGAGTAAGCGTCCAGGAAGGACAGGAGGTCGCACCCGGCGGTCGAGTCGATGACTTGGTCGATCCGCGGGAGAGCGAACGGATCCTTGGGACAAGCCTTGTTGAGGCTGGTGTAGTTGATACACATGCGCCAGGTCTTGTTCTTCTTCAGGACGAGGACTGGATTGGCCAGCCACTCGGGGTGAAACACTTCCATTATGAAGCCGGCCGCCAAGAGCTTGGCGACCTCTTCACCAATGGTTCTTCTCTTCTCTTCGGAAAATCGACGGAGGGGTTGACGGACAGGCTTGGCATCCTTGCGGACGTGGAGTTTGTGCTCGGCGTACTTCCTCGAGATACCCGGCATGTCTTTAGGGGTCCATGCAAAGATATCCCGATTCTCACGGAGGAAGTCGACGAGCTCGCCTTCCTATTTGTTGTCGAGGCGGGCGCCTACGACAACGTACTTGCTGCAGCTGGGGTCTTCCGGGTTCAGCTTCACTTTCTTGGTCTCCTTGGAGGGCTTGAAGGCGGCCTCGTAGGCCGGGTCCAGGGTCGGGATCGACGCAGCGGAGGCCTCCGGGGCCAAGGCGATGATCTGATCGAGCTGGCGCCGCTCCTCGGCAATGATCAGCGACTCGGCCAACTTGGCGTCGTCTCGGGCGCACTCCAGAGACTTGCGGTAGTTGCCGGTGATGGTAATGAGGCCCTTGGGACCCAACATATTCATCTTCAGGTACGTGTAATGGGGAACCGCCATGAACTTGGCGAGCGCGGGCCGGCCCAGCAGCGCATGATACGCGCTGGACAGGTCCACCACCTCGAACCAGACCGGTTCGCGTCGGAAGTGGCTGCTGTCACCGAACAAGACATCGAGCCGGACCCGGCCAATGGGTGAGCAGGAGAGGCCGGGTACGATGCCATGGAAGACTGTCCGGGTTGGCTCCAGGTCCTCGGCCTTGAGGCCGAGCTTGGTCATCGTGTCGCGGTAGAGGATGTTGATGCTGCTGCCGCCGTTGATGAGGACTTGGGAGAACTTGCATGTACGCCGCACGATGATGATAGGGTTGAGGACGAGGGTGTATCCACCCGGACTCGGCATGACTGCCGGGTGATCCTCCCGGGTCCAGGTGATCGGGCGATCCGACCAATGCATGAAATCTGTCTTGGCCAGGACGACGGTGTTCACCTCCTGCCGAAGGAGGCGCTCGCTGCGCTTGTCATCGCCAAGGCTGGTGAAGACGACGTAGGCCGCATTCTAGTCCGGGTAGACGTTGTTCCGCATCGCGCTGCCGACGGGAGGCGACGGTGGAGGCGGAGGCGGCTGTCCCGCGCCTGGAGCCGGAGGAGGCGGGACATCGCCCCTCATGATGCGCTTGGTGATGGCGCACTATTGAAGCGTGTGCGTGGATGGTCTTGCACTGCTGTGGTGCTTGTATGGGGCGTCGAGCATCTCTTTGAAGCTCATGGTGGGTTGCCATGCCATCTTGCCGTTCTGCCAGCGCTTCGCTGTCGGGTCTGCCGCGGGCTCGGCGGCCGCGATGAGCCGGTTGTCGTGACGTTGCGCCAGTTAGTCGCCCTTGCGCTTGTTGTTCTGGTGATGCTGCTACCGGCTGCTTTTGCCGGCCGGCTTTGGAGGAGGAACCAGCTTCGCCTTGCCGGCTTCATCTAGCGCCACCTGGATCTTCATGGTGGAGTCGGGGTTGGCATACTTGTCCGCCGTCACCATGAGCGCGGCCATGATGGCCGGCTCGGAGCGTAGGAGCTTGTGATTGAGGAGGGTACCATCTCGGCACCCGCTGACGAAGTATTGGATCGCCTAGACTTCGTGGATGCCCTCGCAGCTATTCCAAAGCTCGGTCTAGCATGCGAGGTACTCGCGGCCGGTCTCCATTGGCCCCTGCACGCACATGGCGAGCTAGCTGGGGCGACCGGGCCACTTGTACGTCCCCGTGAAGTTGCGGACAAAGGCTTCCTCGAAATCGACCCATGCATTGATGCTACCCATCGAGAGGCTGTTCAACCATGTGCGAGCCGACCCTTGGAGCATGAGCGGTGTGTAGCACATGGCGAGACGATGATTGGCACCGGTGATGCTAATGGCCGTGGTGTAGTCGGTGAGCCAGTCTTCTGGCTTCACGGTCCCATTGTACTTGGGGGTGTCGCGGGGGAGCACGAACCCCTTGGGGAAGGGCTCCTCCCGGGTGCGTGGGCCGAAGCACGCCGGCCCAATAGCGCCGCTCTCCTCCACCTCCAGGGAGGAGCGAGCTGATCGAGGCGGTGGCGCGCGTCGGCGTCGTCGATGGCGCGCGGGCCGAGTCGACTGGCAGCCAGGCCCCGAGGGGCCGGGTCGGCTGGAGCCGGACGCCGGCCATGCTGGCCGGGTCCGCACTAGGTCTCCAGGGCGGGCTCGTTGCCCAGAGCATCGATGGCGGTGGCGGCCGGGTTGCGTCGGGTCCAGGCTTGGCTGGAGTGCGCCTCACCGCGCAGCGAGAAAGCCGTGTGCAGGAGTTCGCCGGGTCCACCGAGGCGGGCGGAGCCGGACCCTGCGAGCTGGTTGAGGCGATCCTGCTGGGTGTTGGCGGCATGGAGGAGCTCGCACATCCGCCCGATGCGCTCCTCGCCCGTGAGTTGGTCGAGGCTGAACGCGGCTGCCTCCGCAGCGCGCATGTTCTTGACTGGGGTCTCGTAGACGGTCCGGACGGCGCCGAAGACCTGGCCGATCGCTCCTCCCCGGGCGCGAGTATCGACGGTCCGGCTTGGCTCAGCCGCGGCGGGCGTGAATCTGTGGGCGGAGTCGTGCTCCATCTGAGCGGCTTCCAGGCGACGCATGGTGGCGGCCAGCGTCTCGGACAGGTCCAGCATCTGCCGGCGTCTGTCCTCGAGCTGGGTTTGGGCTTCAGCGACGTTCGTGGCATCGACGTCGGTGCCGATGGGGATGCGGAGGCTCGGTCCGTGCCGTGGCGGCGCGGCTTTGGCGACCCTCCTCGCCTTTCTCGACGAGGAAGAGGCTCCATCGCCGGTGACGAAGACCTCCACATGGGCGTCCATCGCCCCGGCAGTGAATCCGCCGCTGAGGGAGAGCGGGGAGTCAGAGTAGCTGAGCACCTCGCTGGGGTACTCGTCGACTACGAACGCGTCGGAGATGCGCAACACGGTGAAGGAGGCGGCGAGCGCGCCGATGACGTCATCTGCCAGAGCGACGGACTCATCGGAGTAGGAGAAGGGCCCCGTCTGAAGCATGCTCCCGGCCAGCTCCTCGAGCTGCCCTACGGTGGGCGCCAACTGTCATGGTGGGCGCACGACAGATGCCAAGGGGTGGCTAAAGAGAGTAGGAGGCTCGAGGGCGCTGGTGGGCTCCAGAGGCGAGGTTGATATGCGCGGGCGCGGGACGCCGGACATACCCAGGTTCGGGGCTTTCCGGAGAGATAACACCCCTAATCCTGCCGAGTTTAGTTGGATGGTCGATAGTACAATGTCGTTCCTGGAGCTGTATGGAGGGGGAAGGAGGCTGGCCGAGGCTTGGGCTGCTCCTTCTCCCCGGTGTTGCTGTGCGGTGGCTAGTCCTATGCTTGCCTAGGTCTCTCTTACATGCATCTCATGTCTAGCATGCCCCCTGTTAGGCGTGGGCCCCTGGGGGGTTTATAGATCAACCCACCCAGGGTTACAATGGTAATATGCCGAGTCGGTGGGTCCGTATTATCAGTGTCCGGAGCACCGGGCTGGGTCCTGCTTGTGGGCTTGTGGTTCATCGGGTTCCCCTAGGTGCGGGCCTCGCGTACCTAGGGGGACCGTGCGCCGTCTTGTCGATCGTCATGGCGTGGCCGAGTTGAGCCGCGTACAGTGTTCTCAGTCAGGCCCCCGCTTGCTGTCGTCAGTAGTGAGGGCGGGAACACTGTTGCCACGCCAGCCCTGGTCAGCGGGTAGGTAAGGGGCACTATTGCCACGCTCTGGCTAACCACAGGCATGGGTGGGAGCACTGTTGTCTTGGTCATCGGTGATTGAGGTCTCGTCCCATCGTACGGCCTGGATGGGATGGGAGCTGACCCGTGGCTGGGTTGTAGTGGACGCCACGGGTGGGCTGGCTTGCTGGGGAAGCCATGGCTGCGCCGGGTTGAGTTGTCTTGCGCCAGCTGCTGCGGGCGGGTCGACGTACCTTGCCGAGTCAAGGGTCTTGGCCGGGTTGTGAGCCTTGCCGGGTCGAGCGACACGGCCAGGTGCGTGCCGGTTTGCGGGGCGATGCGGGCCCCGCTATTTTTGAAATAGATCCGGGTTCCGTTGCCTGCCCGGGGATCATCCCCCCGACACCGGGGCTCCTCGTCATCATCGCTATGCAACCCCTTGTCCTTGTTCTCGGCATTTATCTTGCCGGCCTGCTTGAACACCCAACAATCTCTGTTAGTGTGATTGGCTGGTTTATCGGGGGTGCCATGAATCTGGCACGAGCAGTCGAGTATGCGGTCCAGACTGGACGATCTCGGATTGTTTCTTTTGAACGACTTCTTCCGCTGACCGGATTTGGAGTTGCTGAATCCGGCATTGACTGTCGTATCTTCCGCATTGTCGCCATTGTTTCGACGCTTGTGTCTGTTGCGTCGTGGCTTTCCGTTACTGTCATGGAAATCTGAAGTGTCAGGGTTTCCTGGCGCGGTGTTACTGCAAGCCAGCCAGCTGTCCTCAGCCGCGCAAAAGCGGGTCATTAGTGTCGTGAGGGCCGCCATGGTCTTCGGTTTTTCTTCGCCGAGGTGTCGGGCAAGCCACTCGTCACGGATATTATGCTTAAAGGCCACCAGGGCCTCAGCGTCCGGACAGTCGACAATTTGGTTCTTTTTAGTTAGGAACCGAGTCCAGAATTTCCTGGCTGACTCTCCGGGCTGTTGGGTAATGTGACTTAAGTCATCAGCATCCGGTGGTCGCACATAGGTGCCCTGGAAGTTATCGAGGAATGCGTCCTCAAGATTTTCCCAACTGCCAATGGAGTTGATGGCAGGCTATTCAGCCAGTGTCAAGTTGTCCCTTTAAGCTTGAGTGGGAGATACTTGATGGCATGTAGGTCATCACAGCGGGCCATGTGAATGTGGAGAAGAAAATCTTCGATCCACACCGTGGGGTCTGTTGTGCCATCGTATGACTCGATGTTGACGGGTTTAAACCCTTCTGGGAATTCATGTTCCATTACTTCATCAGTGAAGCAGAGGGGGTGTGTGACACCTCTGTGCCGGGCTATGTCGCGGCGTATTCCGATTAGGTATGGTCGGTTATGTCCGGCCTGGACGGATTTATCAGTATTGTATCCGGCATGACAATCGGTGTCATGAGTTGTGGCGTGCCCCCGTGATCCATAGATCGATCTTGGTTGTCCTGCGTTATTTTCCAATACGTCTCGCAGGTCCTGCATATTGCCCCGGGCCGTAGTGAACTGGCGTGGGGGTGCGGGCTGGTGTCCAGCCTGATATGCCGTTTTATCCCGGCCACAGGGTGGTCGGTTTGCCTCATCTTGTGCTGGAAGTTCAGGCTCTTTGGCCTCTTCTTCTAGCGGTTTGTGCTTTGGGTATCCCCTGTTTGGGGGCTCGAGTCCGTATTCCTCGACCGCCAAGACTTCGGTCCATCTGTCTACGAGCAGATCTTGATCAGCTTGGAGCTGCTGCTGTTTCTTTTTCAGGCTTCTTGCAGTGGCTATAAGCCGGTGCTTGAAGCGCTCCTACTCTATGGGATCCTCTGGTACGCCGAATTCATCGTCCCCGAGGCTCACATCGTCTTCGGAGGGAGGCATATAGTTATCGTCCTCCAAGTATCCGTCTGTCGCCTGTTCGTCTGGGCTAGCCTGCCTGTGTTCCCGATCGGCTTGCTCAAAGGTGGGTTGATCAGGATCGTATTCCTCTTCGGCACCATCTAGATTTTCTTCTCCAGTGCCGGTGTTGCTGTGGCGGTGTAACACCCCGGATGTAACTTTCCATCTTTGTATCTCCAACTCTTGCCATTTTCGGCTATGTGATATGATATTCCCTCCGTGATTGGATTTTCTCTTTTGTTTTGCATCTTATTCATGTCATGCATATCATATCATGTCATCATGTGCATCTCATTTGCATACGTGTTCGTCTCATGCATCCGAGCATTTTCCCCGTTGTCCGTTTCGCAATCGACACTCCCTCATGCACCGGCGCACCCCTCTTGTCTATTTTCGTGTGCGGGTGTTGAACGTTCTCGGAATGGACCGAGCCTTGCCAGGTGGCCCTGGTATAGCACCGGTAGACCACCTGTCAAGTTTCGGGTCATTTGGAGCTCGTTTGGTACTCCAACGGTTATCCGCATATCCGCAAAGGCCTCTTTTAAGTTGCAGCCCAACACCCCTACAAAACATCCCAATAACCCATCTAACTCCCCTCCATGCTCTCGGTCGTTCGATCACGATCGTGTGGGCGGAAACTACACCCCATTTGGACACTCCTAGCTCCCTCTACCTACAAATATGCATCTCCCCCTCCAAATCCGGGCAAACCCTAGCAGATTCGTCCCCGCCGCCGCCGGACACGTCCGGCCGCAGCCGGACACGTCCGCCTCTCCGCCCCCAGCCAACCGCGACGTGCCACATGGAACTCCGGCCTCCGCCGCCGCCGCCGGCCCGCGCAGCCCGCGCGAGGCCAGCCCGGCCCGCGCGCCCGCCGCCGCCGCGCTCGGTCGCGTGCCTCGCGCCCGACCCGGCTGGCCGCCGCCCGCCGCCGCGGCCCCGCATCTCCGCCCCGCCGCCGTCCGCCCTGCCGCAGGCCGTCGCCGCCTCCCCGCGCGCCGCCAGCCCCGTGCCGCCGCGGATCTCCTCCGCCGCCGCCGCGGATCGCCTCCGCCGTCCGCAACTCCGCCGAAGCCCGCGGAGGAGCTCGACGCCGGCCGCCTCCTCCTCCGTCCTCGGCTCCTCTCCGGCCGTCTTCCTCCCCTCCGGCTTCCCCGACTCCGGCGAACCTCGATCCACGCGCCAGATCGGATCTGAGCTCGGTTGACTTCTTCTCCCCCCCCCCCGTTTTTTTCGTCCAAGTCCTTAAACTGCTGTAATTTTGTTGCATCTTCATCGCATCACATCTTCGCACCCGTAGCTCCGTTTCGTGCGTGTAATATGTCAAATTGTTCGTCTCGAAGAGTACATCATTTCATTCCATTGCATCATTTACTTTTGAGCTCATCTTGATGCCCGAAATGCTGTTGGAAGAGGGATTCATAATGTTAGTTTCAAAATCTCATCAGCACGAGCTCTTTTGTCATTTTTGCCATGATTGATGTGTGCATCCTATGAGGGTGATGTCTAAATGTGTTTTGAACTAGGTTATGTCTTCTTTACAGAGGTTCTTACCATGTATTTTTGTGATCAATGTGGTGACTAACACAAGCATGCAAACTAGGCTTCGTGATAATGCTGATTTTAGTTCATGTTCTGCTGTAATTTTGATGCCATGTAAGCATGTTGCTACAGAGAGATCCATGCATAATTTGAGATACTTCAGTAAGGGTGTTTTGAAAACATGGTTTTGCTCTATCCATCCATGGTCCTGGTTGCAGTTATGTAGTAGTCTAGCATGCCATTTTCGTGCTCTACTTTTGCTTCAAAATGTTTCCTGGCAGATTGTTTACATGTTATTCAATTTGGCCGAGGTTGTTGTAGTTTGTCCGGATATGCTATGATCTTGTTACTTGCCATGTATAGCTTAAATGACATGTCTTCTTGATGGATGTATGCTTAGTTTATCATGAAGTACTCTGTAGTGAGTGCATTGAGCTCACAAAGGTGCCTTCATAATTATTTCAATGCCATGTTTTGTTTGCTGAATCTGTTAACGAAACTTGCTATGTTTACGAGGGTGCCATCATATTTTCTGTTCCTTTTTGGCTTATGGTCAGTAAGGGACTTTTGATCTATGCTTTGAGTAGATTCATGCCATGCCTTAGTTTGCTATTATAAGTTCCTTTAGCATGTTGATAACTTGCTCTGAACATTGCTTCGTGCTGCTGTTTATGCCATGTCCAACCTGATAATATTTTTGCACTTTCTCCATGCTTGTTTGAACCTGTTATGATGTGATTTAGCCGTAGCTCAGTGTTCCTCTTTTGTAAAGCATCTCCTGTAGATCACTGCCATATGCTTTGTTTTCATGTTGGGGTGTTGTAGCATAGTTTCTTGTTGCATGCTAAGTAGCATCGTGCTGTTAATCGCAGCTTTGTGCCATACTTGTCTTGCTTGCCATTTGCAAACCGTGCATCCGAATCCGGCGATCTTTATATCGATTTCAACCGAAATCATCTCATCTTTCCAGCGGCATACTTGGTTTGCCAAGTGGATGCCTTGTTCATCATCTTTCCTTCCGAAGCACGCATATGCATTGCATATCACATCTCGCATATCATGACATGTATTGCATCATGTTGTTTGTGCATTGCACCGTGATTTATTGTGGTTCCTTGCTTGTGTTCTTGCTTTGGGTAGAGCCGAGAGACCAGTACGTACACGAGGAACCTGTTGAGTACGCTAACAAGGATCCAGCCTTCGACAACTCTGAGAACCTTGCAGGCAAGATGACCATACCTTCGATATCACTTCTATCTTTGCTTGCTAGTACACGCTCTATCGCTATGTTAGCTCTACCTGCCATTGTTTACCATGCCTACCTATTGCCATGTTAAACCTCTAACCATACTATCCTAGCAACCGTTGATTGGCTATGTCACCGCTTTTGCTCAGCCCCTCTTATAGCGTTGTTAGTTGTAGGTGAAGATGAAGTTTGTTCCTGGTCGGAACATGGATGTTTTGGGGTATCATAATATCTCCTGTTTAAATTAATGCACCTTATATACTTGGTAAAGGGTGGAAGGCTCGGCCTTATGCCTGGTGACTTGTTCCACTTTTGCCGCCTTAGTTTCCGTCATACCGGTGTTATGTTCCTTGATTTTGCGTTCCTTACACGGTTGGGTGATTTATGGAACACCCTTAACAGTTCGCTTTGAATAAAACTCCTCCAGCAAGGCCCAAACTTGGTTTTACCATTTGCCACCTAAGCCCTTTTCCCTTGGGTTTTCACGAGCCCAAGGGTCATCTTTATTTACCCCCCCCCGGGCCAGTGCTCCTTCGAGTGTTGGTCCAACCTGAGCGATGTCCGGCGTCCCCTGGGCAACCAGGGTCTATACCAACCCGACGTCTTGCTCATCCGTTGTGCCCTGAGAACGAGATATGCGCAGCTCCTATCGGGATTTGTCGGTGCATCGGGTGGCTTTGATGGTCTTGTTTTACCATTGCCGAAATGTTTTGCGAACCGGGATTCCGAGACTGATCGGGTCTTCCCGGGAGAAGGTCTATTCCTTCGTTGACCGTGAGAGCTTGTGATGGGCTGAGTTGGGACACCCCTGCAGGGTATATAATTTTTCGAAAGCCGCGCCCGCGGTTATGAGGCAGATGGGAATTTGTTAATGTCCGGTTGTAGATAACTTGACACTTGACTTCTTTAAAATACATCAACTGTGTGTGTAGCCGTGATGGTCTCTTCTCGGCGGAGTCCGGGAAGTGAACACGGTTTGAGTTATGCTTGACGTAAGTAGTTTGAGGATCACTTCTTGATCACTTCTAGCTTCTCGACTGATGCATTGCTTCTCTTCTCGCTCTCACTTGCGTATGTTAGCCACCATATATGCTTAGTCCTTGCTGCAGCTCCACCATATTACCCCTTACCTACCTATGAGCTTAAATAGTCTTGATCTCGCGGGTGTGAGATTGCTGAGTCCTCGTGACTCACAGATTCTACCAAAACAGATGCAGGTGCCGAGGATACTGGCGCAGATGGTGCAACTGAGCTGAAGTGGGAATTTCATGAGGCCCTTGGTCGTTACTATGTATCGTTTCCAGATGATCAGTAGAGGTGCCCAGTCGGGACGATCGGGGATCTAGCATTTGGGGTTGTCTTCTTTTCATTTGAACTTGACCGTAGCCGGTCTATGAGTGTATTTGAATGATGTATGATCTTAATTTATGTTTTGTGTGAAGTGGCGATTGTAAGCCAACTCTCTTCATCCCATTCTTGTTCATTACATGGGATTGTGTGAAGATGACCCTTCTTGCGACAAAACCACCATGCGGTTATGCCTCTAAGTCGTGCTCCGACACGTGGGAGATATAGCCGCATCGTGGGTGTTACAGGCGGGGCTTGGAGCGGCGCCGATGACGCCCATGCTTTGATTTTTTCCCCGAGGGGTTATCTCCTGTTGAGTCATCTCCATTTGTTTCTTTGGGAGTATCCACCATATATATATCATATGAAGAGGTGGCAGTCTAGCGCCCTGTGGGCGGTGGTTCCCTGTTCTTCTCGCGCGTCGTCGTCTATACCGTCGATGTCTTCAAAATCGAAGTTAAGCACGTCGGTTAAGTCATCGACCGTGGCTATTAAGTGGGTGGTGGGTGGGTAACGAATTTCTTCGTCGTCAGCCTCCCACTCGAGCCGGACATAGTTCGGCTAGGAGTCTCCTGACAGAGAGAGAGAGTCCTTAATAAATCTAGCACGTCTCCGAAGGGTGAGTGCTAAAAGATATCTATGGTGGCAAACTCCATAACCGGAGCCCAGTTAGATATGATGGGCACGGATGCGCGCGGTCCGAAACACACCACCGGAGATGAATCAGGGGGTCCGGAGATACAGATTGCTTTAGGAGAGGAGTCTGTTTTTGGCTCCAACACCGAGGAGTGTGTGGCCTCCGGGGCGGGGTCCATCCACCCGTCCTCGGAAGGCACGACCTTCTCTGGAATGAAGTCCAGAGCTATAGCAGGTGCGATGTTCCGAATACTGTCCGACTGCAGATCTAGGTCATGCATGTCGTGATCGTTCAGCGCTCCTGACACGGGCCCAAATCCGTCAAAGATCAAGTCTCCGCAGATGTCGGTAGTGTAGTTTAGGTTCCCAAACCTGACCTGATGGCCAGGGGTGTAGCTATCGATCTGCTCCAGATGGCCAAGCAAGTTGGCCCGCAGTGCGAAGCCGCCAAACACGAAGATCTGTCCGGGGAGAAAATTCTCACCCAGTACGGCGTTGTTGAAGGTTGGAGAAGCCATCGAGCCTTACAGTGATGACACAGAGGAACTCTCAATGAAAGCACCAATGTCGGTGTCAAAACCAGCGGATCTCGGATAGGGGGTCCCGAACTGTGCGTCTAAGGCTAATGGTAATAGGAGGCTGGGGACACGATGTTTACCCAGGTTCGGGCCCTCTCGACGCAGGTAATACCCTACTTCCTGCTTGATTGATCTTGATGATATGAGTATTACAAGAGTTGATCTACCACGAGATCAGAGAGGCTAAACCCTAGAAGCTAGCCTATGGTATGATTGTTCTTGTCCTATGGACCAACCCCTCCGGTTTATATAGACACCGGAGGGGGCTAGGGTTACACAAAGTCGGTTACAGAGAAGGAGATCTATAATCCGGATCGCCAAGCTTGCCTTCCACGCCAAGGAGAGTCCCATCCGGACACGGGACAAAGTCTTCTATCTTGTATCTTCATAGTCCAATAGTCCGGCCAAAGTATATAGTCGGTTGTCCGGATACCCCCTTATCCAGGACTCCCTCAGAGGGGAGGTAGCAGATTGCTAAGTGGAAGCAGGAAGTTAGGGTACGCATAGGCAGGTGACAAATCAGGTAGTGGTAGTGGTAGTGGTAGTGATAGTCTGTCATGGCGAAAGGAGAGCTATAGAGGGAGTGGGGATGGTGGTGGCAAGGTGGACAAGGGGGAGGAGGTGACAAGACCAACTAAGAAGAAGAACACTCATGAGGCCTCGGATGATGGGAACCTGTGGAAGCTTATATTAGGGTGTGAGGGGGAGAAGGAGGCCGATGGGAAGGCGAAGAGTTTGGTGGTGTCGGCTCCAACACCTATAGATAAGGTTGATGCAAATGAGCAGTCTATGGAGGTTGATACCTCTAAATCGTTGAAGCTAGACCAGCAGGCTGAGGCTTATGCAGCAGGGGAAGTGGGGCTGGAGGTATGGAGATTAAGGAAAGAAAGGGGAAGGACTCTGATGGCAGGAAATTCAGAAGGAATAAAAGCAGGGAGCCTAGCATTACTAAGGGGGAGCTTACGAGAGAGGTTGTGCTGGGAGCAAAAAGGAGTCGGTTGGGGGAGGTGGAGGAGTCTAATGCGGAGAAGAGAGGAACGATGGAGGGGCAAGAGGTGCGTCAAACTCCGTCGGGGGGGGCTGCATCTTAGACTTATGAACATCTATCAGCCGGGCTGCAAGAGCAGCCCCACTGGGATCAATGAAAGTTATAAGCTGGAACTGCCGGGGGCTCGGGAACGGCCCGGCAGTTTGTAGCCTCCTTGATCTAGGGAGGACGGAGGAGCCCGACATCCTTTTCCTGTATGAGACTAAGCTCATAGCAAGGGAGATGGATAGATTCCGGTGGTCGTTGGGTCTTGCAACTATGGTGGCTTGGGATTTGGATGGAAGAAGTAGGGGCATTGCCTTATTTCGGAAGCGGGGAGTAGATGTGGCGTTGCGGTCTTATGGGAGGAGGCACATTGACACGGACATCATAGAGGAGAATGGAAAAGTATGGCGACTGACTGGGATGTATGGTGAATCTGATTTGGACCAGAAAAAAGAGACTTGGAGAAATCTTCGAATTCTTGGACAACAACACCAACAAGGAAGTCCTTGGCTTCGCTTTGGGGATTTCAACGAGATTCTCTCTAATGATGAGAAAGTTGGACGGGCTGCAAAACCTCATCAATGGATGGACATATTTAGGGAAGCTTTGGAGGCATGCAACCTTGCGGACATCGGTTTCATAGGAGACAAATTTACATGGAGGAACCACAGTCAGGACATGGACACATATATATGTCAGTGGCTGGACAGAGCCGTTGCTAATGCTCGGTGGTGTGAGGCATTCCCAGAGTTTGGTGTGCTGAATGGACGGCCATGGCACTCGGATCATCGAGCAGTGGTGGTGACAACTAAAGACGATGGCATGCGAGGAGCTAGGGGAGACAATGGCTTTTGTTTTGAAGCCTGGTGGCTCAAAGAGGATGGATGTAGCGAGATTATTAGGAGTGAATGGGGCAGGGGTGGGAGGAATGAGCCACTGATGTTGCTCAAGTGATGCGTAAGATTGCCGGAGGCATGCAAAAATGGAGCAAGGAGGTTGTGGGGGAGCTGGAGGAGAGGCTGAAGAAGGCCCGTGGGGATTTGGAGAAATGTATGAGGACGCCTGTATCAGAACCCAAAATCATGGAGGAGGCTAGGCTTCGTTGCTTAGTGGAGGAATTGGAGGAGAAGAAAAATATCAAGATGAAGCAACAGTCCCATATGTCATGGCTGAAAGATGGCAACAGAAATAATAACACCCACTACTATACGGCTGTTGCATCGGGACAGAAGAAGGCAAACAGAGTGAAGTTTTTGAGGAAGGAGGATGGCTCGGTGGTGAAGGAGGGAGAGGAGATGACTAATTATGTTTGCTCGTTTTTCAGGATCTTTTCTCCTCGGCGGCTGGATGAGCTCATTAGAAAAGTCCAACCATGTGTAACTGAAGCTATGAATAATATGCTTGATGCTGAGTTCACGAGGGAGGAAGTTAAAGCCGCACTTGATCATATCGGGGATATTTAAGAACTTGGCCCTGATGGTATGCCCTCCATTATATACAAACAGAATTGGCATCTTATGGGTGATTGGATAGTGCAGGAGGTGCTTCAGGTTCTTAATGGTGGCTCTCTACCGGAGGGGTGGAATGATACTATTGTAGTGCTAATCCCCAAGGTGAAGGATCCGTGCAGAATAAAGGATCTCAGGCCCATAAGTTTGTGCAACGTGGTCTATAAACTGGTGTCGAAGGTGTTGGCTAACCGCATTAAGTTGATTTTGCCGGAGCTTATTTCAGATAATCAAAGTGCATTTGTCTCGGGTCGGTTGATAACCGATAATGCACTCATTGCCTATGAGCTGACCCATTACCTCATCAATAAAAAGAAAGGAAAATACGGTTGTGTGGTTGTGAAGGCGGATATGAGCAAAACTTATGACCGTGTTGAATGGTGTTTCTTGGAGGAAATGCTCAGGAAGATGGGGTTCAGGCAAGGATGTGTGGATCTTATTATGAGGTGTGTACTACTGTCAGATATCAGATCGAGGTCAATGGAGTGCTGACGGAGCAGTTTAGCCCTTTCCGGGGTCTCCAACAAGGTGACCCCGTCTCTCCGTACTTATTTGTGATATGTGCTGAAGGGTTGTCTGCACTCCTCCACGATGCAACTAAGCATGGGAGACTAAGTTGTGTGAAGATTTGTCCTGCAGCTCAAGTTGTCTCCCACCTATTTTTCGCGGATGACTCACTCCTGCTCATGAAGGCAAACCAGCAAGAAGCGTCTGAGCTCAAATATGTGCTTGATCTGTATGAAAACTGCTCGGGGCAATGCATAAACATTGAGAAGTCGGCCCTAATGTTCAGCCCAAACACCCCAAATGATTGCCGTGCGGATGTAAAGGGAGCTCTTGAAATCCAAAGTGAAAATTGGAATGAAAAATACCTTGGCCTTCCCGTGCATGTTGGTAGATCGAAATGAAGGGCTTTTGCATACATCAAGGGGGCTATCGCTGGAAAGGTGTATGGCTGGCAGGAGCGGTTGATTGCAAAGGTAGGCAAAGAGTCGTTGGTGAAGGCAGTGGCCCAAGCAATCCCCACATATGCTATGTCCTGCTTCTACCTGACAAAAACCTTCTGCAAAGAGATCAGCTCCCTCATTGGCAACTACTGGTGGAGCCAGCAGGACAAGGATAATGCGATGCATTGGATCAGCTGGGAAAAACTCACAATGCCTAAGGCCTGGGGCGGCCTCGGGTTTAGAGATATGGATAGCTTCAATGTGCTATGCTTTCCCATCAAATATGGAGACTCATACAATGCCCAGGAAGCCTCTGTGCACAGATTTTGAAAGCCCGCTACTTCCCAAACACACATGTACTTGAAGCCTCACACCGGGATGGCATTTCCTATACCTGGAGAAGTCTCTTGCATGGTCTTGAGCTTATCAAACATGGATACATTTGGCGAGTTGGGGACGGGTCCAATATCCGTATTTGGAGTGATCCATGGATACCACGACCGTGGTCATGCCCGATTATTTCTCCGAGAGGGGGTAACTTGTTGGAATACGTTTTTGACCTCATCTCTCCAATCACTGGTGCATGGGACGAGCAGTTGGTTCGGGACACCTTTTATCCAGATGATGCCCGCTACATATTGCAAATTCCATTACGGGAAGGGGTATCTGACTTCATTGCCTGGAAGTTCGATAGCAAAGGGCAACATTCAGCGAAGAGTGCATATAAGCTCCATGTGCAGATGGGTAAACTAGCTTCAAATGGCGGCATTGGCCATAGCTATGAAAATGTTGGCAATTGAACTCGTGTGAGGATGATTCCTGGAAGAGACTTTGGAGAATACCATGCCCCAAGAACATCCAGATGTTTGTTTGGCGGCTCAAGCATGAATCCTTGGCCTTCCGGATGAATGTGCAGAGACGAGGCATTCCTATAGAAGATACAAAGTGCCTTTTCTGTGGTAGAGCTGACGAGGACGGAGCGCATCTGTTCATACACTGCAAATCAATCAAGCCTGTGTGGCGGGAGCTTGCGCTGGAGAGCACTAGAACGCGGCTGGAGGAAATCATGTCAATACATGTGATGCTCGACTTCCTATGGGGCCTGGAGGGGAGGACCCGGGTCCTAATCTTCATGGTCTGGTGGCTGTGGAATAACAGGAACAAACTCCGGGAGCGGGAGCTGCCGGTGCCTGTCAGTAAAATTGTGTGCCGTCCACGGGTGCGTGTGATCGAGTATGCTGAAGCCTTTTTACCTTCAGGAAAAATGAAGAGTGCTATAGACAGATGGAGGGCTCCGGGAGATGATATGATCAAAATCAATGTGGACGGTGCCTTTACACCAAGCGAATCATTCTCGGGATGGGGCGTCATGGCAAGAGACGGAGCGGGTTACATAGTGCCCGCCCGCGCAGGGCGTTAGGACCACATCTAGGACGCTTTTGGCGCTGAAGCTCATGCGATGTCATAGGCCATCGCCCTAGCCGCCAACCTGGGAATGACATGAGTCATTTTTTAGACTGACTGCCAGCTCTTGGTGGATGCACTTGATCTTCTCAAAGTAGATTCGTCGGCTTATGCAACGTTGATAGAGGACTCGAAATTTCAGCTAAAGCTCTGGTTCGCGCACCACGAAATTATGTACTGCAATCGTGGGGCTAATTCTGTCGCACATGAACTAGCTAAGCTAGGCCGTATGTATCTTCCAAACAACTTCATTGAGTGGGAGTCTGATGTACCTGCCCATGTGGCCACTTGTGCTTTGGGTGATCTACCCCAACATTGTTAAGTAATACAAGCGTTGCTTGCTTTCAAAAAAAACTCCTCAGCCAACATCCAACAGCCAGCTTCTCGCTAAAAATCTTGGAGCTGACCATCTGTTCGGCACATCAGCTTTTTATCTCAATTCAGATAATGGGCTGACAGCCCAATAAGCGGCCCAATTCGAGGGAGAAAAATCCCTGAACAGACAAATGGCCTAGTTTGGCAAGCACAAGTGCTATACACATTAGCACAAACCACCTTGATAAACAAAATAAGATTACAATCAGACCCCTGGTCATCCTGCATCGCTCGTCAACGCCACTGAAGCACCGATCGATGGAGGTGAAGACCAGCACACGCCGGCACCACCACATCACTTTGGATGGACACATGGAAGCCAAAGCCGCCGATGGATGGTGAGCGACCAATGGGGAGGACAACGAGGTCGTCAGGGTCAGGGATGGGAGCAGCGGACGTTGCTCCCGTGTGCTCGGATGCTCCTGCCGGATTGAAACGATGGCAGCGGAGGACGACAGAGACGGCGAGGTGGGCGGCCAGCCGGGAGGGCATCGGGCGTCTACGTGGGTGGTCGATGGGCTCGGCGGCCTGCGAGCGAGGAACGACAGGAGGAGGAGATCAGGGGATAGAGCGGTCGTGCGGGATGGGCTCGAACCAGTATGCCCGTCGTTCACTTTGCGGTGGCAAATGCTAGTAATTTCAGGCCCTGCTCGGTATTCATTCACTCCTAGAATCTACGGAGCGGGCAAGCTGCAACTCTGCCAATTTGAACTGCAGCTCCACCAACTCCCAGAGCGGAGCTGTGGAGCGGAGCATTACCGAACAGCCCCTCAGTCAAATTCCCGCTCCTCCGATTTCTGGGAGCTCGCGTTTTCCAACTCCACAACTCCTCTGATTTTACGCTGCACAAATAGCCAACTTCTCACTCCTATAACCAAGATTTAAACCGTTCGGCTTCTTAGAAAAGCGCTTCCTACAGGTAAGAGGGCAGGTAGGTAATCCAAACATATCAATGAAAACTACTCTAGATGTGGCCAACTAGAAGATGAAATGCATATATTGTTTTTTTGCCCTTTTTCTAAAGTAGCTTGGGGCAATCTCCACAACTTAATTGGAGGCTCCCAACGACGCCACGAAGCTTCACCACAATGGACTATGGCTCCGAGGTGACCTCAACCGTCTAGGGTGCTCAAACACCCAAGAGTAACAAGATCCGCAAGGGATTAATGGGGGAATCAAATTTCTCTTGGTGGAAGTGTAGATCGGGGCCTTCTCACCCAATCCCGAGCAAATCAATAAGTTTGATTGGCTAGGGAGAGAGATCGGGCGAAAATGGAGCTTGGAGCAACAATGGAGCTTAGGGTTGGAAGAGGTAGTCAACTAGAGGAAGAAGACACCCCTTATATAGTGGAGGGACAAATCCAACCGTTATCCACTTAACCATCCCGTGACTCGTGGTACTACCGCTCCAGACAAGCGGTACTACCGCAAGTGCTCATGGTACTACCGCGGTGGGCCGCGGTACTACCGCTGCTACGGCATGCGCTAGTCTAGACCAGAGCCACAAGGGCTTAGAGCGATACTTCCGCTAGCGCGGTACTACCGCTCCCCCTTGCGGTACTACCGCAAGGCTAGAGTGGACTAGTCCTGGGAAGGGCGCAGATGAAAAAAAATACATCCGTGCCTACTTCCGCGGAAAAACAGATGAAGCAAAAATCTAGCACGGTACTACCGCGCCCGGCGCATGGTACTACCGCGTAGGGAGCGGATGTAAAAAATTACATCCACCCCTACTTCCGCTCGGGTTAGTGAGCTAGATCCTGACCCACGGTACTACCGCGCGCATGGGGCGGTACTACCGCGTGGGGCGCGGATGTAAAAAATTACATCTGCCCCTACAGCCGCGCGAGTGGCTGGGTCAGGTCCGAGGCCACGGTACTACCGCTCCTTAGGAGTGGTACTACCGTGGGCACCTACGGTACTACCGTAATGGCGTGCGGTACTACCGTGGTGGCCTGCGGTACTACCGCTCGTAGGAGCAGTACTACCACATGCCTCAGAACAGCAACCCTAGGAATCCTTCTTTTGGCAAAATAGGAGGATAACGGAGGAAGCTCCAAAGTGTAGAGGGAAAGGCGGTGACAAGGAAGAAAACGTGTACGTGATGATTCCACCCTAACCTTTCCAACACGGACCCCCTCTTAATAGTACGGCTATCCTACGACTCAAACCACCGAAAAGAACCGTAGAAAAACCACCGTCTTCAATAGTCTTCGATGGGCATCAACCTGCCTTGTGCCTAGTGACGAAATGTCTGAAATACTAAAGGCACACGATTACTCCGCAAAAGCATTGTCATCAATCACCAAAACACCTTAGGGATAAATATTCCCTTACACCTGGGCGGGTACCAGTGAGGGCGGCGGCGGGGCCTCTTCTTGGGCGCCCTCCTTTCTTCTCCTTCCCCCTTTGCTGGGTGTGGTGGGTGCGCGGCGACGCGTGCCGATCTGCGAGATCCGGCGGTGGGGAGCAGCGGCGGTCCTCGGCGGGCGGCTAGTTGTGGCCGTTGTCGTCGGGATGGCCTTGGCGCGTAGTGGGGTGTTCGCGCTTGGCCGAGGCAAGCGGCCAGATCTAAACGCTGCGCCCTTTCCTGGATGCGGCAGCGGGGATGGCTGGCGGTGCCGTGGTGGCTGGACCCTGGCGGCGCAGCTGCCGGTGCTTTGGCAACGGAGCTGGCAGGAGGAGGTGTGTCCAATGGTGGCGTGCTTTGTCGGACCTAGGCTTGGTCCTGGCAAGCGGCGCGGGGTTGGGCAGCGGCTCGGCGTGGTGGCTGCTCTGGTCGTGGGCTACGGCGACGCGGGGTGGCATGGTGGCATCCCTGCTGCTTGGTATCTACAAGGCAGCTCGGCGGTTCCGGCTGCAGCGACGGTTGGCTTCTCCGCCGGTGTTGGCTCATTTGCAGGTGGACTGCTTTGGCCTTCGATCCCTCTCCTTGGCGTCCGGTTGCTACTTTCATCGAAGGGCTGGTCCTCTCTCAGCTGCGGTCGACCGCCCGTCTCACATCCCGGTGCTGCCGGACCGAGCTCATTCCGCGCCCGACGCGGCTCGACGGAGCTCGTCTCATGCACAGTGCAGTAAGACTAACCTCGTCCCCCTCTCGATGTTGCAGGACTGAACTCGTCTCATGCTCGGGGCAGCAGGACAGGTCGGTGGATGCCAGTTTTGGCCGACCTTTGGGTCTCGATGCTGGGGGTCGCCCAGGGGTGTGAAAGGTGGGACCTTTCCACTCGTCTCTTTCGCTGGGGTGCGACAGGTCTCGGGTGAGGTGGTGTCTGATGACCCACAAGTGTAGGGGATCTATCGTAGTCCTTTCGATAAGTAAGAGTGTCGAACTCAACGAGGAGCAGAAGGAAATGACAAGAGGTTTTCAGTAAGGTATTCTCTGCAAGCACTAAAATTATCAGTAACAGATAGTTTTGTGATAAGGTGATTTGTAACGGGTAACAAGCAATGAAAGTAAATAAGGTGCAGCAAGGTGGCCCAATCCTTTTTGTACCAAAGGACAAGGCTGGACAAGTTCTTATACAGAGAAAAGCGCTCCCGAGGACACATGGGAATTATCGTCAAGCTAGTTTTCATGAGGCTCATATGATTCGCGTTCGTTACTTTGATAATTTGATATGTGGGTGGACCGGTGCTTGGGTACTGCCCTTTCTTGGACAAGCATCCCACTTATGATTAACCCCTATTGCAAGCATCCGCAACTACAAACGAAGTTTTAAGGTAAACCTAACCATAACATGAAACATGTGGATCCAAATCAGCCCCTTACGAAGCAATGCATAAACTAGGGTTTAACCTTCTATTACTCTAGCAACCCATCATCTACTTATTACTTCCCAATGCCTTCCTCTAGGCCCAAATAATGGTGAAGTGTCATGTAGTCGATGTTCACATAACACCACTAGAGGAGAGAAAACATACATCTCATCAAAATATCGGACGAATACCAAATTCACATGACTACTAATAGAAAGACTCCACCCATGTCCTTAGGAACGAATGTAACTACTCACAAAGCATATTCATGTTCATAATCAGAGGGGTATTAATATGCATTAAGGATCTGAACATATGATCTTCCACCAAATAAACCAACTAGCATCAACTACAAGGAGTAATCAACACTACTAGCAACCCACAGGTACCAATCTGAGGTTTGGGTACAAAGATTGAATACAAGAGATGAACTAGGGTTTGAGAGGAGATGGTGCTGATGAAGATTTTGCTGGAGATTGACCCCCTTCTGATGAGAGTATCGTTGGTGATGACGATGGTGATGATTTCCCCCTCCGGAGGGAAGTTTCCCCGGCAGAACAGCTCCGCCAGAGCCCTAGATTGGTTCCGCCAAGGTTGCGCCTCATGGCAGCGGAGTTTTGTCCCATAAGCTTGCTTATGATTTTTTCCAGGGTAAAAGACTTCATATAGAAGAAGATGGCCACCAGAGGGCTGCCAGGGGGCCCACGAGGCAGGGGGCGCACCCCCCACCCTCGTGGCCAGGGTGTGGGCCCCCTCTGGTATTTCTTCCACTCGGTATTTTTTATTAATTCCCAAAATGACTTTCTTGGAGTTTCTGGACTTTTGGAGCTGTGCAGAATAGGTCTCCAATATTTACTCCTTTTCTAGCCCAGAATTCCAGCTGTCGGCATTCTCCCTCTTCATGTAAACCTTGTAAAATAAGAGAGAATAGCCATAAGTACTATGACATAGCGTGTAATAACAACCCATAATGCAATAAATATCGATATAAAAGCATGATGCAAAATGGACGTATCAACTCCCCCAAGCTTAGACCTTGCTTGTCCTCAAGCGGAAGCCGATATCAAAAAATATGTCCACATGTTTAGAGATAGAGGTGTCGATAAAGTAAAACACGGACTTGAGGGCATCATGATCATTCTTATAACAGCAACATAAATATATTTTGTCATATGATTTCTTATGCTCAAGTAACAATCTATCCACAATATCAAGTATGAATCAGAAACTTCATTGAGAACCAACAAACTATGATCTCGGTCATTGAAGCAATTGCAATTTATCATAGCATTGGAAAGAGTCAATATAAGAGCTTTTCAGCAAGTCCACATACTCAACTGTCATTTAGTCTTTCACAATTGCTAACACTCACGCAATACTTATGGTTTTGGAGTTTTAATCGGACACCGAGAAAGATAGGGGCTTATAGTGTTGCCTCCCAACCTTTTACCTCAAGGGTTATGTCAACAATAATAGTTCATGCTAACTTACATCCAATTGGATATATGTATCAGGATCTTTCCAACATGAGGTGCTTGCCAAAGGATAAAATGTAAAAAGGAAAGGTGATGATCACCATGACTCTTAATGTAAGACAAGAAGTAAATGATAGGCCCTTCGCAAAGGGAAGCAGAGGTTGTCATGTGCTTTTATGGTTGGATGCACGAAATCTTAATGCAAAAGAACGTAACTTTATATTGCCACTTGTGATACGAACCTTTATTATGCAGTCCGTCGCTTTTATTTGTTCCATATCACAAGATCGTATAAAGCTTATTTTCTCCACACTAGCAAGTCATACATATTTAGAGAGCAATTTTTATTGCATGCAACATGACAACTTACTTGAAGGATCTTACTCAATCCATAGGTAGATATGGTGGACTCTCATGGAAAAACTGGGTTTAAGGATATTTGGAAGCACAAGTAGTATCTCTAGTTGGTGCAAGGAATTTGGCTAGCATGAGGGGGAAAGGCAAACTCAACATGTTGGATGATCCATGACAATATACTTTAATTAAGATGTGAGAAAACATAACCCATTACGTTGTCTTCCTTGTCCAACATCAACTCTTTAGCATGTCATACTTTAATGAGTGCTCACAATCATAAAAGATGTCCAAGATAGTATATTTATATGTGAGAACCTCTCTTTCTTTATTACTTCCTATTAATTGCAACGATGACCAAAACTATGTTTGCCAACTCTCAACAACTTTTAATCATCATACTCTTTATATGTGAAGTCATTACTATCCATAAGATCAATATGGTCTCTTTTATTTTTTTTGTTCTTTTATTTCCTCAAGATCATAGCTAGATAGCAAAGCCCTTGACTCAACACTAATCTTTATTATATATAGCTCACAGACTCGATTACATAGAGGGATCATAAAGCAAAACTCAAAACTAAATCATACCAAAACTTATTCTACTAGATCAAGATATTACCAAAAGGATCGAACTAATAAAAAGGTAAAGATAGGAGTGTGATGGTGATATGATACCGAGGCACCTCCCCCAAGCTTGGCAGTTGCCAAGGGGAGTGCCCATACCCATGTGATTATGTTTCCTTTTTAAGAGGTGATGATGATGGAGTTGTTGATGATGTAGGCTTCTTCCTCAATTTGCGCTTGAGGATGGAATTTTGCTCCCTTGGATCATCGATCTCCTGCTCAAGGCTTAATATCCTTTTGCATAGTTCCTGTTTGTTCTCCTGCAAGAGATGAAAAGGGATAAACTCGATCTTTGGTTTCTTTGCCCTATCAGGGAGGCTTGACTTCTTAAACTCCACATGCATGTCCCCAGGTTGAGGTAGTGGGACTTCATCTTCATCTGAGCTTGTCTCCTCCTTTCCCTTAGGCTCGTAGTCTTCTTCTTCCTCAGTGGTCCAGCCATAATGCTCCAAGTCGACGTAGACCTTAGGGTCTGCAAGGTAATCAGCCACATAGATTTCTCCCTCCGAATCCTGGGATGACATATTGCTCTATTCTGCGGCAGAAACAGCTCAAAACACAAACAGAGGATTTCGTCGTGGTATGGTGGTCAAAACCTTCGGGAGATTATATAATGAATTTTTACCGACCGAAAGAAGTATCGTGCAAGAAAACGGAGTCCGGAGAGCACACGAGGTGCCCACGAGGCAGGGGGACGCACCCAGGGGGTAGGGCGCGCCCTTAACCCTCGTGGACGCCTCGTGTCCTTCCCGGACTACTTCTTATTTTTCTATTTTCTTAAATATTCCAAAACAGAGAAAAAATGCTATTAGAACTGTTTTGGAGTCAGTTTACTTACCGTACCACATACCTATTCCTTTTCGGAGTCTAAAACGTTCTGGAAAGTGTCCCTTATGTATTCCTCCAGGGTTACAGTTTCAATAACATTAGTTTCAACATTTATAGGATTACCTGAGATATAATGTTTGATTCTTTGACCGTTTACCACCTTCGGATTTGTACCTTCGGAGTTGTTGATTTTTATGGCACCGGAACGGTAGACCTCCTCGACAACGTAAGGCCCTTCCCATTTAGAGAGAAGTTTTCCTGCAAAAAATCTTAAACGAGAGTTAAATAGCAACACATAATCACCTACGTTAAACTCGCGCTTTTGTATCCTTTTGTCATGCCAGCTTTTAACTTTTTATTTAAACAGTTTGGCATTCTCGTAGGCTTGGGTTCTCCATTCATCAAGTGAGCTAATATCAAATAACCTCTTCTCACCAGCAAGTTTGAAATCATAATTGAGCTCTTTAATGGCCCAATATGCCTTATGTTCTAGTTCGAGAGGTAAGTGACATGCTTTTCCATAAACCATTTTATATGGAGACATACCCATAGGATTCTTATATGCAGTTCTATAAGCCCACAATGCATCATCAAGTTTCTTGGACCAATTCTTTCTAGATCTATTAACAGTCATTTGCAAAATTAATTTGAGCTCTCTATTACTCAATTCTACTTGACCACTAGACTGAGGGTGATATGGAGATGCAATTCTATGATTAACATCATACTTAGCAAGCATTTTATGAAAAGCACCATGAATAAAATGTGAACCACCATCAGTCATTAAGTATCTAGGGACACCAAACCTCAGAAAAATAACTTCTTTAAGCATCTTAATAGAGGTGTTATGATCATCACTACTAGTGAATAGCTTCTACCCACTTAGTAATGTAATCAACAACAACTAAAATATGTGTATACCCATTAGAGGCAGGAAACGGTCCCATATAATCAAAGCCCCAAACATCAAATGGTTTGATAACAAGATAATAATTCATAGGCATTTCTTGACGTCTACTAATATTACCAATTCTTTGACATTCATCACAAGACAACACAAACTTACGGGCATCCTTGAAGAGAGTAGACCAATAAAAACCGGATTGCAATACCTTATGTGCAGTTCTATCTCCAGCGTGGTGTCCTCCATATGCCTCAGAGTGACACTTGCGTAGGATATGTTCCTGTTCATGCTCAGGTACACAACGTCTAATAACACCATCTACTCCTTCTTTATAAAGGTGTGGATCATCCTAGAAGTAATGTCTTAAATCATAGAAAAACTTTTTCTTTTGCTGGTATGTGAAACTAGGTGGTATAAATTTAGCAACAATGTAATTAGCATAATCAGCATACCATGGAGCAGTACGAGAAGCATTTATGACAGCTAATTGTTCATCAGGAAAGCTATCATCAATAGGTAGTGGGTCATCAAGAACATTCTCTAACCTAGACAAGTTGTCTGCAACGGGGTTCTCAGCTCCCTTTCTATCAATAATATGCAAATCAAATTCTTGTAGTAGGAGAACCCATCTAATAAGTCTAGGTTTAGCATCTTTCTTTTCCATAAGATATTTAATAGCAGCATGATCAGTGTGAATAGTTACTTTAGAATCAACAATATAAGGTCTGAACTTATCACAAGCAAATACAACTGCTAAGAATTCTTTTTCAGTAGTAGCATAATTTCTCTGGGAAGTGTCTAGAGTTTTACTAGCATATTGAATAACATTTAATTTCTTACCAACTCTTTGTCCTAGAACAACACCTACAACATAATCACTAGCATCACACATAATTTCAAAGGGTAAATTCCAATCAGGTGGCTGAACAATAGGTGCAGAAATCAAAGCTTTCTTAAGTATTTCAAATGCTTCTACACAATCATCATCGAAGACAAAAGGAATATATTTTTGTAAGAGATTAGTCAGAGGCCTAGAAATTTTAGAGAAGTCCTTAATGAACCTCCTATAAAAACCGGCATGACCAAGGAAGCTTCTTATACCTTTGATGTCCTTGGGATGATACGACATCTTTTCAATTGCATCAACTTTAGCTTTATCAACTTCAATACCTCTTTCAGAAATTTTATGCTCCAAGACAATGCCTTCATTAACCATAAAGTGGCACTTCTACCAATTCAAAACAAGACTAGTATCTTCGCATCTCTGCAAAACTTGTTCAAGGTTACTCAAACAATCATCAAAAGAGGATCCATAAACAGAGAAGTCATCCATGAAAACCTCACAGATCTTTTCACAAAAGTCAGAGAATATAGCCATCATGCATCTTTGAAAGGTAGCAGGTGCATTACATAAACCAAAAGGCATACGTCTATAAGCAAAAGTACTAAAAGGGCAAGTAAAAGTGGTCTTTTCTTGATCCTCTGCTAACACAGGTATTTGAGAGAAACCAGAGTAACCATCTAGAAAGCAAAAATGTGTATGTTTGGATAATCTTTCTAGTATTTGATCAATAAAGGGTAAAGGGTAATGATCTTTTTTAGTAGCCTTATTTAACTTACGGAAATCAATTGCCATCCTATAACCTATAACAATTCTTTGTGGGATCAATTCATCTTTATCATTAGGAACAACAGCAATACCTCCTTTCTTAGGGAGACAATGGACAGGGCTTACCCACTGACTATCAGCAACGGGATAAATTATACCTGCCTCAAGGAGCTTTAGTATTTCCTTTCTTACTACTTCTTTCATTTTAAGATTTAACCGTCGTTGGTGATCAATAACTGGTTTGGCGTCTTCCTCCAATTTTATTTTGTGTTGGCATAGCATGGGACTAATGCCCTTAAGATCGTCAAGAGTGTATCCAATAGCAGCACGATGCTTCTTCAAAATTTTCAATAATCTCTCCTCTTCTTGCTCTGAAAGGTTAGCACTAATAATAACAGGATATATCTTCTTTTCATCAAGATAACCATATTTAAGAGTATCAGGTAATGGTTTAAGCTCAAACACGGGATCACCCTTGGGTGGTGGAGGATCCCCTAGGATTTCAGCAGGCAAGTTGTGTTTCAAAATAGGTCCCTGTTTAAAAAATACTTCATCTATCTCCCTTCTTTCATTCATAAACATTTCATTTTCATGGTCTAGCAAATATTGTTCTAAAGGATCATTAGGAGGCACGACAATAGAAGCAAGACCAATAATTTCATCCTTACTAGGCAATTCTTTATCATGGGGTTGTCTACAAAATTTAGCAAAATTAAACTCATGAGACATATCCCCAAACCAATGGTAACAACATCCTTTTCGCAATCTATCTTAGCATTAACAATATTCAAGAAGGGTCTACCAAATATAATGGGACAAAAGTCATCTTGTGGAGAACCAAGAACAAGAAAATCAGCAGGATATTTAACTTTCCCACACAAGACTTCAACATCTCTAACAATCCCAATTGGTGAAATAGTATCTCTATTGGCAAGATTAATTGTAACATCAATTTCTTCTATCTCAGCAGGTGCAATACCATGCATAATTTCTTTGTATAAGGAATGGGGTATTGCACTTGCACTAGCACCCATATCACATAAGCCATGATAAAAATGATCTCCTATTTTAACAGAAATAACAAGCATGCCTACAACACGTCTATGTTTCTTAGCATCGGGTCTAGCAATTCTAGCAGCCGCATCACAGAAATAAATAACATGCCCATCAATATTATCAGCCAAGAGATCTTTAACCATAGCAATACTAGGTTCAACTTTAATTTGCTCAGGTGGTGTATATGTTCTAGTATTACTCTTACGAAGCGCAGTTGAAGCTTTAGTATGATCTTTTATCCTAACAGGGAAAGGTGGTTTCTCAATATAAGTGGAAGGAACAATAGGATCATTATAAGTGATAGTCTTTTCTTCAACTATAATAGGTGCAACTACTTTTACTTCAGTGGGAGGATTATATTTAAACCACTTCTCCTTAGGGAGGTCAACATGAGTTGCAAATGATTCACAGAAAGAAGCTACTATCTCAGAGTCAAGTCCATATTTAGTGCTAAATCCATGAAAAGCATCACTATCCATAAAAGATTTAACACAATCAAACTTAGGTGTCATACCTGACTCCTTACCTTCATCAGAATCCCAATCTTCAGAGTTGCATTTAATTATTTCCAATAAATCCCATCTGAATTCAATAGTCTTCATCATAAAGGAACCAACACAAGAAGTATCGAGCATGGAGCGATTGTTGAGAGAAAGCCGAGCATAAATTTTTGAATAATCATTTCTCTTGAGAGCTCATGATTGGGGCATGAATATAACATTGACTTAAGCCTCCCCCAAGCTTGAGCGATGCTTTCTCCTTTGCGAGGCCAAAAATTATATATATAATTATGATCACGATGAACAAGATGCATAGTATAAAACTTCTGGTGAAATTCCAATTTCAATCGTTTGTAGTCCCATGATCCCATATCATCACATAGCCTATACCATGTCAATGCATCTCCCTTCAAAGATAAAGGGAAGACCTTCTTCTTGATAACATCATCGGGCATACCTGCAAGCTTAAATAATCCACAAACTTCATCCACATAGATTAGATGTAAATCGGGATGCAAGGTTCCATCCCCTGCAAAGGGGTTAGCTAGCAGTTTCTCTACCATACCCGAAGGAATTTCAAAGTAAACATTTTCCATAGGTTTGGTAGGTTGAGGGGAAACTCTTTGCTCTACTGGTCGGGGTGAAAATACCCCGAACAAGCCGCTCAAAGGATTATGTTCCATAGTAACAAGTGACAGTAAATTTCAGCACACTATATAAATTTTTCCTTACCAAGTTCCACTTACCAAAGGCGCTTCACTCCCCGGCAACGGCGCCAAAAAAGAGTCTTGATGACCCACAAGTGTAGGGGATCTATCATAGTCCTTTCGATAAGTAAGAGTGTCGAACCCAAGGAGGAGCAGAAGGAAATGACAAGCGGTTTTCAGTAAGGTATTCTCTGCAAGCACTGAAATTACCGGTAACAGATAGTTTTGTGATAAGGTGATTTGTAATGGGTAACAAGCAATGAAAGTAAATAAGGTGCAGCAAGGTGGCCCAATCCTTTTTTAGCAAAGGACAAGCCTGGACAAGTTCTTATACAGAGAAAAGTGCTCCCGAGGACACATGGGAATTATCGTCAAGCTAGTTTTCATCACGCTCATATGATTCGCGTTCGTTACTTTGATAATTTGCTATGTGGGTGGACCGGTGCTTGGGTACTGTCCTTTCTTGGACAAGCATCCCACTTATTATTAACCCCTATTGCAAGCATCCGCAACTACAAAATAAGTACTAAGGTAAACCTAACCATAACATGAAGCATGTGGATCCAAATCAGCCCCTTACGAAGCAACGCATAAACTAGGGTTTAACCTTCTGTCACTCTAGCAACCCATCATCTACTTGTTACTTCCCAATGCCTTCCTCTAGGCCCAAATAATGGTGAAGTGTCATGTAGTCGACGTTCACATAACACCACTAGAGGAGAGACAACATACATCTTATCAAAATATCGCACGAATACCAAATTCACATGATTACAAATAGAAAGACTTCACCCATGTCCTTAGGAACAAACGTAACTACTCACAAAGCATATTCATGTTCATAATCAGAGGGGTATTAATATGCATTAAGGATCTGAACATATGATTTTCCACCAAATAAACCAACTAGCATCAACTACAAGGAGTAATCAACACTACTAGCAACCCACAGGTACCAATCTGAGGTTTGGGTACAAAGATTGAATACAAGAGATGAACTAGGGTTTGAGAGGAGATGGTGCTGATGAAGATGTTGATGGAGATTGACCCCCTTCCGATGAGAGTATCGTTGGTAATGACGATGGTGATGATTTCCCCCTCCCAGAGGGAAGTTTCCCCGGCAGAACAGCTCCCCGAAGCCCTAGATTGGTTCCACCTCGTGGCGGCGGAGTTTCGTCCCGTAAGCTTGCTTATGATTTTTTCCAGGGTAAAAGACTTCATATAGCAGAAGATGGCCACCGGAGGGCTGCCAGGGGGCCCACGAGGCAGGGGGCGCGCCCAGGGGGTAGGGCGCGCCCCCACCCTCGTGGCCAGGGTGTGGGCCCCCTCTGTTATTTCTTCCGCTCAGTATTTTTTATTAATTCCCAAAATGACTATTGTGGAGTTTCAAGACTTTTAGAGCTGTGCAGAATAGGTCCCCAATATTTGCTCCTTTTCCATGCCTAGAATTCCAGCTGCCGGCATTCTCCCTCTTCATGTAAACCTTGTAAAATAAGAGAGAATAGCCATAAGTATTGTGACATAATGTGTAATAACAGCCCATAACATAATAAATATCAATATAAAAGCATGATGCAAAATGGACGTATCAGTGTCGAGGTCTTGGATGCTGGGGCGGCGGCCCTGGTGGTGGTAGTGCGGTGCTCGTGGGCAGAGCTTGTGCCTTGGTGCTTCCCGGTCACCATGGCCGTGTGGATGGCGTGGTGGCCGGGGTGTGGCATTTGGTGGCGATGAGTGTTGGCCAGGGTGAAAACCTGTTCTATCTTTGGACGGACCGGCGGCGGCGAAGATCGTTCCCTTCTTGAAGGCGTCGTCGCGACTCTCATTGCCCATCATGCGGTTCCGAAGGAAACTCTGATCTTTGGATAGGGCGGTGGCGGCGCTCCGGTGTCGTTCCCTTCCTGAAGGCGCCGCCTTGGAGTGCATGGTTCATCATATGTAGCTTCATCTCTGCATGGTGGTAGTGCTAGGGGTGGTGTTGCTGCGCTCAGCACCTATGTATCCTGCCCTGGGTGTGTGCGTGTATTGTGGTGGCGGGGCGTGTGTTTGTACTGGGTGCTTGTTGATTGGTGCTTTATATATAAAGCAGAGCGAAAGCCTTTTTCGGTAAAGTTGCATGTTCTGCAATCCTTGGTTTATTAAAACGGAATCTTTGGCTGAACATTATCATCCTATCCCTGTTATAATTTGTGCTTTGGTTACATCTCAACATCCATAAATAAACATACTCTATATATTTTTCTATGGTGTCTTTGGAAAGCTCGGAATGACTGTCTATTTTGCAGAAAATTATGTAAACCTTCCCAGCTGTATGTAGCAGCAAATGCAATAATTGAAGCAACCAAATTAGAAGATAAGAACTCTACTCAGCAGCAAGAAAGCGATCAAGCTCAGGAGTAGTTGCAAGCTTCTCCAACAACCATACATACACATGACTCTAATAATCTTGCAGGGAATGTCATCTTTTATGACGCTGCCTGGGAGAGACGTACAGATTCAGAGTTGGGCCATGCTGTCTTAGGAGTAATCACTAGTAGAAAAAGGGCCAAATCTGAGACACATTAGTGCCGGTTTGATTTTGAGCCGGCACTAATGTGTCCAATAGTGCCGGTTCCAACGGCTAGCCGGCCGCTCTCATTAGTACCAGTTCGTGGCGAACCTTTAGCACCGGTTCATGCCACAAACCGGTACTAAAGAGAGTGGTGGCAGGATGTTGTCAGTCTGGGGCCCCTCCAGCACCTTTAGTACCGGTTCGTGGCACGAGCCGGTACTAAAGGTCGTCGTACATAAACCCTTCGTCCACCCGAGCTCGCTCTGTTCTTCCCCATTCCCCTCACTTCCTCTGTTCTTCCCCTCTCTTCCTCAAGCTCATCACAAATTTTGCCCAAAATTTGTCAAGATTTGAAGGCCCCCATCCATTCAAATGATCACAAAGGATAGCAACTTTGTCCTTTCATCTCTCATTGCTAGATTAGCTCTTGCAATGCTTTGTATAGTGATTAATTTGTGAGTTTAGTAATTTGCAAGGAATTATATGTGCTAGTATTTGATTTATATGCAATTTGAGGTCAAAAATAACACTTAGTTTGCATATGTAGGTGTGGTTTACTTAGTGACTTCTAAATCTCTGTCGTAACCACTGTCAATCGCCCTCACCGTCCCGTCGCCGACACCACCTTGTGGTGAGGCTCTTGTTCATGAATGTTTTACATTACCAAATTGATGTTTGTGTGATTTGGATATATAGTTACTCGTATAATTATCTTACCCGTACGTTGTTTGTTATACATAGTGCCATGGTTTTGATATCCGTCCCCGTTGGCCCTCGTCCTTGTTATGATTCGGATGTGGTATATTCTCTTTTAAAACTAGTTGTTGCATTTCGTGTTTATGACAAATTATGCCCATCAAGTTGACATAGATATTTTTATCTAGGAGGTATGTGAAAAGGAAATTCCAACCGACCCTATTATCGAGAGGTTAAATTTAGTTGAAAGAGAAAACGAGTATTTGAAAGAAAAACTGAAAAGAATTGAGGGGGGTAAGATGGAATTGGAGTTGCATGTTGCCGATGTCGTCGATACTCACAAGATCAAGATGGAGAAAATGCGGTTGAAGATTAGAAAGATTAGAAAATATGCCATTGATAGTGTCGCTTGGTATCATTATGTTGTTGGATCAATTGTTACCTTAGTTGCGATCTTGATCGCATTTGTTGTTGCATTTCAATTCTTTAGCTAGAGAGTTATTTGTATGTTGCATTTAATTAAGTGTTGTATATGAACTTTATGTATGAACTTGTATTAATTTGGTCTATTCGGTGTTGTGTAATGAAGATGAGCCGACAATGGATATATGATGGCCTATGCTCTCCCAAGTTCATTAATGGCGTGCATACTTTTCTTCTTGCCGCTGAGGAAAACAAGCGGGCGGATGGTTTTATGCCTTGTCCATGTGCTGGTTGTAAGAATGGTCACAATTACTCTACGTCAAGAACCATTCACGTCCACCTATTTGAGTCCGGTTTCATGCCCCACTATAATGTTTGGACCAAGCACAGAGAAATAGGGGTTATGATGGAAGACAATGAAGAAGAAGAGGACGACGACATCTATCCTGGCCATGGGTTCCCTGAATACGGTGATACAACAATGGGGGAAGAAGCTGAGCCGGCAATGCGGGAAGAAGCTGAAGAAGAGGCATCAGATGAGCCCACTGATGATCTAGGTCGGGCCATTGCCGATGCAAAGAGAAACTGCACAAGTGATTTGGAGAGGAAGAAGTTACAGCGCATGTTAGAGGATCACAAGAAATTGGTGTACCCGAATTGCGAAGCTGACAAAAAAAATTTGGGCACCACACTGGAATTGCTGCAATGGAAGGCATAGAATGGTGTATCTGATAAGGGATTTGGAAAGTTGCTGGTAATGATAAAGAATATGCTTCCAAAGGACAACGAATTACCCGAGAGTATGTATGAAGCAAAGAAGGTTGTTTACCCTCTAGGGTTAGAGGTGCAGAAGATACATGCATGCCCTAATGACTACATCCTCTACCGCGATGAGTACGAGGATTTGAACGCTTGCCCGGTATGCGGTGCATTGCGTTATAAGATCAGTCGCGATGACCCTGGTGATTTCGAGGGTGAGCGCCCCAGGAAGAAGATTCCTGCCAAGGTGAAAGGGCTAGTTATCGACTAGAGGGGGGTGAATAGGCGATTTTTATGAGAGTCTTCAAAACATGGGAGTTTCGAAGACAAACAATAGAAACAACACTATTCAAATGCAACGGAAGGTAGACTACACTAGACAAGCCATAGTCAAGTATTCAATGAAGTGAAAGCACGAAGACTATTAGCATCTAGGTAGTAAAGATCAGGATGGAAGATAGTATGAAGCCAATCAGAACAGGTAGTCACACAGTGAAGTCAAACAGATAACGCAAGCAGGCAATGACTTCACGAAGACAAACTGTAAGTAAAGAGAAGTAAGAGATAGAACCAGTGGCTTCAGAAGGATAGGGATTTGTTCGACCAGTTCCAGTTGCTGTGACAACTGTACGTCTGGTTAGGGAGGCCGAGATTCAACTCAGAAGACCGCGTCTTCACCTTATTCCCCTTGAGCTAAGGACACTTAGTCCCCGCCCAATCACTCTGGTAAGTCTTCAAGGTAGACTTGCGAACCTTCACAGACTTCGTTCACCGGCAATCCACAATGACTCTTGGATTCTCAGAACGCGACGCCTAACCAACTAGAGGATTCACAGTCCTCAAGTGTAACAAGTCTTCAGATCACGCGGACAGAAAGACTTCAGTGATGCCAAACACTCTTTGGGCTCTGGGTGGTTTGGGCTTTGTCCTCGCAAGGATTCTCTCTCTCTCTCAAAGGCTTCGGAGGTGGGTTACTCTCAAACGACAAAAGCCGTATCTAACTCTGAGCAGCCACCAATTTATGGTGTAGGGGTGGGCTATTTATAGCCACTGGGCAACCCGACCTGATTTGTCCAAAATGACCCTGGGTCACTAAGGAACTGACATGTGTCGCAACGGTCAGATTTCAAACACACGCGGCAGCTTGACTTGGGCTACAAGTAAAGCTGACTTATCTGACTCTGGATAAGATTTTCTCTCATTGTCTTTGCTCGAAGACATAGGATTTGGTTGAGCATCAGTTCAGTCACTCTGACTTTGTTCACTTGGACCCCACTTAATAGTGCGGTGGTTCCTATGACTCAACAAAGAAGGAAAGGAAACAACAAAACAACCAAGTCTTCACGCTCCACAGTCTTCACTCAATGTCTTCTCGTGTCATAGACTTCAATGTGAATATCTTCACAGACCACCATTGTCTTCAATGTCTTCACACATTTTTAGGGGTCATCTCCGGTAGGTAAACTGAATCAAGGAGGGACTATTACCTGTGTTATCCTGCAATTCTCACAAACACATTAGTCTCTCAACCAGGTTTGTCGTCAATACTCCAAAACCAACTAGGGGTGGCACTAGATGCACTTACAATCTCCCCCTTTTTGGTGATTGATGACAAACTGGTTGAAGTTTTCAACGGGGATAAAAGTATGTGAAATTGTAAAGGATTGAGGCATTGTATTCATAAGTGGCAAAAGGCTCCCCCTGAAGATGTGCATATAAATATTCTGCGTTGGAATGCAAATGCACATGGCAGGTTGTACTTGTGGAGATCCTTCTCACCATATGAAGACAATACATTATGCAAGAAAAGATACACAAAAAAATGACATGCATAATGAAAAATGGACATCTGTGAATGAGTTCATGCGGGATTTATCATCGCATATGCGGAATTTATCATCGCATCACACAGAATAGCAAAAAAAGTAGCAGGCGACCATCAAGTTTAAGTGTTACAACTCAAAGAACCAAATGTATCAAAACGAGAGTTGTAAGCACTAGGCAAAACGTATAGCAACCACCCATATGGACCCGCTTGAAGACTATCAACATATGCTTCTCCCCCTTTTGTCAGTAAGGACCAAAAAGGTTTGAAGACATAGTCGCTACTCATTCCCATGAGGAGTAGGTGAAGCAACAGGGTCGTAGTTGAGGTTTGGTGGTGCAGAAGAACTTGGTGCAATGTCGACACGTGCTGAGGTTGGAGGAGGTGAGGTGGCATCATCTGCGTCATCCAAGACTCTGGCATTCACTGTTCCTGCAGAGGAGGAGTACTCTGAATCTTCAAGAGACGGGGTTCGACGTAGGACATCATTCCTTGGAGGAGTGGAGTCGAACTTGAATCTCTCAGTGAAGCCATCATCTTGAAGATCAGCTTCAGCACTTAGCAATGTCAGACTCTTCCAAGACCTCCGACAGGTTTCATGAGTGACAAATGCATTCTTGGTAGCAAGATTGCGAATGCGATTAACATCCACCAAGAGGCTTTGCATTTGACGCTTCATCCAGTAATGATGCTTGTCATGCTTTTGATGCAAGGCCACAAGAAGCTCTCGGTCATTGAGTACACAGAGCGCTTCCGAGGCCTTGGAGCAATGGTTCTTTCAGTGGCTTCAGGGCGTGCACGGCGAGTGTTGCCAACCAGAGGATAAACACGAGAAGCAACATGAATACCTTCAACATGTTGGGAAAATCTCTGACGATCTACGTTGTGAAGATATAGTGCTTCCTTGGAAGGCTCTGGGTAAATGGCTTCAATGGACATATCAACCTCTGGTAAAAATATGAGATGGTTATGAGCAGAGGGCTGATAGTCAATGGTAGAGTGGAGCTTGATCAGACGCATAATCCAAGGAGCATAGAATTTCAGACCAAAAATGTCAGACCCAGATGTAGCAAACTGGCGAATGAAGAAATCTTGAGTATTGGAGCTTTTGCCATTTAGAATGTAGAAGACCAATGTCTTCATTGCACCTTCAAGCTTCACTGAGGAGGAATACCCTTTGATTGGCCATAGAGTTCGCCTAATGATATGATAGATAGTGCGGGGCAGATACTCTAGGTCTTCAATAAGGAATTCCTTGGGATACTTAGTATCCTGGGGCAGTGGCTTCATCATACTAAGCATCTGGCGCATGTTGGGCTCTGGCTTCTGAAAGATGCTTTCCAGTGCATCGCAGTGAAGCTGACAACCAGGTTCATACAGTTCGCCTGGAGTGGAGAGGCCGGTAAGCTCAATGAGATCAAAGGCTTTGGCTTCATGATGAACGTTGCCCGTCATCCACTCAAGGACCCATGTGGTTGTATCCCTGTTGTAGCCGCGAATGTGGAGGGTTGCATAGAATTGCAGGAGAAGCTCTTCATTCCAATGTTCCTTATCGGTGACAAACTGCATAAGGCCAGCATCACGAAAGCAGTCTAGGGCTTCTTCTAGGCAGGGTAGACCAGCAATGGCTTCAGTGTCCAGACGCATATGAAGAAATATGCGCTCCTGATTGTATAGAATACGGGAGTAGTAGCTGCGCTGCTGATAGCTCCAGAACCGATCTGATGATATTCTTGGCTTGGAATATGGGTTCTTGCCAATATCGAAGAAGGTGTTGTGTGCAATGAAGCCATTGATATTGAATGAGCCTGGTGCCGATGCAGTACCTGGGAACCTTGGCAGTCTTGGTTTTGGCTTCTGAACCTGAGGCCTATGCTCCACATGGTAGTCAAATTGTGGTCCAGGAGCAGGCGGAGGAACCAGAATTGGCCATATGATAGGAACAAGTTCACCTTGATAGAATGCATGCTCAATAGTGTGTGGCCTTGGTGGCAGTACAGGAGCAGAGGCATTGGTAGAGGCGTCAGGCTGCACATTGGATGCAGGTGCAGCATTGGCTTCATTCACAGTGTTGACTTGAGGTGCCACATAGGCTTCAGTCATGACAACATCATTGGCTTCAGTGGCGTTATTGGTGGCTGCCTTAGTAGTCTCAACCTCCACTTGAGGAGCTGGAGGGTCGATCACAGATAGGTTCTCCTCGAGAACAATTTCTTGGGTGGTAGGGGGAGTTGCAACATGTTCTACTTGTCTTTCATCGGTTGCTGCAGCCAGAATCTCTTCAGAAGCATTAGCTTCAGACACAGGAACCTTCACAGAAGGATTGTCTTGAGGGAACACTTGACGTGCCACTGAGCTGGACTGGTGTGAATCCTCTTCTGTGATGGTTGTCAGGGAGATAGAGGGCTTGAGATCTTTGCGAAGCCATTGAAACACGGGCGATGCTTTTGGCGAAGGGGTTGTCTCCATGTAATTATCATCATTCACCAACGGGCTGGTGGCTTGCGCTAGTGAAGGACGAGGAGTACTTGGTGAATCTTGACTTGGAGTTTCTGGTTGGGGGCGATCAGCCCATGAGGCATCCTGTGTGATTGGCGTCAAAGGACGACCAATACTGATGAGTTCACTGTTCGTATGAACAGGAGATGATACCGTGGGGTGTTGAATCTGAGGAAGGACTTCATCATCTTCTACATTGTCGTGAGGACCAATGTCTTCAGTCGTGATGGGGTCAACGACTGGAACTTCTTGAGTCTCGGGAGCCTCTGTGGAAGCAGGCACATGAACAATCAACTGACTCTCTTGATTTTCAGATGGAGGGGGAGCAAAAGCAATGGGTTCAACAACAAGGGGCTCTTTGGGAGCAGCCCGATCTCTCTTCTTGATTTTTCTCCTTTTGGGGGGTGGTGCATCATCAGTAGTGCGCTTGATTTTGCGCTTTTTGGCTTCGGCTTCAGCTGCCTTGGTTTTCTGCTGATCTGAAGCCACTATGGAGGCCTTAGGCTTCGAGCCCGTCATGCCGGTTGGGAAGACAATGTGAGGTTCTTCCGCCTTGGAGCTTCAGTGGGGGCCACAGTAGACTTCTTCTTTTGCTTGGCAGACATCTTGGGGTCAATACCAGGACGCCCAAGTGCCTTGCGCTTTTCAGCTTTGTTGTAAGCCTGAACACACTTGGCAGCAAGATTCTTCATGCGTTCTCTTGAGCCTTTGGCTTCCTCATGTTTCTTGCGAAACGCTTCCTTGAGGTCATTCAGCATGAGTTTGAATTTCTGAACATCAGCCACACTCAGCTTTGCCACATGCTTCTTGAACTGTTCCTTCTCAAAATCAATCTTGTGCTTCAGTTTGACAATTCGCTTGGCCAGAGCCAGCTCAAGAGCAATTGCACCTTGGAAGGCGACGGTGATGCCAATGGGGAGTTGAAGATCATCAAAGCTGAGATCTTGATTGTTGAACCATTCATCAATGAAATTGTGCAAGATATTCACATCAAAGAGGGGCAGATCATTGAAGATCTCCGCCTCTTGGTTGCTCTTGATCAGCTGCTCGAGAGCATCATTTCCAAATTCTTCATCTGAAGACAAATCAATGTCTTCAGTTTCGTTCCTCAGAACAGCAGCTGGTGTTAGTGCTTGACTGGGTCTCTGTACAGGTTTCTTCTGTGGCTTCTCACGCTTATTGGAGATGCGAGAGAGATCTTCAGAGGTGTTACTGGGAGCAGGAGGGGCAGTTGCCAATGGCTTCACTCGAGAAGCTTTTGGAGCAGCAGATGATTTTGAAGCTTTAGCTTTCTTCTGCTTCTGCGGCTGTTGGCGTTCTGGGAACGGGGGTCCCCAGACTTGCCTGCCTGCGGTGTGGCTCAAGGGGCGGCCCAGCATGGCCCATCTTCATCAGCACGAGCTCAAGACCCTCGTGAGGGGACAAGCCTCGCGGGGTGGACGACAGGAAGCTTCCTCAGGCACGGCCTCATCAGGCTCGCTCGTGAGGAGGCGGAGAGACCAAGGCGGGGTACCTCACGAGGTGCCCATGACGCAAGCCATGACGACCAAGGGCGCCAGGCGGGCACCAGCCTGCGCAGTGTCCTCCTTTCCTCTTTGGTGCAAAGGGAGCAAGCGCAAGCGAGAGCATCAAGCAAAGGCATCCGTTTCGGTGCAACGAGACCAAGACCATCGCAACGGCAGGAAGGAAGTCATTGTGGAGCCCAAGCCGGCATCACCACCAGAGCCTTTGACAGGCGAGGACCAACTTTAGTCAGGATAAGTGTACTGGATGTTCCCCTTCAAAATGGCCAATTGTTGGCGCCCTTCCCGCTCAATATTTGGTAAGAGGCCCAGGGCCTTTGCCTATAAATAGGACTAGCCACCCACAAGGTAGAGGGGGAGAAAACTGGTAGGAAGAGCTACTGAACTCCCCTAGCAGTTCATCACACCAGCCAAGAACAGACCCTCGCGAGGCTGTTCTTCCTTGTATTGTTCATCATCAGCCCAAGAGGCAATCCACCACACCACAAACTAGAGTAGGGTATTACACCACAATGGTGGCCCGAACTAGTATAAACCCTGTGTCTCTTGTGTTGTTCCTTTCATAGCTTAGATCCTAGCGAGGCGGCGAGGTGCAGGTATGTAGAGGGCGAGATCTCCGCGCGCACCCCAGTGTTCGAACCTAGAGGGTCTGCCGGAACCCAAAATCCGTCATTTGGCGCGCCAGGTAGGGGTGCGCCGGAGCTTTCCCTTCCGCCGACCCACTCTCCGCCGACACCGTGACTCACCCTGCGATGAGCAGCGCGCCACCCGCTCCGGTCGCCAGCGCTAGCGCGGGGACCAAGGGGCTCCGAGCCTTGGCCCCAGCCTTGCGACAGGTGCGGTGGCCACACAAGTTCAAGCGAGCGGCGCCGCCGCGCTACAACGGCACAACTGATCCACTGGCCTTCCTGCTGGCATACGAGGAGGCCATCCTCGAAGCAGGAGGAGACGACGGGGCCATGGCTAACTGGCTTCCCATGGCCCTCACTGACGCCCCGCGCATGTGGCTGCTCCACCTGCCGGCGGCTTCCGTGGCCTCTTGGGAAGAGTTGCGCAACCTCTTCCTCGCCCAACACGCTGCGCCGGCGCCCCCGTTCGTCGCGGCCCTCCTGGGCGGCTCGCAGGCACCACCTTCAGGCCGCCGCGTCAAGCCATTCGTCTGCCAGGTCGGTGCTACCTCCACGCGGCACGGGGCTCCCTCAGGTCGGTCAGAGCCCAAGGCCGATCTGGCCTTCAGCTCGGAGGACCACCCCTCCAACTCAGTTTGCTCGGGCGCGCTCCCGATGTTGTGCACCCCCACCATATGCCAGGTGGTCGTCACCAGGACTCTCATCGACGGCGGCGCGGGACTCAGCGTGCTCTCGATTGAAGCCTTCAGCCTCCTTCACATACCACCAGAGCGGCTTCAGCCCAGCCAGCCCTTCTTGGGCATCGGGGGCGGGTCATCCAGCTCCCTGGGGCAGATCCGTCTCCCGGTAACCTTCGGCACCTACGACAACTTCCACACGGAGCTAATCGACTTCGACATCGCCCCCATCGGCCTCCCATACAACGCCATCCTCGGCTACCCAGCGTTGTCCCGATTCATGGCCGCAACTCACCTAGCGTACAACCTCATGAAAATGCCCGGGAGCGACGGCGTCCTCACCGTGTCCGGAGACACCGGGGATGCGTTGCAAGTGCTCAAGCTCGCCTTCAACGCGGCGGCGACGGCGCAGCCTACCGACTCGGATGCCCCTGAGCCCAAGGGGGCTGCGCCGACCAAGAAGAAGCAGTTGTTCACCCAAGACAAGGCAGAAACTAAGCAGATACCGGTCGACGAGGACGGATCCACTGACGCCACCTTCACCATAGGCGCCAACCTCGAGCTCGAGCAGGAGGAGGCCCTGGTCAAGTTCCTGCGCGCGAACAAGAAGGTATTCGCATGGGAGCCCGATCAGCTGGCGGGGATCCCTAGAGGCGTAATCGAGCACCACCTCAACGTGTGCCCCAATGTCCGCCCCGTGAAGCAGAAGGCAAGGCGGCAGTCCACAGAAAAGTAGGCTTTCATCGTCCAAGAGACCCGCAAGTTGGAAGCTGCAGGAGTCATTCGTGAGGTCCGATACCCGGACTGGTTGGCCAACCCGGTCGTCGTGCCAAAGAAAGGGAGGAAGGAACGTATGTGTGTCGACTTCACCAACCTCAACAAAGCCTGCCTGCAAGATCCATTTCCGCTCCCCCGCATCGATCAGATCGTTGATTCCACCGCCGAGTGCGACCTGTTATGTTTCTTGGATGCCTTCTCTGGGTATCACCAGATCAAGATGGCGGTAGAAGATGTGTAAAAACGGCTTTCCTAACCCCATGTGGGGTGTACTGCTACACATGCATGTCGTTCGGGCTGCGCAACGCAGGGGCGACCTTTCAGCGGCTGATGCACATCACCTGGGCCCACAGCTCGGGAAGAATGTTGAGGCTTACGTCGATGATATTGTGCTGAAGTCTCGCGAGGCCAAGACCCTGATACAAGACCTAGAGGAAACCTTCGCAAGCCTCAACGCTGTGAGCCTACGGCTCAACCCAGAGAAGTGTGTGTTTGGGGTCCCCTCAGGCAAGCTCTTGGGCTTCCTCGTATCCCACCGAGGCATCGAAGCTAACCCAGAAAAGGTCAAGGCAGTCGAGGACATGAGCCCGCCAAAGACCCTCAAAGAAATGCAGAAGCACACTGGGCGCGTGACAGCACTAGGACGCTTCATCTCTAAGTTGGGGGAGCGAGCGCTGCCTTTCTTCCAGCTGATGAAGAAAAAGGGACCCTTTGAATGGACTGAAGAGGCCGACAAGGCGTTCCAAGATCTCAAGAGGTACCTAACCAGCCCTCCAGTAATGGTGGCCCCGCGCTCTCAGGAACCCCTGGTGCTCTACCTTGCAGGCACTCCCTACTCCGCCAGCGCAGCCCTGGTGGCGGTTAGGGAGGAGCGTCGGGCCAAAGCCGCGGCAGCTGCCCGGGTCAAGGCGAAGCATGATCAAGGAAGACCAACAGAGACCACTACCACAGCCAAGAAGGATCAGCTGCCGCAGGGGAACGCACTCGGGATAGCGGAGACCCCTCCCCCTAGCGACCAGCAATTGGAGGCTCCCCTGTCTCAGGAGGGGCCACGGTCTCCGGAGGGCGCCATCGACACCAGCATTCCCAACCTCGTTGAACACCCTGTGTACTTCGTCAGCACAGTGTTGCGGGACACAAGGGCGCGGTACCCCATGCCTCAGAAACTCCTCCTCGTGCTATTGGTGGCCTCGCGCAAGCTGCGGCATTATTTTCAAGGCCACCCCATCAAGGTTGTCTCAGCGTACCCTTTGGAAAGGGTGCTCAAGAGCCCTAACTCAGCTGGAAGAGTCGCTGAGTGGAACATTGAAATACAAGCATTTTAGCTCGAATTCAGCACAACTAGAGTCATCAAGGGGGCCGCCTTGGCAAATTTTGTGGCGGAATGGACGGAGGCGCCGGGCCTCAAGGCTGATGAGGATCGATCCCTCTCCCCAGGAAGCGAGGCGCCGGACTGTTGGGTCATGTACTTCGACGGGGCGTTCTCCAGGCTCGGCGCGGGGGCTGGTGCAGTGCTTATATCTCCTACTCAAGACAAGCCCTACTACGCCGTGCAGCTCTGTTTCCAGCACGGAGAACAGGTCTCCAACAACATAGTAGAATATGAAGGCCTAATAGTAGGCCTGAAGGCCGCGGCTGCCCTAGGAGTGAAGCGCCTTACCATCAAGGGTGATTCACAACTCCTCATCAACTTCTCCAACAAAGTATACGAGCCGAGGGATGAGCACATGGAAGCCTACCTTGCGGAGGTCCGCAGGATGGAGAAGCAGTTCTGGGGGCTAGAGTTGCAGCATGTGCCCCGTGGCACCAATCAGGAGGCCGACGACATCGCCAAACGAGCATCCAGGCGGCTACCTCAGGAGCCTGGCGTCTTCGAGGAGCGGCTCTTCAAGCCCTCGGCCACGCCATCACTGTCAAGCGCGGTGCAGCCTCAGGAGGAGCTCCCCCAGCCGCCAGCCTCGGGAGCCCCGGTCTGTGGCCCGGCCTCAGGAGCGCGCCTGCTCTTGACGATGGAGCCTCAGGAGGGGTGCTGGATCACGGAGCTCCGGAGCTACTTGTCACAAGGGACCCTGACAGAGAAGGAGGAGGAAGTGGAGCGTGTGGCACAGCAAGCCACAGCATACTGCATCAGGGATGGAGAGCTCTACCGGAGGCGACCGAATGATGTGTCCCTACGCTGCATCTCTAGGGAGCAAGGGAAGGAACTGCTGGCAGATATACACGGTGGAGACTGTGGGCATCATTCATCATCACGGACCCTCGTTGGCAAGGCGTTCCGCAGCGGATTCTATTGGCCCACTGCGCTCAATGATGCCATTGAACTGGTGAAGGCTTGCGAGACCTGCCAATTCCATGCCAAGCAGATCCATCAGCCGGCGGGAGATCTACAAACTATACCCCTCTCATGGCCATTTGCAGTCTGGGGGCTGGATATCCTGGGCCCATTTCCTCGGGCGCCAAGGGGCTATCGCTACCTCTACGTCGTCGTGGACAAGTTCACCAAGTGGGCTAAAGTGGAAGACGTCCGCACCATCCCCGCAGGTTCTACGGTCAAGTTCATCAAGGGCATCGTGAGCCGATTCGGGGTGCCGAACTGCATCATCACCGACAACGGTTCGCAGTTCACCAGTAACCTCTTCAAAACATACTGTGCTAACCTTGGAACGCAGATATGCTACGCTTCAGTGGCGCACCCCCGAAGCAACGGTCAGGCCAAGCGGGCCAACGTGGAGGTCTTGAGAGGCCTCAAGACCAGGACGTTCAAGAAGAAGCTGGAAGCCTGCGGCCGAGGTTGGTACGACGAGCTTCAGTCCGTGTTGTGGTCCATCTGCACGACCGCGACCAAGCCAACTGGCGAGACCCCATTCTTCCTGGTCTATGGAGCTGAAGCGGTCCTCCCTCATGAGGTCAGACGTCGTTCCGCATGGGTCCTAGCGTTCGACGAGGTGCAGCAGGACGCCATGCGGGGGACGGACCTCGAGCTGGGGGAGGAGCGTCGTCGGGAAGCTGTGCTCCGAGCGGCAAGATACCAACAAGCGCTATGGGGATACCACTGCCGCAACATCTGCCCCAGGACTCTCGAGGTAGGGGACCTCGTGCTCAGGCGGGTTCTCTCCAGGGAGGGACTGCATAAGCTCTCTCCCATGTGGGAGGGCCCGTTCAAGGTTGTTCATGTTTCCAGGCCCGGGTCCGCGCGCTTGGAGACTCAGGAGGGGGTACCCGTCCAGAACGCGTGGAACATCCAGCACCTCCGGAGGTTTTACCCCTAAAAAGGCCCAGAGCCTGTGAAGAAGGCGAACGCTTGTGAAGCTGCTGCGTTTTGGAAAAGGCCCAGAGCCTGTGAAGAAGGCAAACGTCTGTGAAGCTGTCGTGTTTTCGAAAAGGCCGAGAGCCTATGAAGAAGGCGAACGCCTATGAAGCTGTTGCGTTGTGGAAAAGGCCCAGAGCCTGTGAAGAAGGCGAATGCCTGTGAAGCTGTCGCGTTTTGGAAAAGGCCCAGAGCTTGTGAAGAAGGCGAACGCCTGTGAAGCTGTCGCGTTTTGGAAAAGGCCCAGAGCCTGTGAAGAGGGCGAACACCTATGAAGCTGTCGCGTTTTGGAAAAGGCCCGGTGCTTGTGAAGAAGGCGAACTCCTGTGAAGTTTATCTTTCCGAGAAAGGCCCGGAGCCTGTGAAGAAGGCCAATGCCTGTGAAGCTCGCTGCCCGTGACACTCTCACGTAATAATGAGTTGGGGCTGTACACGCCCCGAAGTCTCAGGAGCGCCGGCCTCAGGCCCTGGGGCTCCCTCCCACGCCCAGTGGCAGCACTTAGCTCCGCGCTGGTGAGAAGACGTCGAAGACTAGATTAGGTGTCGGACGCGGCTTTTCTCATTTGCTTTCTGCAGTTGGCTTGTTCATCCCCGTTTGAGGTTTTATTGAAGTTGTTGTCGTCTTTGGCTTGTGACTCTTTGCCTTTTTCGCTCTCCTGCCCCGATTTCTCTCGCGCAAGTCTCACGAGGGAGCAATGCGGGCACCCTCGCGAGTGTTTTCTGCCCTTATCGTTCGAGGATTCCCTACCCAGGTCCACTACAGGAGCACCCCTCCAGTCTGTGCCCCACGGGCACCGCGACACGAACACAGGACCTGGGTCGGTCGCCTCCACAGCTGAGGCCAGGAACTACCTCTCCAGACTAACCCTCGCAGGACGTGAAGCGTTAGACGAGGCCTCGGCCTCGGGAAGCAAAGGTCACGACAGCCCCCCCCCCCCCGAGCTAAGTAATTTCTGCGCGCAGGTGTGTGGCACAAAGGCACAATATCGGAATAGCGGAAGCAGTACGATAATTAACAGCAATAGTCCAAGCACACCCTCGCGGGGCCCTACACTACTGTCTCTTTGCGCAGGAAAAGGGAAAAAGAACAAAACAGGCGCGACTCGCCCGACACCAACTCGCAGGGGAGACTCGAACTGCCTCCGGAGCTCAGGAGGACTCCATCTCGCGCTTCACCGAGGCGCGACGGCGGGCGGACCCGCTACCTCCCTCCAGGCGAGCGCGGCGGCGTGGAGGCTGATCGCGACCACCACTGGAGGAGCCGCTGCCCGAAGAAGAGTCGTCGAAGCTCGATGAACCACGAGCGCCGCCAACCACGCCCGCGCTGTCGTCTTCATCGTTGCTGGGGCTGGACCCACGACCGCGGTCGTCGTTCTCAGGGCAGCACCCAGCACGGCGACCATCTTCCCTGAACACCCTCACATAGAGGGTGGCATCGCCGTCGAACTTGAAGTGCAGGGTGCACCGCCGGCTCAGACCACGCACGCGGGCAAACGTTTGCCAGCCGGGGGTCAGGGCCAGGCTCCCGACTGCAGAGACCTCCAGCGAAGCCCAGGAGGCCCGGCTGCAGAAACCGTCCGCCTGAAGCCAGAGGCCGCCTGAGGCGCCAGCCGGAAGCTCACCTAGGAGGAAGCGAGGAAGTTGGAGCCGGGTGCTGGCCGGTTCCGCCGACCACACAACAAACTCCGACAGAACCTCTGCCGAGTGGGAACACGGTCTAGGGGGTCGCGCGGCCATAGCGTGCCTCCCAGCGGCGGCCTGCCGCCCGTCACCACGCGGGAGATCACCTCCACGGCCGCAAGGAGCCACCGTGGGAGTCGCAGGGTGTTTGCGGGGACGGCCTCGACCGCGCTTGGGTGGGGGAGGGTCAGGCTCCACCTGGCGGGCCTTTCCTTTCTCCGCGGCCGAGAACCCCTTTGGCGGAGCCATTAAGAAGAAGGAGAAGCAAGAGGGGATGGACGGGAAGGGCAGGCACCGTCCCGTACTTATAGCCAGAGGAGGCCAACCGCCGGCCTCCATGATCACAGGTAATCATGACCCGCTTTGCATGTAGGGACTTGTCAGTTCGTGCAGTTGCCGAGGCATCGTGGGGGAGTGGAGCCGCCCACGTCCAATCAACCGCCACACGGCGCCCAAGGCCGCAGGCTGTTAGGGGCCGCGGCGCTTCGCACTTGCCCCTTCGCTTCTCTGCTCAGCCAAGTCTGGGCGCGCCTTGGGCCCGGGGGCTACTGTCGGTGTTCTGGGAACGGGGGTCCCCAGACTTGCCTGCCTGCGGCCTGCGGCGTGGCTCAAGGGGTGGCCCAGCACGGCCCATCTTCATCAGCACGAGCTCAAGACCCTCGCGAGGGGACAAGCCTCGCGGGGTGGACGACAGGAAGCTTCCTCAGGCACGGCCTCGTCAGGCTGGCTCGCGAGGAGGCGGAGAGACCAAGGCGGGGTACCTCACGAGGTGCCCACGACGCAAGCCATGACGACCAAGGGCGCCAGGCGGGTGCCAACCCACGCAGTGTCCTCCTTTCCTCTTTGGTGCAAAGGGAGCAAGCGCAGGCGAGAGCATCAAGCAAAGGCATCCGTTTCGGTGCAACGAGACCAAGACCATCGCAACGGCAGGAAGGAAGTCATTGTGGAGCCCAAGCCGGCGTCACCACCAGAGCCTTTGATAGGCGAGGACCAACTTTAGTCAGGATAAGTGTACTGGATGTTCCCCTTCAAAATGGCCAATTGTTGGCGCCCTTCCCGCTCAATATTTGGGAAGAGGCCCAGGGCCTTTGCCTATAAATAGGACTAGCCACCCACAAGGTAGAGGGGGAGAAAACCGGTAGGAAGAGCGACTGAACTCCCCTAGCAGTTCATCACACCAGCCAAGAATAGACCCTCGCGAGGCTGTTCTTCCTTGTATTGTTCATCATCAGCCCAAGAGGCAATCCACCACACCACAAACTAGAGTAGGGTATTACACCACAATGGTGGCCCGAACTAGTATAAACCTTGTGTCTCTTGTGTTGTTCCTTTCATAGCTTAGATCCCAGCGAGGCGGCGAGGTGCAAGTAGGTAGAGGGCGAGATCTCCGCGTGCACCCCAGTGTTCGAACCTAGAGGGTCTGCCGGAACCCGAAATCCGACAGTGGCTTTGGAGTAGGAGCTGGAGCCTCATCAGTGTCAGCACCATCATCAGAATGATCCATTTTGCACCTTGGACAGCAATGTGTGTGATGAGGCCTGCAAGGTTGTAGAAGGGGCCGATCCTGTTCTCATTGGCTTCACAGGTGCCATCATCCCGAGGTGAAGAAGGACCAGGGTTGAAGTCAAGTCCTGAAGCCTTCTTGTTCTTCACAGCAGAATCTTTGGCGAACTGGTAATTGCGCTTGAATAGATTGTCTTCGCGACACCACAGCAGAGAAGAGGGGTCAGCATCCTCTGGCTGCAGTCCGCGAACGATGCACGGATAGAAGCCTTGCTCAATGGCTTCAGTCTGGGACCTGGGTTGAAGATTCTTGTACAGTATAACTCCCCAGGGTCGCTTGATGGCATTCTTCTCAGCATATTCTTGAGTGACAAAATGGTACTTGAACCATTCCTCAGCCCAGTATCTTCGAATCCATTGGATTCGATTCTTGCGTTTAGTATAGGTTTCCTCTGGGTCTGTTTTGTATAGTTCGTGCAAATCTGGAGGTAAATCCTTGGAGATGTTCCCACGGCGCTGTCTGCCACCCTTTCTTGCTGGTTTCTCAATAGCCGTGAAGCTTAATCTGAAAGGCTTCAGAACTTGCAAAGGCTTCTTGTAGCTAGTCAGACAAGAACTTGCTTTAGGTGAATTGATGTGACTCTACAAGAATTCTGCAAACGAATGCAGACTATGAGAACCAAGGGATTCTCCCACGGACATGTACCTGTGACAACATTAGAGGTGCGAGGGAAGGGGAAGAGGTCATATGCATTCTCAGGTGATTTTGAAGATAAATCAGTTTGAAGACATTAACCTCATAACGTGAAGACATTCACTTATTTGATGTGAGTTGGTTCCAGAGTTGTACAAATCCAAGAATAAGTACAAGTGAGGAATCTAACTTGTAACGAAACATAAGTGAATAGACTAGGCAGAGTATGAGATTCAGAAAGAGATAGATTTAACTTGGAGATCTAGAAACCACTTTTGGTAAAGAGGGATGAATCCATCAGATCAAAAAGACAGTAAAAAGAGAGTTTTAATTACCACAAGAAGAACTTCTAGACGGAGGGGAAGTTGAGGCCGAGCAGTTCAATCTCCCGTGCCCTAACTTGGCGACGAGAGACATCTATGGCAGCGACGGAGAAGATGAGGTCCGTGGCCGGCGTGAGCACGGCATCGGAGAAGTCGCGGCAGCTAAGCTCTTTGTCGCCGGTGTCGTCGAGTGCTAGCGGTGGCACCAGGGTTTTCGAGAGGTGGCGAGGTGGAAGAAGAATTTTTGACCGTGATGGGATGTGTATTTATAAAGAAAGGGACAGCACATCATAATTACACAGGTGCCCCTGGCGATTCGCATTTGAATGACACGTGGTGTCCATGCAACTCCTTGGTAGTTGTTCCATGTTCCCACGCACGCCTGGATTGTCGGGGTGGTCGTTCCGAATTCTTCGGATTTCCAGTAATAAAGATAGAGCATTTAAAACAGACATAAATATTTGTCAGATTGACTTCAGCTGACAAGGTTCAGTGAAGACAATTGACAGTTTTCAATAGAATGCATATGATTTGGACAGATAGAGTTGAGGTAGAAGCATAGATAGGTTAGGATTCGATCACATTCACTTAGATCAAAAGATTCAACAAGAAGTCATAGCTATAAGTGAATGTTGTGGAGGACATAACACAAGTAGTATACAACTAGTTTAAGGCCAAATCAACCATATTAAGATAAACTTGAATACAAGTCAGGGATGAAGACACATTAATTATGAAGGCTTTGCAAATGTAAGAGAAACACTTCAAACAAAATTTTGGTGGTGGCGTTACCCACCGTATAGGAAATATTAGACCCAGACACGGCACACAATTATCGTGGCGCTCCAAAGTCAAATTCCTCATTAATGTATTCACACTTAGAGTGTATGTCTTCATTGATTAAAGATATACGTTACTTTGTGTGTTGCACATCTAAGTCATCAAAACGCATAAGTGTTAGGATGTGTGTCCCATTCACAGGACATTTGAGGATTCCAAGATATTTAGCTCACACCGCAACTTGCAAAACCTTTTCTCATCCAAGGGCTTTGTGAAGATATCAGCCAATTGCTCTTCAGTGTTGACGTGAATGATATCAATATCTTCCTTCATAACATGATCTCTGAGAAAGTGATGACGAATCTCAATGTGCTTTGTCTTCAAGTACTGAACTGGGTTGTTGGCAATCTTGATGGCACTCTCATTGTCGCAGTAGAGAGGCACATTCTTCAGGTGTATACCATAGTCCTTGAGAGTTTGCTTCATCCAGAGAAGCTGAGCACAACAAGATCCAGCAGCAATGTATCCAGATTCAGCAGTAGAGAGAGATACACAGTTCTGCTTCTTTGAAGACCAACAGACAAGTGATCGTCCCAGAAAGTGACATGTGCCTGATGTGGACTTGCGATCAACCTTGTCACCAACATAATCAGCATATGAGAATCCAACTAGATCAAACTCTGAGCCCTTTGGATACCATAATCCTACTGTTGGGGTGTAAGCCAAATATCAAAGAATTTGTTTAAAGCTAAGTGATGCTATTCCTTTGGTGCCGCTTGGAATCGGGCACACATGCAAACACTAAGCATTATATATGGCCTAGATGCACATAAGTAAAGCAAAGAGCCAATCATGGAGCGGTATACCTTTTGGTCAAACTCTTTACCATTGTCGTCGGGACCCAGATGACTTTTGGTTGGCATTGGCATCGTATAACCTTTGCAGTCTTGCATTCCAAACTTCTTCAGGCAATCTTTGAGATATTTTTCTTGAGATATGAAGATACCATTACGTTGTTGACGAATTTGGAGACCAAGAAAGAACTTCAGTTTACCCATCATGGACATCTGATATTGCTCTTGCATCATGTGACCAAACTCATCACTGTACTTCTTGTTGGTGCAGCCGAAGATAATGTCATCCACATAGATTTGGCACACAAACAGTTCATCATCATATGTCTTCGTGAAGAGTGTAGGATCTAGTGAACCAGGTCTGAAGCCTTTGCTCTTCAGGAAGTCTTTGAGCGTGTCATACCAAGCACGAGGGGCTTGTTTGAGGCCGTACAATGCCTTGTTGAGCTTGTATACCATATTAGGATGTTTTGGATCTTCAAAGCCAGGAGGTTGTGCAACATATACTTCTTCTTCTATCTTTCCATTGAGAAAAGCACTCTTCACATCCATTTGATACAGGAGGATGTTGTGATGATTTCCATAGGCTAGCAGAATGCAAATGGCTTCAAGCCTTGCCACAGGAGCAAAAGTTTCATCGAAGTCAATTCCTTCTACTTGAGTGTAGCCTTGTGCAACGAGACGAGCTTTGTTTCTGACCACTTGACCATGTTCATCTTGCTTGTTGCGATATATCCATTTGGTGCCAATGGTATTATGCTTCCGAGGATCAGGACGCTTGACCAGTTCCCATACATTATTCAACTCGAACTGTTGAAGCTCTTCTTCCATAGCTTGAATCCATTCAGGTTCCATGAAGGCTTCGGTGACTTTCTTGGGTTCTGAGATTGATACGAATGCAAAATGTCCACATAAATTGGTGAGTTGTGTTGCTCTTTGTGTGGCTCTTGAACGAGTGAGCGGACCAGGTGCATTGAGGCTATCAATCATCTTCTCAATTTGTACTTCATTTGCAACACGAGGATGAGCAGGACGAAGATTTTGTTCATTCTGATCAATGTCATCATTTGGAGGATTATCTTCAGGATGAGCATTGTCGTCAGGATGAGAGGAGGCAGAAACGATCAGTTCTTCTTCAGTCTGATTCTCAGAGGGTATGATTTCTCCAGTTCCCATTTGCTTGATTGACTCGCTAGGGGATAATTCATCTAGCACATTTGGCAGGTGCTCTCTTTGCGAGCCGTTAGTCTCATCGAACTGCACATCCACAGTTTCAACCACTTTATAGTGAAAGAGGTTGAAGACTCTGTAGGAGTGTTAATCCTTTCCGTAACCAACTATAAAACCTTCATGTGCTTTCGGTGCAAATTTGGAAGTGTGATGTGGATCCTTGATCCAGCACTTAGCACCAAATACTCTGAAGTAACTTACATTTGGCTTCTTACCAGTTAGGAGCTCATAGGAGGTTTTCTTCAAAAGCTTGTGAAGATAAACACGATTGATGACATGGCATGCAGTATCAATGGCTTCAGGCCAGAACTTCCGTGGAGTCTTGTACTCATCAAGCATCGTTCGTGCCATCTCAATAAGAGTTCTGTTCTTGCACTCCGTGATGCCATTCTGCTGAGGTGTGTAAGGAGCAGAGAACTCATGAGTGATACCCATGGAATCCAGGTAAAGGTCGAGGCTGGTGTTCTTGAACTCAGTGCCGTTGTCGCTTCTGATGTGCTTGATCTTGACACCATAGTTCGTCATAGCACGGTTGGCAAAGCGTCTGAAGACATCCTGCACTTCAGTTTTGTAGAGGATTATATGCACCCATGTGTATCGAGAGTAATCATTAACAATGACGAAGCCATAGAGGCAAGCAGTAGCATTGAGAGTGGAGTAGTGAGTAGGGCCAAATAAGTCCATGTGCAGCATCTCGAAGGGTTGAGACATGGTCATGATTGTCTTCAAGGGATGCTTGGCTCTTGTCATCTTTCTGGCTTCGCAGGCGCCACACAGATGATCCTTCTTGAACTTGACGCCTTCGATGCCCACAACATGCTTCTTCTTCGCGAGAGTGTGCAAGTTCCTCATGCTAGCATGCCCTAGCCTTTGATGCCAAAGCCAGCATTCTGAAGCTTTTGCAAGAAGACATACGGCCATCTGTGGTCCTGCTGAGAAATCTACCATATACAGATCATCTTTTTGATATCCTTCAAAGACTAGAGACTTGTTAGATTCCATTAGTACAAGGCAGCGATATTTTCCAAATAGCATAATCATGTTTAAGTCACAAAGCATTGAGACAGACATTAAGTTGAAACCAAGGGATTCAACAAGCATCACTTTATCCATGTGTTGATCCCTTGATATTGCAACTCTACCTAGACCCAATACCTTGCTTTTACCAGTGTCAGCAAATGTGATGTGGCACTTGTCTGATGGACGTAGCGTTGAATCCATCAGAAGACTTCAATCGCCAGTCATGTGATTAGTGCATCCACTGTCCATAATCCATTCTGAAGCACGAGGTGTCGTAGCCTACAGTGCACTTTGGGGGATAGGCTTCACCAAGCGAGTTGTGAAGCAGAAACATTTGACGAACAAGTGGAACATGGAAATTCAGGTCTTGCTTAGGATAGACAGGATGAGTGTCAAGGAAATCTGGAGTGAAATACATGGTAAGACCATTTGGGCATTTTATCTTGCTCCCTACAAGGTTTTTAAGGTCTCCAGCATTGGCTTTGGATGCTTTTGATTTCCGGCTGGAGACCTTTCCCGGCAAAAGAGAGTTAAGTTTTCTTAACCACCCACATCTTCAGGGGTGGCTTAGAAGCAATGAGTCTAAGTGCAGCATCTGAGAACTTCGGCTTTGAAGCCCTAGTAAATAGCCTTGCAGGGGGTGAATAATACTCATATGAATAAGCAGAAAAGTTCTTAGTTCTATGAACATAGCGGTTTGATAAAACACGCTCATATTCATGGGTCTGAGTATGATTTCCCTGTAAAACATTGACGTTAGGGTGACTCGGATGAGTCCATGGTCTGTATGGAGCTTTAGGACCATATGAAGCCTTTGGAATGGGGTTTGTCTTCTTCACAGGTGGTGTCATGATGACATTCACTGGAAGATTCTCAAGAACACTTTTAGGTACCCATATCTTCTTCATAGGTGGTCCATTCCTGCAGTTAGTACCAATATACCTGGCAAACACTTCACCGTTTTGATTCTTAAATAGTTTATAGTTTGCATCAAAGGATTCATCAATGATAATGGGGTTAGCACAAGTGAAACCAGATAAGGTGGATGGATCTACTGAAGGTTCCTTTGCAGCAACCCATGTGGTTTCGGGGTACTGCTCAGGCTTCCAGTACGACCCATCAACATTCATTTTTCTCTCGAACCCAACACCCTCTTTTCTAGGGTTTCGGTTTAGAATCTGCTTTTTGAGGACATCACATAAGGTCTGATGCCCTTTGAGGCTTTTGTACATCCCTGTCTCAAGCAGTGTCTTCAACCTGGCATTCTCATCAGCAATAGTAGTGGTATCCTCAGTAGAGGGGTTAGTTACCACTTCAACATTTGAAGATATTGCAACAACAGTAGCAGTAGAGCATTCAGCAACCGAGGTAGCGTTATCACGCTCAATGCATTTTAAACATGGTGGTTCAAATCCTTCCTGAGCAGGACTGATCTGTTGAGCGCGAAGTGACTCATTCTCCTTTTGAAGATCTTCATGATCCGATCTCAATTTCTCAAGTTCCTGCTTCCTTTGAAGATAATCATAGGAAAGCTTTTCACGAGATGTTGAGAGGGTTTCATGACGACCTTCAAGTTCCTGGTACTTAACATGAAGATTTTTTATGTCTTCAATTAAGGACTGAGTCTTAGTCATTTCTGCGTCCAACAGGTCATCGCTTTTGTCTAACAGTTTTTGAATATGTTCCATAGCTTTCTGTTGTTTAGTTGCAATTCTAGCAAGTTTTTTGTAGCTAGGTTTGGATTCACCACCAGAGTCATCTTCACTTGATGTTTGAAAGTAAGCATCACGAGAGTTTACCTTGGCACCACGTGCCATGAAGCAGTAGGTGGGAGTCGAGTCATTCTCGTCATCAGCGTTGGTGACAGAGCCATTGTCTTAAGTGTTGAAGATGGACTTGGCGACGTAAGCTGTAGCTAGAGCCAGACTTGCGACACCAGAGTCGGACTCCTCCTCAGACTCCACCAACTCCTCCGAAGCAGACTCCTCCCCTAAATCCATTTCCTTGCCAACAAAAGCACGTGCCTTGCCTGATGAGCTCTTCTTGTGTGATGAAGACTTGGAGGAAGATTTTGAAGAAGACTTTGAGGATTTCTTCTTCTTCTTGTCATCGGAATCATATTCTTTGCTCTTCTTCTTCTTCTTCTCATTGTCCCACTATGGACATTCGGAGATGTAGTGGCCAGGTTTCTTGCACTTGTGACAGGTTCTTTTCTTGCTATCATGAGGGGAAGCTTCATCATCCCTTGAGCTGGATTGTGAAGACTTTCTGAAGCTTTTCTTCCTAGTGAATTTCTAGAACTTATTCACAAGCATAGCAAGCACCTTTCCAATATCTTCAGGATCACCGGAACTGCAGTCAGATTCTTCTCCAGATGAGGAAGCAGCAGCCTTTGCCTTCAAAGCGCGAGTTCGGCCATAGTTGGGGCCATAGATATCTCGTTTCTCAGATAGCTTGTACTCATGTGTGTTGAGCCTCTCAAGTATGTCAGACGGATCGAGTGTCTTGAAATCAGGGCGTTCTTGTATCATCAGGGCTAAGGTGTCAAATGAGCTGTCAAGAGATCTCAGCAGTGTCTTCACTATTTCATGCTTTGTAATGTCAGTTGCACCGAGTGCACGGAGCTCATTTGTGATATTAGTGAGGCGATCAAACGTGAGTTGAACGTTCTCGTTGTCATGTCTTTTGAAGCGGTTGAAGAGGTTGCGAAGAGTATTGATTCTTTGATCATGCTAAGTTGAGACGCCTTCATTAACCTTGGAGAGCCAGTCCCATACTAGCTTCGACGTTTCCAGAGCGCTCACAAGGCCATACTGCCCTTTGGTCAGATGACCACAGATGATGTTCTTGGCTGTAGAGTCCAGTTGAATGAACTTCTTAACATCAGCAGGGGTGACACCTTCACCAGTCTTGGGAACGCCATTCTTGACGACATACCACAGATCGACATCAATGGCTTCAAGATGCATGCGCATCCTATTCTTCCAGTAGGGATATTCAGTGCCATCGAAGATGGGGCACGCATTGGAGACTTTGATTATCCCTGCAGTCGACATAGCTAAACTCCAGGTGGTTAAACATAATCACACAGAACAAGGGAGTACCTTGCTCTGATACCAATTGAAAGGGCTAGTTATCGACTAGAGGGGGGTGAATAGGCGATTTTTATGAGTCTTCAAAACATGGGAGTTTCAAAGACAAACAATAGAAACAACACTATTCGAATGCAGCGGAAGGTAGACTACACTAGACAAGCCATAGTCAAGTATTCAATGAAGTGAAAGCACGAAGACTATTAGCATCTAGGTAGTAAAGATCAGGATGGAAGATAGTATGAAGCCAATCAGAACAGGTAGTCACACAGTGAAGTCAAACATATAACACAAGCATGCAATGACTTCACGAAGACAAACTATAAGTAAAGAGAAGTAAGAGATAGAACCATTGGCTTCAGAAGGACAGGGATTTGTTCGACCAGTTCCAGTTGCTGTGACAACTGTACGTCTGGTTAGGGAGGCTGAGATTCAACTCAGAAGACCGCGTCTTCACCTTATTCCCCTTGAGCTAAGGACACTTAGTCCCCGCCCAATCACTCTGGTAAGTCTTCAAGGTAGACTTCCGAACCTTCATAGACTTCGTTCACCGGCAATCCACAATGACTCTTGGATGCTCAGAACGCGACGCCTAACCAGCTGGAGGATTCACAGTCCTCAAGTGTAACAAGTCTTCAGATCACGCGAACAGAAAGATTTCAGTGATGCCAAACACTCTTTGGGCTCTGGGTGGTTTGGGCTTTGTCCTCGCAAGGATTATCTCTCTCAAAGGCTTCGGAGGTGGGTTGCTCTCAAACGACAAAAGCCGTATCTAACTCTGAGCAGCCACAAATTTATGGTGTAGGGGGTGGGCTATTTATAGCCACTGGGCAACCCGACCTGATTTGTCCGAAATGACCCTAGGTCACTAAGGAACTGACATGTGCCGCAACGGTCAGATTTCAAACACACGCGGCAGCTTGACTTGGGCTACAAGTAAAGCTGACTTGTCCGACTCTGGATAAGATTTACTCTCATTGTCTTCGCTCAAAGACATAGGATTTGGTTGAGCATCAGTTCAGTCACTCTGACTTTGTTCACTTGGACCCCACTTAATAGTGCGGTGGTTCCTATGATTCAACAAAGAAGGAAAGGAAACAATGAAACAACCAAGTCTTCGCACTCCACAGTCTTCACTCAATGTCTTCTCATGTCATAGACTTCAATGTGAATATCTTCACAGACCACCATTGTCTTCAATGTCTTCACACATTTTTAGGGGTCATCTCCGGTAGGTAAACTGAATCAAGCAGGGACTATTACCTGTGTTATCTTGCAATTCTCACAAACACATTAGGCACTAGATTCACTTACACAAGCTGATGTGGTATGCTCCTATAATACCACGGTTGAAACGTTTGTTCCAAAACAAAGAGCATGCGAAGGCGATGCGGTGGCACAGAGAAGACCGTAAGAAAGACGGAAAGTTGAGAGTACCCGCTGACGGTTCGCAGTGGAGAAAAATCGAGAGAAAGTATACGGAGGAGTTTGTAGGTGACCCAAGGAACGTATGGTTTGGTCTAAGCGCAGATGGCATTAATCCTAACCAATGATGTGGCGCAGGTTTTTTATGTGAAAGACATGTCTACCAGGCCGAGAAAAAGAAAAGACAAGGAAGCGAATGGATCATACAACGAGCCAAAGCTCCACATAGTTCTTTCAGGGAAAAGAAACATCGTGGGAGTGGATGACAAGAGAGACATGTCAGAAGATTATGAAAAGTTTGATGAAATTTCTCCATTCACAGTGAATATTGACCCGAGCATCCAGTTAAATGATGAAGATTTTCCATCGCTACGGTGCAAAGGGACACACGTGAAGAAAAATTTTCACACCCAAAGATCTGGGATGTGATCGGCTTCACTATCATCACTTTCTTCTGTGTTTCACACCCAGGAGGGAATCTCTGTAATAGTTAGGGTAGTTATGTGTTTTGGCATTTGAAACATGAAGAAATTTTATGTGCAAACAAATTTTAAAGTTAAGTTAAACATAAGAAACTCTATAATGATAAAACACACTAATAATATTAAACATAAGAAAAAAGAATCACTGAAAAATCTATTTTCAAAGTTAAGTTATTCACAAACTAGTGATTCACACAAATTTCAGATAATTCAAAATTTAAACTATTCAAATTTGAAAACTACCGACACTAACCTAAAGCAAAAATATTCACAAAGAAACTCTATATACAGCAAAAAACAACTCAAAAATAAATAAAGCAAAAAAATTAAAGCAAAAAAATTTAAGAAAATAAAAAAGCCCGCCTAATGGGCCTGAGCGCCTGCATACGACTAGAAACACAACGTTTTGTTGGGCCAGGATGCAGGCCTGCAACGGCCTAGTAGGCCCATAGGGCGGCACAGAACAGCTAGGCCCAGTAGGCCTGCTTTGGAGAGGAGCTCGAGAGAGCTACCACACTGGGGCTTATAAACCAGTGCGGACGCCCCTCGGCTAGCGAGGTGGGACTAAACTTGCCGCACGAACCTGCGCCAGCATACACCTTTAGTACCGGGTCGTGGCACCAACCGGTACTAAAGGGGGAGGGGTCTTTAGTACCGGTTGGAGCCACCACCCGGTACTAAAGGGGGGGCGCTTACCGCCGCTTGGCCTGGCCAAAACAGACCTTTAGTACCGGTTGGTGGTTCCAACCGGTACTAAAGGGGTGTTGTATATAAGAAACTGGTTCAAAAAATCATTTCTCATCTCTCCCTCTGCTTCTTTCTCCTCTACCCCGTCGTCGCCGCCCCTCGTTGCCGCCCCCGTCGCTGTCCCCGTCGCTGTCGCCGCACCGGACGTCCCCGCCCCTCGTCGCCGCCCCCGTCGCCGTCGCCGCCCCGGCCGTCCCTGTCCCCGACATCGTCCCCGTTGCCGCGCCCTGCCCCGTCGTCGTGCCTCGCCCCGTTGTTGGCGCCCCGTCCCGTCGCCCCGTCGTCGCCCCGTCCCGTCGCCCCGTCGTCGCCTCGCCGGTGAGCTCATGCCCCGGCCGCCATGTCCACACACACACACACACTAGTTTTTTTATATAAATTTTACTTATAGAAATTTTTCTGTTTTTTAGTTATAGAAATATCTATAGAAATGTTAGAAATTGTTCTGTTTTTTAGTTATAGAAATATTAGAAATGTTAGTTATATATATAGAAATGTTATAAAAAAATTCTGTTTTTTAGTTATAGACATATTTATAGAAATCTGAGCAATTTTTCTGTTTTTTAGTTATATAAATATTAGAAATGTTATAGAAATGTTAGTTATATAATCAGAAATGTTAGAAATTTTAGAATTAGTTTTAGTTAGATGAATTAGATTAATGTCAAATTGTTAGAATTTGCATATAAAATTTTAGTTATCACAATCCAATCATTTAAAAAATGTTACTTTTTGCGGGCATATAGTATTTGTTCTCGACGATATGCCTGGCCCGCATCCTCGCCGTCGACGCGATGACGTCATGCTTCAGAGGACCCATGTCCGGGACTGGGCTCCGCCGGGCTGGCACTGGGAGGTGCTACCTGGAGGGGCGCGCCGCTTGGTGAGGAACCCGGCCTCGGGTCCCGTCGTTGACCCTGATCTCCTTTGGTGGCATTTGCGTGGGCCACATTCGGTGCAGAGGCAGCCGGCCCCGCCGGAGGTGGTGCGTCGCCGTGTCAGGGAGGAAGACGAGCACGTCCATCGCTACATGGCTGCTATGGACGACGTCAGGTTCTCCACTACTTGGCAGGTTCTTTGGGTAGATGACCAGAGATATGATCTTGTGATGGTTCCTTCTCTTTGGGTATCCATCGTCCGCGCCCCAGGAACCGCGAGTGGTGCCCTAGATTCTTCTGTAGTACTTGATCTTTATTAGGCACCTAGCTAGTGATGTATTCGATATATAATATTCGAGACGATGTATTCAAGATTATATATATTATTCGAGACGATGATGTATTCGAGATTATATATTAATTGAGACGATGCATATATTATGTACTATATGATTCAGTTTTTCCTTATTGATTGCATCCATGCATTGTAATTTGAATACTAAATTGTTTTATATTTCTTCTATATTAGTTAAGTAAAAGCTATGGCGGACAATACCGGCAGAGAGAGAGAAAAGGAATTGTTCGACATCATACGCAACCCTAGCAGGCTAGATGATCTGAATGAAGCAGATGACGGCTCCCAATATCTGAACAATACTGGAGAGGGTGATGAAAAGATATTCGATCTCGACGACCGAGCTGATGAAGTCATGAACTATGATTCTGATTATGATGACACAGACAATGTTTATGATGACACAGACAATGCTGATCTTCATATAACATAGACTACCGGTGAGGTATATTTATATAAGCAGGCATGGTGATCATCACATGTTTTATTTTATTTGAAGATATATTAATGAATCGATCTTTCTTTTTTCAGCCCTCTGGATCGAGCAAATCTGCTTCTACAGACAGCAGGACAAAGCGAGGTCTGGGCAAAAAGTTGAAGGAGGGTGTAAAGTACAACATCGACTCCATCAAACCTAGTGGCAAACCCCTCACGCCTAAGAACATTGTGAACAAGTGGACTCGTCAGTGCGGAGTTCTTGTGAAGGACCTACTCCTGATCTCCACTCAAGAATGGAAAGAGCCAAAAACTAAACGTCCAGGTATTACTTGGGTTGACGATAGAGCAAAAAAAACCTTTGGGATTCTCTGATGGAACATTTCACCCTACCAGATTATTTCACTAAAGTAGATGTGGACAAAGTCAAGGGCGCTGCTCTTAAGAAGATGGCAATTGCATTCAACACCCACAAGAAAACTGTATGGGACAACTACCTCGCTGTAGAAAGGAAGACTCCAGAATTCACGGGAACACTGGAGAAGCAAAGAGAACACTGGGATGATTTCGTGAAATTCAAGGATTCAGAATTATCTAAGGAACGGTCGATAAAAAACAAGGCCAATGCCGCAAAAAAGATGTAGTTCCATAGGCTGGGTCCAGGTGGCTACGCGGTGGGAATGCCTAAGTGGGATAAGTCTGAGCAAGAGATGGAGGATGTAGGGGTCACTCCGGTTACTAGGAGCTGGCCCCCCAGGTGCAGAACTTGGTTCTATGCGCATGGGGGGCGTTGGACCCGAAGACAGGCCTGGTTTCGCAGAAGGCAAGTCTAAAAGGACCCGAACAAAAGATACTTGATGCAATAGAAGAAGCTCGAACGGGGGTGTTCACGCCCAACAGAGAGCACGACGAGCTTATGCGCGCCCTGGGAAATCCTGAACACCCGGGAAGAACATGAGGCAAGGGCGTTATTACTTGGTATGAGGGCTTTTTAGACTGGAACGGTGACTACAGGCCCCGTGCAAGAAAGAAGATGGAGGAGGAGAAGAAGAGGAAGCTGGAGGAGGAGCAGAGGAAGCAGGACGCAGAACGCCTTCAAGGCCTAGAAGCAAGGCCCGCGGACTTGGCACTCAAATTCCAGCAGCAGCAGCAGCAGGAGCAGCAGATCGACTCACTTAGCTAGGAAAGGGGGTCTCAGTAGCGGTAGCGGCAAGCGGATGATCGTCCAGCATTGGATAGCACCATACCATCCATGCCGAGAAGCAGCGTTGGTTCTGCCCCGGGCGACACACTACTGGATACATACCCTGTGGATGACATCATAGAGAACACTAACTGTGAGCTACACTCCAAAATGAAGAACATATCCATGAAGGTGGCGGACGGTGTTGCTTTCACAATTACCCCCGAAGCAACCTTCCATTGCATCTCGATTCCAGAGGGCTATGCTCATGTCATGGTTGATGAAGTGGTGGAGCCATATTCGATGCTAGCATTTGACATTGCTGGAGGTGAAGGCGAACGCACACTGGGAGAGGCCATACATCGTATCATCCTATGGAGAAAGGATTGCATCATCTTTCCAAGTCCACCGACACCGCATTGTCTGCCGACTCCTCCTCGAAGTCCGCCACCGAGTCAGAAGACTCCCGCTCCTCCAAGTCCATGAACATGTGAGCCAACTCCTCCTAGAAGTCCGCCACTGAGTCAGCAGACTCCCGCTCCTCCAAGTTCACGAATGTGTGAGCCAACTCCTCCTCGAAGTCTGCCACCTCCTCCAAGTCCTCGAACACGTGAGCAGACTCCTGCTTCAAGTCCGGCACAGCGTCAAGCCACTCCTCCGGTTTCAAGTCCGACACAGCATCATGCCACTCCTCCTGCTTCAAGTCCGGCACAGCGTCAGCCACGTCAGCCGTCTCCGTCGTCTCAGCAATTGCAGAAGAGACACACCGCAGCTATGGTGCGTAGCGATACGAGTCGAGGTAGTACAAGAAGTACAGGCGGAGACAAGCGATATAAATATGGTCCAAGCCTCGCTCCTCTTCCTCAGAGGCCTTACGACATGACCAAGGAGCAAAACGCAGCCATAGTGCAGGCCCAAGTGGACGCCCATTTTGGACCGAAACCGGCACCGCCGCCAAAGGAGAAAGTGCCTGAGAAAACGATTGACCACTTCATTCGTATGGCTAGAGCACTAGCTCCCAAGCTGTTAACTCGGACTATGAGTGCCAAATCAGGAAGCTACATCGAGCACGGCTACAGAAGGAAGCGAGCTCGAGCTCGAGCCAACAAGCAGCTAGCCAAAAATGTGGGAAAACCGTTCCCCATCTGGGAGAATAGGCGGCGCAATCGATCCCCCCGCTTGTTGTGCCAACAACACATGAGAGTACGCGCGCCCAATATTATTGTGGGCAAACCATTAACGTTCCCCAGCTGGGCGATGTGGTAATAACCGAGGAGCATATAATGTAGGCTGAAATGCTCAAGATCATTGTTGGACAACTCCTCAAAATCGAGCCCATGCCTCGGCTTAGAGAGGAGGAAATAAAACGGAAATATGTTCGGGGCTAACCTTTGGTCGAGCCAGACATGGTCAAGAACCTCCCAACAAGAATGTATGAATTGCATCAATGGTACATGAACGTTGCCAAGATTTCCAATCGAGAGTCCCTCATGGTGAATGTCAAGCATGAGCATTACTTCCATGAGAAAGCTCTGTCCGTTGAGTATTCAGAACTATTTCAGTTATACAATCAAGACGCACTCGACAAGTCTATCGTCAGTTGATATTGTCTGTAAGTGATTTCTTTCTGTAATTTAAGTCTAAAGCTAGCTATGTAGTGATCATTTTGATCAATCATTAAATGTAATTATCCTCACTATATTCTTTTCTGTGGTATTATATGCAGGATGAAGATGTATGAAATGAAAAAATCTGGACGCTATGGCATTGGGTTCATTGACCCAAATACCATTAATGAGTACATATGGAATCTTCCAATTTATCAAGCAAGTGTAGAGGAAAGCATGCTGGAGTTCTTGAAGCGCCTCAATACCAATGAAGATATACTACTTCCTTACAACTTCCTGTGAGTCACACTGTCTTGTACTACAAATTCTGTTTTTGCTTACTAGCTAGCTAGATGTTAATAATTAACTGTATACGGTTTACGGTAGTTGATTAATTTTATGCACATGCCCGCTTATTAAGACATGCAAACGTGTGCGCATGCAGTTTCCACTGGATCTTGTTAGACATTAAAGTTGACAAAGGAACAGTTGAAGTACTGGACTCACTACTTAAAGAAGATAAAGACTACACCATCGTGAAGGGGATAGTAAACAGGTAATTTCAATCATTATTAACTATATCTAGGCCTATTATTAGTTCGTCATTTCCTGATATGAACTATTTAATAACCCCTTTATTAATTTTCTTTGCTGGCGGGCACGGCTTAGGCAAAGTTCATCAAGGTGACTCTAGGCAAATGGGCAAAAAAGTTGTTTTGGCATCGACCAAAGGTAAGTAATTAAGTAGTACTAGCTAGCTACCATCTCTTTAATTCTTGTTTCAATGCCATTAATTAATTATCATGCTTGATTAATCATTATCTGATTCAATTCCATTCTCGTAAAGGCCCTGAAGCAGGCGCAAGGGAATGATCTGTGTGCATCCTACGTTTGCGAGAACATTCGCATGATGGCGTCCGAAAGGAGCAGATCTCAAAGATAGGACTGGGTATGTTTGTCAGAACACTATTCACACCATTATCGATATCTAGTCACACAACTAATACACATGTATATTGATCTCCTTCTTAACAGTTCAGAGATGTGCGGGATAAGCTCCTACCAGTGGACCGCATACTAGCACTTCAAGAGGAAATAGCCGGATTTTTGCTCGACCGGGTCATAGATCCCAAAGGAGAATACTATTACCCGCTACTGCCCCCATGAACCACTTGTCGACGTGCTCCGAAGGCACCAAGGCAACATGTAGGAGAAATTGTATATGTATATACATGTGTATGTGTGAATAATTAATGGTGTTGGTTATGAGACATTCGATGATATATATTTATATATATATGCGGTTCTACGTACGAGAAAATCTATTTATATATATGCATAACGTGTACAATTTGTAGTATCATGAAATACCAGCAAACAAAAAAGAATTAAATGGAAAACAAAGCCAACCCCCCCCCCCCAAAAAAAATTTAATACCGGTTGGTGTTACCAACCGGTACTAATGTCCTACATGCACCCGGGCCTGGCTCGTGCCACGTGGTGACACTTTAGCGCCGGTTCGTGACGAACCGGTACTAAAGGGGGGGACCTTTAGTCCCCACTCTTTAGTGCTGGTTGCCGAACTAGCACTAAAGGCCGTTACGAACCAGCACTAAAGGCCATTACGAACCGGCACTAAAGGTCGGTTCTGCACTAGTGAATCGTAACCATGCAAGATAATCTGCACCTCCAACAACTCCACGTCTCTGCGCTTTCGCCTCTAGCTTCATCTCCACTCCAAACTGAAACTTATGGGCTGCTCCTAGCTACAAAGTTAGTAGATCTTCTGCAGGTTTAAAACCCTCACTTTACACGGACTACTCGGTGTTAGCTTCGGCAGTAAGGTCATCAACATTGTTTGCTGCTCCAGGATGTTGGGAGAACAGACCTGTCCTTGTAGAGATCCAAGCCTATCCCTCTTTCAACTGTAACAAGATCACTCACATCAGCAGGAGCAAGAATGTAAAAGTCGATCATCAAGCTTGATTAGCTCTTCGTATTCATACAAGGCCCTTAGCTATTTGTTGCTTATGTACACAAGTAGGTCAAGGTCAATGTCCTAGCAAGGATATACTTTCTTGTTCTAGCATGGCTCCCTTCATGCTTCTTTCTGTAAAATGCACCTGATCCTGAATAAAGCCTTCTTTTGTTGAAAAAAAACGTTCGGCTGGACTCCTCGTCTAGAGTCGAGGAGTTGAGAAGCCGGAGGGCTACAGAACACGCCCTTAGTTTAATTCTTGCCTTTTATCGTTTTCCCTAGCAACTGACATTAGTGAACTATTTCCAAACTCTAGTTTGGATGTGAGCGTAGTTGCATAAGTGACCACACAATTGCGGGGATAGTAGTGCTTTCCTTTTCGCTCCCTATGGGATCGACAAACCTTATTTATCACGAAATCATTACACCGCCTTATGCACTTGTTGGCCAGAAGTGAGGGGCGATGTTCTACCATCCTCCTATGCAGTGGGCTCAAAGGCCGGGCCGGATGTCCACTGGCTCTACGCGGGCACGCAGGGCCGCACCCATCACAAGTGTGATTGCCTTCCTCCCTGAGAGGGGGGCGGACTGAAACCATCGAGCTGGTGGTATCCCGGGGCCATGGGCGCATGGGGCTCCACCCCTACCGAAATAGGGGGTCCTAGAGGAGATCGCATGTCGCCTGCAACATTGTTGCGTGAGCGACCTCCTCGAGGTTTGGCCTCTGCCGAGATGAGTGGCGTGTCCGCAGGTGCACATGGTCACCGCGGGTGGGGGCATCCTTTGCGTGGGGCTTTGTGGGTGCGCTGCGGCAATGAACCTTGCTGTGGATGCTCACCTGACCTGCTGGCGACAAGCGTCGTCGCGCTGATCGCACGAATCCGCGAGCAGGCATGCTTGTAGGAAATGGTTTGATCCTTAACCCCTACCTACGTGCTAGAAGTTGATGGGCGATTGTCAAGATTCGAGCTACGATGCAACTCCTAGATTGGTCGGTCAAGGGTTAAAATACTCCAAACACTCCACACGCATGCGACAAGAGATTCACCCAGGTTCCAGCCATCATGAGGTGTAATACCCTACTCCTGCTTATAGTGTTCTTGTATATCAAATCCTTACAACCCCTTTTAGATAGTCTCTCGCTCCCCTTATATAGCCGAGGGGAAGCCTCTTATTATCACTCCCGAGGGTATCCCCTCGTAATACGAGGGAATGTGCCGTAGTAGGTGGTCCTCCTACGTCACCATGTCGCTATCCCCTATGGTGCCAGCTCCAACATCGTCAGTTGATCTGACAGTGCCTCACTGTCCCTGACCATGTCGCTCCCTCATTGGGGCCCACCACTGCCTTCGTCACCCCCTCTTGTCCCATCAGGCCCATGGCGGGTCCGGCCGGATGGGGACGGGTCGAGCAGTCCCATCCCTTCCATAATCACAGTATTCCTTCATGATGGTGGTTGCGCCCATGCAATGTCGCCAGGGGTTGATCCCTCGCCCTAGAGACTTGGGGGAGGGGCGAGAAGCCAAGGATACGACTATCGGAGGTATGCTCTTGGAGCCCTCGATCCAAATCGCCTGGTGAAACATATCAGGGCTCGACCATGACGTACCCAGCCAGCATGGGGTGGTGCTCCTGTGCTTAGGTCGCCAACAAAATTTCACAAAAGAAATCAAAGAAAAACATCCATGCCCAAATGAGGGAGATGGAAAACAAAAAGGAGACTTATTGGGTTGACATCGAGTGCTAGAGTCACCCATGGTTAAGTGGTCGAGAAGTCGTGACATCCATTGGGCTCGCCATAGCCATCGATTCAACATCTAGTTCCTCTACGCGCGGTCTATAACAAATAGGAGTGGCGATGCAGCCTCTGGTGCAAGGGACTCGTCTGAGGGCTTCCTTATTGATGGAGATGGAGTGGCAGTGTGGCCTTGGTCAGCGCATGATGAAAATACGGCGGATGATTGTGTTTGATACTGAGCGCCTGTCGGATTTCGGGTTCCGGCAGACCCTCTAGATTCGAACACTGGGGTGCGCGCGGAGATTTCGCCCACCACCTACCTGCACCTCACCGCCTCGCTATGATCTAAGCAATCAAAGGAACAACACAAGAGACGCAGAGTTTATACTGGTTCAGGCCACCATTGTGGTGTAATACCCTACTCCAGTGTGTGGTGTGGTGGATTGGCTCTTGGGCTGATGATGAACAATACAAGGAAGAACAGCCTCGCGAGGGTCTGTTCTTGGCTGGTGCGATGAACTGCTAGGGGGAGTTCAGTCTCTCTTTCTACTGGTTTCCTGGTGATGATCCGATGCCTCTACCTTGTGGTGGCTAGTCCTATTTATAGGCAAAGGCCATGGGCCTCTTCCCAAATATTGAGCGGGAAGGGCGCCAACAATTGGCCATTTTGAAGGGGAACATCTAGTACACTTATCCTGACTAAAGTTGGTCCTCGCCTGTCAAAGCCTCTGACGATGACGCCTTCCTGGGCTCCACCATGACCTCCTCCCTGCCGTTGCGACGGTCTTGGTCTTGTTGTACCGAAATGGATGCCTTTGCTTGATGCTCTCGCCTGCGCTTGCTCCCTTTGCACCAAAGAGGAAAGAAGGACATTGCGCGGGTTGACGCCCGCCTGGCGCCCTTGGTCATCATGGCTTGCATCATGGGCACCTCGTGAGGTACCCCGCCTTGATCTCTCCGCCTCCTCGCGAGCCAGCCTGACGAGGCCGTGCCTGAGGAAGCTTCCTGTCGTCCACCCCGTGAGGCTCGGCCCCTCGCGAGGGTCTTGAGCTCATGCTTATGAAGATGGGCCGTGCTGGGACACCCCTTGAGCCACGCCGCAGGCCGCAGGCAGGCAAGTCTGGGGACCCCCGTTCCCAGAACGCCGACAGTAGCCCCCGGGCCCAAGGCGCGCCCGGACTTGGCTGAGCAGAGAAGCGAAAGGGCAAGTGCGAAGCGTCGCGGGCCCTAACAGCCTGCGGCCTCGGGCACCGCGTGGCGGTTGATTGGACGTGGGCGGCTCCGCTCCCCCATGACGCCTCGGCAACTGCACGAACCGACAAGTCCGTGCATGCAAAAAACTGGTCATGATTACCTGCGATCGTGGAAGCTGACGGTTGGCCTCCCCTGGCTATAAGTACGGAATGGCGCAAGCCATTCCAGTCCATCTTCATCTGCTACTCCTCCTCTTCTTCATCTTCGCCATCGCTCCGTCTCACGCTGATGGCACCCATCCGTCGGTTCTCCGCAGAAGAGAAGGGAAAGGCCCCCCGAGAGGGTCCTAATCCGCTTCCGCCGAAGAAGCGGTTGGTCCTCTGCTGTCGAGATGAGGGCACGCAGCAGGAGGTGTCGAGGCCTTGGTGCGAGCGACTGCCGCCAGGGTTCCCGCTGCCTTTGTATGCCCACCTTGAGGGCCCTGCAGGAGCTGATGTCGAGCACCATGGACGACGCCACCGTCGGCGCCGGCGGGTCACAGCGGCGTGTGTTGTCCCTCCTGGAGTTCATGCTGAGGGCTCCTCCCGAGAGTTTGTGCTTCACGCCGCCATGCCTCCTCGATCTTGGATTCGCCTTCCTCCTTCCTTCGCCTTCGAGATTCCGCTGAGGGGGCCTTTCAGGCTCTGGCTGCAGCACGCCGATTGCCAGACTCCTGCGACCGATGCGGATGTCGAGGTGGTCGCTCCAGGTAAGATCTTCATGACCCGGGGCTGGGGCGAGATCGCCCTGGTTTGCAGGATGAGGGGCGCCCTCGTGATCCACCTGGAGTTCGATGGCGCTTCCATGATGCTCTTCAAGGTCTTCGACGAAGATGGGCGTCGGCTGGAGTGCTGTCCCAGAGGTAGCGGCAGAAGCTCCGGAGCGGCAGGGACCAGGCCTGCCATCGCACGTTCTTCCAGCAGCTCCTCAAGTGGCGGGGGTGCCGGAGGATCCAGCGACTCCGCTGAGCTCCTCGCGACTCCGGAGACGAGTGACAACAGCTACGAGCCCCCGAGCCTGCGCCGCTCTCGGAGCAGGACGGGCCCATTAGGCCACCGCCGTCTCTGATCTGGATGAGGTTGGCGCTGGTGCTTGACGGCCCACTATTGATGATGGCGTCTGCCGTGATGGTTCCTATAGTTAGGACCCCTTAGGATACGTGTCTTTTGTACCTGCGAGGAGCCAACAACACACCCCGTGGGGGCTTGTAAGGTGTCTATAGCTCCTTTTGTCAATATGATCCTTATCGTGAAGTAGTGTGAGATGCTCATCCCGCCTTAGCTTAGTTCCTCCTTTCGAACCTCGCGAGGGCTCGATGCTCTGCGCCGACAGGTCCCGGTCCCAAGGCAAGCTTTAGCCGTCGCTGGTATGCCAGGTCGCGATGCCATGGTCAAGGCCAGGAGGTGAGCGGCCCGGGGTCTACTAAGAGCCCCTGAGTCGCGATGCTCAGAAGGTCCCCTTTAGCGCTCAAGCAGCCATCGTTCGGTGAGAAAGGAACGCGACGTTGCTAACACGGAATTGCATTGGATGCGGTGACGGTGCTGCGATAGCTAGTGTTTCTGGAGGGTGACTTATCTCGAGAGTCAGGAAACGCTTCCTGGTGCGGCGCTAGGTCCGTGCATTGGCGGGCGAGGGGTTGCCTGGCGAGGTCCCGGCGCGCCTCTTCCCTCTCGCCTTTGCTTCCCTTTCTACTCTACATCCTCGGGTCCCGGCCCTCGAGCAGGTCTCAGCCGTCGCTGGTCCGCCAGGTCGTGATGCCGTGGACAAAGCCAGAGGGTGAGGGCTGGAGAGCCAGTAGGAGCCCTGAGTCGCGATGCTCAGGTACGCCCCCTCTTTAACGTGCAAGCGGTTCACACGGACGAGAGTGAAGAGGACGCCGTGAGGGCCTCGCCTGGCGCTGCTCCTTGAAGGGATCCTGCAGGCCCACCACAAAAAGAGCAAAAGTCCACTATGACAAGTGGCGGTCAGCCGTTAGTTGCTTTGGAGAGGCGACGAGGCACTAAAGGCCTGACGAGGCGTATCCGGGCACCCGTGAGCCAGCGCGGGACTCACACGGCCCTACCTCAAGGCGGGTTGCGCCTGGCACTGGGCCTTAACTTGTGATGTGTTCCTGCAAATTGACGCTCTACGTCCTCGGGTCCTGGCCCTCGAGCGAGTCTCAGTCGTCGCTGGTTTGCCAGGGCACGATGCCGTGGACAAAGCCAGAGGGTGAGGGATGGAGAGCCAGTAGGGGCCCTGAGTCGCGATGCTCAGGTACCCCCCCTTTAATGCACAAGCTTGGTTAGATGTCAACGCTCTACGTCCTCGGGTCCCGGCCCTCGAGCGGGTCTTAGCCGTTGCTGGTTTGCCAGGGCGCGATGCCGTGGACAAAGCCAGAGGGTGAGGGCTGGAGAGCCAGTAGGAGCCCTGAGTCGCGATGCTCAGGTACCCCCCCCCCCCTTTAACGTGCAAGCGGCCGACATGAAGGAAGAAGAGGTTCCACAGACATGCATCAAATAACAAGCATGATGGGTCGAATGCATGGCCCGAAAATAAACGCAAGAGGGGTACACGCTGCTGGGTCTGGCCCGAGCGACTTGGGGATGATGCAGCCCGAGGGGCGCCCCCAACAAAGTAAGCTAGGAACATAAGGTAAAAAAGGGGATACATGCCGCAGGGACGGACCCACGCGGCCTGGGAATAATGCAGCCCTGGGGGCGCTCCCAGCTAGAAACGAAACTTGAAGGATGTCACCTGATAGCGTTGAAGACGAAGGGGTGTTGGAGTAGCGGACATCGTGGGCCGTGGAAACCGATCTTCACGAGCCCCCAGGGCCAGGAGCCTCGGGAGGCTCTAGAGGTGCTGGTGGCTCCTCACGAACCATCTCCATCTCCGCCAGGACTGCGGAATGTCTGGCCTCCTGAGCCTCCAGGATGCTCCTCATGAGGCGCTGGTACACAGCAGCCACATTCGGCAAGCCGTAGGGCATGCGAACGTAGCTGTGGGGAGGGCCTTTGCAGCGCCCCACGCGTGAGGGCCAGAAGCGCTCCTGAGAGGCGGCTCAGTTGAGCCCTCGGATGTCGATGTAGACGCGCAGCCCGCCATCCTCACCTGGATGGGGAGCTGCGGCGGGTAAGCGGCGGCTGCCACTCATGACTCTTGACTCCTGCAACTCTTGCGTGATCTGACTGACGAACTCCTGAGGGTTTGGCCCTCCTTGCCTTGCTCCTTCCCGAGGGAAACATGCTCTAAAACACGCCTCCAAGTGGTGCCCAAGCGCCTCCCTTGTGACCTTAGCAAGGTCGGTGGCCCTCCAGGAGGGAGCCCCCGAGCCTTGCTTGAGGAGGGCGCTAGGCGCGCCTTCCTATGCAACAGGAAAAGGTGCCCCCTGAGCAGGCGCAGACCCTGAGGGGCCTGCCTCCTGAGGGGTCGCGCCTGGCGATGTCTTCTTCTTGGGAGCGGTCTCGGGGAGCCTCCCGCTCCCGCGATCTGGGTCTTCAAGTGATGCGGCCTGAAAAGCTCATTCCAGGGAGCACACTGTGTCTCTTTCTTCACAAGGCACCGTGATGACTCCACCGCTTCCTGGCATCTTGAGGACGTTGTAGCCGTGATGAGTCACGGCCATGAACTTGACGAGAGCTGGGTAGCCGAGGATGGCGTTGTACGGCAGGCGAATGTGGGCGACGTCGAAGTCGATGAGCTCGGTGCGGTAGTTGTTGCGCGCCCCGAAGGTGACAGGGAGGCGGACCTGCCCAATCAGAACCATGGAGCCATCGGTGACTCCGGAGAAAAGCTTGGTTGGTTGAAGCTGATCGTAAGGCACTTGGAGATTGTTGAATGTCTCTACGGATAGGACGTTGAGCCCTGCCCCGCCATCGATGAGGGTCCTGGTGACTTGCACGTTGCTGATGACTGGGGAGCAAAGCATCGGGAGGACTCCGGCTATGGCCGTGCACTTGAGCTGATCCGCTGAGCTGAACATGATGGTGCACGCCGACCACCTGAGGGGGCGGGTGGCTTCAAGCTTGGGGAGGACTGCATTCACTTGGCGGGCGAAATGCTTGAAGATGCGTTGAAAGGCTGGGGCTTGAGCTCCTCCCAAGATGCAAGCGATCGCGCGCGACTCCTGGAAGCCCCCAGCCCCCTCGTCCTGATGATGGTCCTCGTTTCTCCTTGGTTGCGGCGGCAGTGGAGGGAGGCATGTGTTTCCTTGTGGACGATTCTCACGAGGCTGATCCCTCCAGTCTCCCTCGCGAGGTTGATCCTGCCAGCGATCCTTGCAAGGTCGGTCGAGGGTCGCGGTCTTCCCAGCGTCCTATGTTCCTTCCTCCTCCTCGGCCGTAGACACGATCGTTGTGGTCGGGGCGTCGGCTGATCCTCCCTTCTCGCACAGCTCGGAGCTCTTGACATTCGTTGGTGTTGCGAGTGTGGAGGTCGTGGTACACACAGTACCGGCTGCCCTTGAACAACTCGGGCTAATCTCTGCCCCGCTTGGTGTCTGGTTCTGCCGCGAGCACGGCAGCCCCCTTGCGCTTCACGTCCTTGGCCTTGGATTTCTTCTCTTCTGGGTCTGCGACTGGCAGCTCGAGGACGGAAAGGCGCCCTTCCTCAGCCCTGGCGCACTTGGTCGCCAAGTTGAACAGCTCCAAGGAAGTGCACAGATCTTCATGCATCGCCAGCTCCTCCTTCATCTTGACGTCACGCACACCGTCAGAGAAGGCTGAGATGATGGCCTCCTCGGTCACCTTGGGAATCTTGAGACGTGCGTTGTTGAAGCGCTGGATGTACTTCTGCAGGGTCTCCCCTGGTTTCTGCTTGATGCGGCGCATGTCGCTCACGGCAGGTGGCCGGTCGCGAGTACCTCGGAAGTTGGCAATGAAATGGGTGCGCATCTCGTCCCAGGAGGAGATCGTGCCTGGAGCCAGGTTCAAGAGCCAGGTACGGGCCCCGTCCTTGAGCGCCATGGGAAACCAGTTCGCCATGACCTTCTCGTCCCCATTGGCGGCTTCGATGCCCAGCTCGTAGAGCTGGAGGAACTCCGCAGGGTCGGCCGTGCCGTCGTAGCGAGGAGGCAGGTTCGGCTTGAACTTGCAGGGCCACGCGACGCTGCGCAGCTCAGTGGTGAAGGCGCGGCAGCCTGCTGTGGCCACGGAAGGCCTCTGGTGACGAGGAGCTTGGTCTTGCAGGCCCCCATGCACTGCATCTAGGAGCAGCGCGGGGTCTTGGCGTGCTGGAACAGGAGCGTGGTCGCGACGGGCCGGAGCGGGGAGCATTCGGGCAGCTTCTTGGGGACGAGGGACCTCTTAGCAGCTCCGCTCTTGCTGCGCTGGCGCCGGACGGAGTGGGTTCCGTCCAGGGGCCACGCGCCTTGGGGCCAGGGCGCCTTCTTGAGGGGGAGGCGGTTGAGGCGCCCCCGGAGCTTCATTGCCCGCGTAGGGCGGGGCGCGGTGCAGCGAGAAGGACGGCGCAGGGGAGCCCCCTGCGGCGCGGACGAGCTCAGCGACGCAGTCGAGCCACTCTTCATAGACGTCGTCGACTGGGCGGTAGTGCAGGAGCTCGTTTGCCGCGATGAGCGCAGCTCGAGCTTCCATGGCCGCGCGGGGTGCGCGGGACGAAGAACCAGCTAGGGCGAGTGAGGGCGTAGCAGTGCGGCCGTCTCACCTCATGGACGGATGCTGGGACGATGCTTGCTACTCGTTCCCCGCGGGGCCGGTGGCGGCATTGACGGCAGGCGACGGGGAACGGCGGGGGCGGCTGCCGACGGGGGCTGTCGGTGTCAAAACCGGCGGATCTCGGGTAGGGGGTCCCGAACTGTGCGTCTAGGAAGATGGTAACAGGAGACAAGGGACACGATGTTTTTACCTAGGTTCGGGCCCTCTTGATGGAGGTAAAACCCTACTCCTGCTTGATTAATATTGATGATATGGGTAGTACAAGAGTTGATCTACCACGAGATCAGAGAGGCTAAACCCTAGAAGCTAGCCTATGGTATGATTGTTGTTCGTCCTACGGACTAAAACTCTCCGGTTTATATAGACACCGGAGAGGGTTAGGGTTACACAGAGTCGGTTACAATGGGAGGAGATCTTCATATCATATCGCCAAGCTTCCCTTCCATGCCAAGGAACGTCCTATCCGGACACGGGACGAAGTCTTCAATCTTGTATCTTCATAGTCCGGGAGTCCGGCCAAAGGTCATAGTCCGGCCATCCGGACACCTCCTAATCCAGGACTCCCTCAGTAGCCCCCGAACCAGGCTTCAATGATGATAAGTCCGGTGCGCAAGTTTGTCTTCAGCATTGCAAGGCGGGTTCTTCTCCAAATTCCATGTACCTGTCAGATAGTGTCCGGCTTCTGGTGCGTGTTGCTCTCCTCAGCTTCTGTGCCCTAATAATGACCATCTTCCACGTGTCAAACGAATGCGAAAAGCCAGGTTTTTTTTCATTTACCCCCCCCCCCAGCCGCGTAAATGAGGCGCCCATAAAAGAGATGGGGATTTAGATCCAATTCACACCACCTTCCCTCCGCGAGTATTCGTCAGAGCGCTTTCAACATAGATCCATTCCATCATGGCCGGTCGAAGCAGCTCCTCCTCTCGCCTCTCCAGCCCTCGGCCCGAAGATTGGGAGCGGTGTTCCGTCCCGCATAGCAAGCTAGTAGTGCTTCAATCCAAGGGGCTCCTCCCCCCAGCATATATGGTCCCAGTTCGAGCCGGGATCGCCACCTATAGCGGCGGAGAGCAGGCGAAGAGCGTCCCCAATCCCTCTCAAGGAGTGCGGGTATGCCTAGTCCCCTTTTTAATAAGAGGACTCGGATTTCCAATTCATCCATTTCTCCGAGGGTTACTGGAATTCTACGGCCTCCAGCTACACAACCTCACGCCTGCCTCCATTCTGCACGTTGCGGGCTTTGTGGCCCTCTGCGAGCTGTTTTTGGGCATCGAGGCCCATTTCGCGTTGTGGAAGAGGTTGTTCTGCCTTGTGCCCCGCTCTCAGGAGGGGTCAATTTATCAAGTGGGCGGAGCCGAACTATGGCGCATCGCCGGGACCGGATATCTATCCGGTACCCCAAAGAAGGCGTCCGAGGACTGGCCTTCGGAATGGTTTTATATGGATGACGTCCCCCTGCCGGACCCTGTATGGATCGTACTTCCTGAGTTTAACAACGCTCCATTGAAGAAACGCCTGAGCTGGCGCCCACGAAACCCTCAGAGGGAAACTGATAGGGACGTCCTTTACCTGATGAGCCGGATAAGATTGTTGGCTCATTCCGGATTGACCATGGTCGAGGTCATGGCCACATGCATTACACGGGGGGTGCAGCCGCTTTAGTACAGAGGCCACCCCATGTGGGATTTCAACGGGGTGGACGACGCCACCCGGTGCGGTCGCAAGGGGCCGGATTCGGGCGCCACTCTAACGAAGATCTTATCCACTTTATACAAGGGAGAAGAAGAGGAATTCCTCCGTGTCAACCCACGGGGCGGATTCTCTATGTACAGTCCTCCAAGCTGGGTGAGTGAACACTTCCACTTGCCTACCCGCTTTCGAAATTCCCATATTTGAGTACTTAGTCTAGCGATGTTAACGCAGGAGCTGCGCCAGACTGTGAAGGAGATAAACAACCCTCCTCCGCAACCCTAGGACCCAGGACGATCCCTCGATCCGGACTCCCAAGATGACCCGGACTTATGTGTGGAGTTAATTAACGGGGTGTTTCATCAATTGAGTAAGGACAACACCTTAGTGGCCATTACGGCCGACTATCCCGGACTACTTACGGCCTCAAAGGTAACCGAGACCGAAGTCCCAGTACTTTCAAGAGGATTCATTCATGCTTTATTTTGATTACCGTGAACCAATAGTTTTTTCGCTTTGCAGGGGAAATCCTTGAGGCGGAGGGCCGAGCCCGCGGTGGGTAGCCAACAAGGGCTATTGAAGCCAGGTGGGCTAAAAAGAAGTGTGGAACGGATCGAGATTCCGGCGGAACGATACGGCGTGCAATTTTAACGCCTGGGGTTTATGCCCTCAAGTCACACTAACGCCCATGATCTCTTTAGGAGGAAGAGCGCCCACCGGACTATATCCACTGGCCAGGCTTCAAGGCCGGGTCCGGAAGCAGAGGCGAACACGGGGGGCGCACCGGACGCTCCTCTGACAGAGGATGCGGATGGGCTATCTGCCACCAATTCAGAGGTGGAGAGTGCCGTGAACCACAGGCGTCGCCGGGCTGTTCTTCGTGACACATGTTTTTTCCAAGAGGCGTTGGACGCCTTTAATACGGGAGATGCGTATCTTCGTGCCGCTCAATATGGTCTGGCCAGAGCCGCAGAGCAGTATGTAAAAGACATACGGGTGAGTAAATCTGATGGTTATATATGTCAGTAGCCCCCGAGACTTGAAACAGTTAAGATAACTGATTTAAGGATCATATGTTATACATGATCTTTCAAAGAAGAACACGCAACTATCCCAAGAGCTGGAAGAGTGCAAGGCCCAACTCGATGCCGCACTGGCCGCTTCAGAGAATGCCAAGGGGGCCCCCTCAGGTAATGTATGCTTCGAAAGATAATTCTGCTGTGAAGTGCGGCATATGTGCAATTCTGACAATAACAGTGCAGATGGGGCCAGAGTGAATCCGGACAAGCAGCAACTCCTACGCCAGTTAAAGGCTGGTGAGGGCGTGCTGACGAGGGTGAGGCAAGAGAAGAACAAGCTTCAAGACGCCAATACCCAGCTGGGCGAGGAACTAAAGGATGTTCGTGCTCAGCTGTCTGATTCCGTAAAGGAGAATCGGCGACTTCGACGCGGCATTTTTAGTAAGTGCTTAAGCAAATCTTCGAAAAAAGAGTTCGGCGAGGAAGTCGATTGACAGAGCTATGTCTGCAGATGTGCTGACAGGTCGTCCTGCGGAGGAGATGCCCGGTTCAGCGGGGGACCTTCTTCCCGAGCTATTGCAACTGCATGAACGAGTTCGGCAGGCGATGCAAGGCGTCGTCCAGGCTATGTGGCCATCCCTCTCCATGCCCGAAGGCCTTGGAGAGCTTGCGGAGAAGCTGGAGGGAGTGCGGCAGCGCTTCCGGTTGTGGAAGATATCGGCCTGTCGTCAAGGTGTCAGGGAGGCCTTGGCCATGGTGAAGACTCGGTACACGAAGGCTGACCCGAACCACATGGACGAGGTCGGTCCCTGTGGGGCCTGACGGAAAGGAGATCCCTGTCAGTTTAGTGTATGGCCAGGTAGAGCTGGCTGCCAAGTATTCTCAACGGGACTGTAAATTAGACAGCCTGTTGGATGGTATTGAAGAAGAATATATCGAGTCAAATTGACTATGTAATTTAAAATGACATGTAAAATGCCTTCTAGTCGGATTGTAGATCGTTTGTCATTGCGGACCTTTTCGCTTCAACTCTGGACCCGATAGTCCGGAGTGTGTCCGAATACCCTCTCGGTTATGTAAGAACCAGGGCATGCATGGAGACCAAGTGTAGGGGTCATAAGTGCTTTAGCAGACAAGTGCCCAACTAGTTATGTTATATTACATGGTTAGTAAGAAACATCTTCCAGGGAAAATAGTTCTGTTAGGGGTTCCTTTCCCTAGGGGGCATGCCCTAAAGTGCATGTCCGAACTGCGAGAAAAAAAGCAGAAAAGCATCTGGGGGCAGATAAATAAACAAGAAAAAACATCTTTTAGTTCACCGACCGAATATTCCCTTAAGAACGCTAGCTTTCGGCTTCACCCAGTCTGAGGTACACATCCGGCTGACCCGGCAGTAACAATCGCAGAGGTGCTCCCTTTACCACCTAGCCGAACAAACGGGAACGTAGGGGTAAGCACAGGAGCCAGGCAACCCAGCTTGGCCAAAACTTAAGTCATATCGATGCATATAATGGTGTATAAAAGGTTCATGCGGAAGTGTCACACATGTTTTGGGCATGAGGCCCGTTTATATAAACTTCTGATAAAGAAGCCCCCAGGTATAATGAGCGCGGGTGGCGCGTCAAGTATGTGCGAACACGCGCAAGCAAGCCCCTAAGGGCTTGGGAGAAAAAGGTAGGGAGAAGGAGAGAAATACCAGGCAGCTAATTTGAAAAAATAAATAAAAAGGGACAGAGGAAGGAGACGAACACGGAGTCCGGCGCTAGGCGTAGAATCTTCGTAGGCGTGCTGCGTTCCATGGGTTTGGCTCGAGTCGGTTGTCCGATGCGTTTCGCAGACGGTACGCTCCACCAGTCAGGACTTGGTCGATTATGAAGGGACCCTCCCATTTGGGCTTTAGTTTGTCCTTTTTCTTGTCCGGCAGGCGTAGAACTAGTTCGCCAACGTTATAAGTTTTGGCCCGTACTTCTCTGCTTTGATATCTTCGAGCCTGCTGTTGATAGAATGCGGAACGAGCTTTTGCCACGTCGCGCTCCTCCTCCAATGCGTCCAAGTTGTCCTGCCGATCGAGCTCGGCTTCTCTTTCTTCGTACATGCGCACGCGAGGTGAGTCATGAATTATGTCGCAGGGCAGGACTGCCTCTGCGCCGTATACCATAAAAAATGGTGTGAATCCGGTAGTGCGATTCGGCGTGGTCCGCAGCCCCCAGAGTACGGAGTCAAGCTCCTCTACCCAGTGCGTGTTAGATTCCTTGAGGGATCGCACTAGTCTGGGTTTGATGCCGCTCATGATGAGACCGTTGGCTCGCTCGACTTGACCGTTGGTTTGAGGGTGATAGACTGAAGCGTAGTCGAGCTTAATGCCCATGTTTTTGCACCAGAGTTTAACTTGTCGGCCGTAAAGTTTGTGTCGTTGTCAGTGATGATGCTGTGGGGGACGCTGTAATAGTGTACAACCCCGGATATGAAGTCTATCACCGGTCCGGATTCTGCCGTCTTTACAGGCTTGGCCTCTATCCATTTGGTGAATTTATCCACCATGACCAGTAGGTATTTTTGCTTGTGGGTTCCTCCTTTAAGGGGTCCAACCATGTCAAGCCCCTAGACCGCAAAAGGCCAGGTTATGGGTATGGTTTGTAGGGCGGTAGGCGGCATGTGGCTTTGATTAGCGAATAATTGGCAACCGACGCATCGCTGGACTAAGTCCTGAGCGTCTGCCTGGGCCGTCGGCCAATAAAATCTGGTACGGAAGGCCTTGCTTACAAGGGCTCGGGCTGCGGCGTGGTGCCCGCCGAGTCCGGCGTGAATTTCCGCCAGAAGGTTCCGCCCTTCCTCTTCGGAGATACACCTTTGAAGGACTCCGGTGGTGCTTTTCTTATAAAGCTCTCCTTCGTGGACTTTATAGGCTTTAGATCGCCGCACTATGCAGTGTGCCTCATTTTGGTCCTCGGGGAGTTCCTGCCTAGTTAAGTAGGCTAAGAATGGTTCTGTCCACGGGGCAATTACTGCCATTATTTCATGGGCTGAGGGTGTGACTTCATTGACGGAGTCTTCCATTGTGTCATGGTGTTCTGGGTCAGGTGATGCGGCCTGGTCCGGTTTGTTAATTCCGGATTCCCCTTCCCACTGTACGGATGGCTTGAATAACCTTTCCAGGAAAATGTTGGGGGGGACTGCATCGCGCTTTGCGCCGATGCGTGCCAGGACGTCTGCTGCCTGATTATTTTCCCGGGCTATATGGTGGAATTCCAGCCCTTCGAACCGAGCTGACATATTTAGGACGGCGTTGCGGTAAGCTGCCATTTTCGGATCTTTGGCGTCAAAGTCTCCGTTTATTTGGGATATCGCGAGGTTTGAATCCCCACGCACCTCTAGGCGTTGAATGCCCATGGAGACTGCCATCCGGAGGCCATGTAGAAGGGCCTCGTATTCGGCTGCATTGTTGGAGTCTGTATACATTATCTGGAGTACATATTGGACTGTATCTCCTGTTGGGGACGTCAGGGCGACGCCAGCCCCCAGACCTGCCAGCATTTTGGAGCCGTCAAAGTGCATGGTCCAGTTGGAATATGTGTCGTACTCTTTAGGGAGTTCGGCTTCAGTCCATTCCGCGACAAAGTCAGCCAAGGCTTGCGACTTGATGGCTCGCCGTGGCTTATATGTTATGTCGAACGGGAGGAGCTCAATGGCCCATTTGGCAATCCGGCCTGTTGCATCGCGGTTGTTTATGATGTCGTTAAGAGGTACTTCGGAGGCTACTGTTATCGAACACTCTTGAAAGTAGTGTCATAGCTTCCGGGATGCCATGAACACTGCGTATGCTATTTTTTGGTAATGCGGGTACCGGGACTTGCATGGAGTGAGGACAGTGGACACGTAGTACACTGGTTTCTGGACAGGGAATTTGTGTCCGTCCGTTTCTCATTCGACGACGAGGACTGCGCTTACAACTTGGTGAGTTGCCACGATGTATAACAACATTGGTTCGCCGATGTTTGGCGCGGCCAGGACAGGGTTTGTTGCCAGTATGGCTTTTATTTCTTCGAGTCCGGCCGTGGCGGCATCCGTCCACTCAAAGTGTTCGGTGCGCCGGAGGAGGCGGTACAGGGGTAATGCTTTTTCCCCCAAGCGGGAGATGATGCGGCTTAGAGCCGCCACGCATCTAGTCAATTTTTGTATTTGCTTGAGATCTTTTGGAATATCCAGTTGTGACAGAGCTCGGATCTTGGTTGGGTTTACAATGAAGCCCAAGAGCTTTCCGGCTGGTACGCCGAAAACGCATTTTTCTGGGTTGAGCCTAATGTCATATGTTCGGAGGTTTTCGAACGTGAGCCTCAAGTCGTCTATTAGAGTTTTGACGTGTTTGGTTTTGACGACCACGTCATCCACGTACGCTTCAACTGTTTTGCCGATTTGGTTGGCCAGACATGTCTGAATCATGCGCTGATATGTTGCGCCGGTGTTTTTGAGCCCGAACGGCATCGTGTTGAAGCAGAACGGGCCGTATGGGGTGATGAATGCCGTTGCGGCTTGGTCTGACTCTGCCATCTTGATCTGGTGGTAGCCAGAGTATGCATCGAGGAAACACAATGAATCGTGTCCTGCAGTGGCGTCGATGATTTGATCAATGCGGGGGAGGGGAAGGGATCCTTTGGGCAGGCCTTATTTAGGTCTTTAAAATCGACGCATAGGCGCCAGGATTTGTCCTTCTTTGGTACCATCACCAGGTTTGCTAGCCAGTCCGGATGTTTTATATCTCTGATGAATTCGGCTTCCAGTAGTTTGGCTAGCTCCTCTCCCATGGCTTGTCTCTTGGGTTCGGAGAAACACCGAAGAGTCTGCTTAACGGGCTTGAATCCTTTTAGGATGTTCAGACTATGCTCGGCCAGCCTGCGTGGGATTCCTGGCATGTCTGAAGGGTGCCAGGAAAAAATGTCCCAATTTTCTCGTAGGAATTCTCTGGGTGCGGCGTCTACATCTGGGTTTAGTTGTGCCCCGATGGAGGCCGTTTTTTGTAGTGTCTGTTGGATGGACTTGGAATTTGACTATTTCATCTGTCGGCTTGAAGGAGGTGGACTTGGATCTTTTGTCGAGTATCACGTCATCCCTGTCCACCGTGGAGCGCAACACAGTTAGTTCCTCGGCCGCTAGGGCTTCGGACAATGCCTCGAGGGCCAGTGTGGCTGTCTTGTTTTCGGCACGGAGCGTTGTGTCCGGATCACTAGCAAGAGTGATGATTTCGTTGGGTCCGGGCATTTTGAGCTTCATGTACCCGTAATGGGGTATAGCTTGAAAAATTGTGAATGCTTCTCGCCCTAACAGAGCGTGGTATCCGCTGCTGAACGGGTCCACTTGAAATGTGACCTCCTCGGATCTATAATTATCCGGCGTGCCGAACACCACATCCAGTGTGATTTTCCCTGAACAGCACGCTTCCCGGCTGGGGATTATTCCTCTAAGGGTTGTGTTGCTTCGCTCAATGCGGCTCCAGTCTATTTCCATTTTTCGCAGGGTTTCCTCGTAGATGAGGTTCAGTCTGCTGCCGCCGTCCATGAGTACCTTTGTAAGCCAGAAGCCATCCAGTATCGGACCGAGGACCAGTGCGGCTGGTGCTCAGGCTGTCCGGAATTTAGGTTCGTCACTGGCATTAAAGGTAATAGCCGTGTCACTCCATGGGTTTATTGTTGCTACTTGGTAGAATTCAGTAAGGCTGCGGAGCGTTCGTTTCCTTGCGTTGTTTGATGCGAAAGTCTCGAAGACTGTTGACACCATACTGGCGTTTCTGGGGTGGTGCTCTGCGGATTCTGGAGTTAAAAGCTCCTCGCCACTTCTGGCCACCGGCCGGAGTATCCAACATGCTCTAAGGCTATGAGTTGGTGTGACTTCCCCTAAACTATGAATTTTACAAGGTCCATTGAGCCATCCCTCCAGTACGGATCCATACCCTATAGAGGGTTTTTGTTTTTTGCTGTTTGGCCCAGGTGCCTAGCGATAATGCGCCCTTTTGTTTCGGACTGGGATTGTATTCAGGGTCAGATTGTCCTAGAATTTTGTTTTGGTTTTTCAAACGCTTTCTGTTGCACAGTACTTTCGTACTATGGATGTCAAGTCGGCGAAGCATGTAATTTTGCGGCGACTTATGGCGTTGAGGATTCCGATGTCCGTGCAGTTGTTACAGAAGAATGAGATTGCATCCCTCTCACGGCAGTCCTTTATCTTGTTCCTTACCAGGAGGAATCTGGCCCAGTAATGGTGTACTGTTTCCCCAGGCTCTTGCCGAATTTGGGATAGATCCCTTGTATTTGGGTGGGCGGGGGGATATAAATATGGAACCTCGCCCGATCTAAGATTCGGTTGCCAAGACACTTCCGAATTCGGAATCTCGTTTTCTTGGACGTTATTCAATGAATCAGGCCCGCTGCCTGACTTTAGGTTCATGGCTTGGGCGACGTCTTCCCCTCCGCGGATGTCTGGCTCGGAGGGGTCAGGAATCCGGACACATCTGGTCCTTAGGATGGGCGAAGATCCGCTGCATTGTTCTTCCACCACTTCAACGTGGTGGGTGACCTGGGGAGAGTCAATCTCTCTCCGGTCGGGTTTAAGCCCAACCTGGCCGTAATCTGTAGCGACTCCTAGGGCGGCGATGCGATCCAAGAGCTCGTTTAGGGAAGAGAGCTCCATCGGATCTAACTGCTCGGCAAGTTCCAAGCTGATGAGGAGATTGCTTTCGATGGCCCGAGAGGTCATCGTCGGCGCGGCGGCCGAACATGCGGTCATCAAAAACCTGCCTAGCCGGAGAGTTTGGCCGACAGCCAAAGCTCCTTTAGCAACAGCGCCATCTTTAAAGACGGGGTGCGGCATCCTTCCTGACGGTGACGACACAGAGGAACTCTCAATGAAAGCACCAATGCCGGTGTCAAAACCGGCGGATCTCGGGTAGGGGGTCCCGAACTATGGTCTAGGCGGATGGTAACAGGAGACAAGGGACACGATGTTTTTACCCAGGTTCGGGCCCTCTCGATGGAGGTAAAACCCTACTCCTACTTGATTAATATTGATGATATGGGTAGTACAAGAGTTGATCTACCACGAGATCAGAGAGGCTAAACCCTAGAAGCTAGCCTATGGTATGATTGTTGTTCGTCCTACGGACTAAAACTCTCCAGTTTATATAGACATCGGAGAGGGTTAGGATTACACAGAGTCGGTTACAATGGGAGGAGATCTTCATATCATATCGCCAAGCTTGCCTTTCACGCTAAGGAAAGTCCTATCCAGACACGGGACAAAGTCTTCAATCTTGTATCTTCATAGTCCGGGAGTCCGGCCAAAGGTCATAGTCCGGCCATCCGGACACCCCCTAATCCAGGACTCCCTCAGGGGCCGTCTGGGCGACGCGGGAAGCGAGAGCGGCACGGCGCTCGGCGCGGGCCCGACGAGCGTCTGACATGGATGCGATGGTCGGTGAAGAACAGGGCGGCGGAAGACGAATTCCGGCGCACCCCTACCTGGCGCGCCAAATGTCGGATTTCGGGTTCCGACAGACCCTCTAGATTCGAACACTGGGGTGTGCACGGAGATTTCGCCCACCACCTACCTGCACCTCACCGCCTCGCTACGATCTAAGTAATCAAAGGAACAACACAAGAGACACAGAGTTTATACTGGTTCAGGCCACCATTGTGGTGTAATACCCTACTCCAGTGTGTGGTGTGGTGAATTGCCTCTTGGGCTGATGATGAACAATATAAGGAAGAACAGCCTCGCGAGGGTCTGTTCTTGGCTGGTGCGATGAATTGCTAGGGGGAGTTCAGTCGCTCTTTCTACAGGTTTCCTGGTGATGATCCGATGCCTCTACCTTGTGGTGGCTAGTCCTATTTATAGGCAAAGGCCCTGGGCCTCTTTCCAAATATTGAGCGGGAAGGGCACCAACAATTGGCCATTTTGAAGGGGAACATCTAGTACACTTATCCTGACTAAAGTTGGTCCTCGCCTGTCAAAGGCTATGACGATGACGCCTTCCTGGGCTCCACCATGACCTCCTCCCTGCCGTTGCGACGGTCTTGGTCTTGTTGCACCGAAATGGATGCCTTTGCTTGATGCTCTCGCCTGCGCTTGCTCCCTTTGCACCAAAAAGGAAAGAAGGACACTGTGCGGGCTGGCGCCCGTCTGGCGCCCTTGGTTGTCATGGCTTGCGTCATGGATACCTCGTGAGGTACCCCGCCTTGATCTCTCCGCCTCCTCGCGAGCCAGCCTGACGAAGCCGTGCCTGAGGAAGCTTCCTGTCGTCCACCCCGCGAGGCTCGGCCCCTCCCGAGGGTCTTGAGCTCGTGCTGATGAAGATGAGCCGTGCTGGGCCACCCCTTGAGCCACGCCGCAGGCCGCAGGCAGGCAAGTCTGGGGACCCCCGTTCCCAGAACGCCGACAGCGCCAGGGCTAAAGAGTTGTGGTGCTACTTGAGACACTACTAGATGGAGTGGCAGTGTTGGTGCGAAGGGGAGAGGCACGAGAGGATGCAATGCGGGAGAAGCGAGAGTGGTATGGGACATTAGGTTTTTGGTGTGTGGCGGGCTTCCTTTTCTAGGTTGTTTCACATGAAGTTTTGGCCTGGTACGTTTTGTTTGCAAGAAACCCATGGTAGAGGTTAGATCAATAGTGAACAAAGGCACGTGAATGATCGAACACTAGGAGCTAATGGCCACGAGCGGACCATGCGGTATAGGCCCAGTATGGCGAGTTCTTCACTAACTTTAAATTCTGTTCTACCAAGATGTTGCATTTAGATATAGTATAAAAAAATAAGATCACATGCGATTGTCGATGAAAACACGAGTACAAGCTCCTCCTGACTAACTGAGACGTGAATTATCAAGCGGCAATGCTTTTTCCTCGATGCGAGCATCGAATCATCATTGAAGCAACACAAACAATAACATGAATGCCCATTTGGTTCGTACAATTTGTGCGCGGGAACCTATTGAGTTAATCTATCAAGAGAAAAGAACCAACATTTTTGTGGTCTCATATATCTTGTTCATAAACTTGGAGTGAAATCAACACCTTCCATCCTAATTATTTTAACCCATCCTAAGTTAAGCGGGCCACGCAACGACTGCCTTGGATTCGATGTTTCCTGCTTGTCGTCTCCCTCTTAGGCTAGGGGCAGGAGTCACCTGCTTCTAGAGATGCTTTTGAGGTAGAGAACACGAGAAAGATAAAAAAAAAGAGATGTGAAGCCGGCACGCACACGTCTATCCACATGTGGGGCCACGCCAGCACAAAGATAGTCATTGGCCGGTAGCGAACACGTCAGATCTCTCAGAGCAACACATCTCTCTAGTTGCGTACACTTAGAATGTACTCCCTCCGTCCCATAATATAAGAACGTTTTCTAGTTAGTAAGTAATGAACACATGTCTTGGTTGAGTCACTCTACGGGCGGGGCCACGACAATTTTTTTTAGGGAAACGACAAGAAATAGTTGTCCGATGATGGTGGATGGCGACATCAAAACACCTAGGTGGAGCTCTCGCAACGACCCATTTCTACTAAATATTGCAAGTTAAGAAATGTCTTTTTCTTTTAGGGAAGTTATAAGAGACGTATTGATTAAGTTGTTCTGGATCAACCTAGAGAAAAAAAAAACCTAACATTTTTGGTTCCTCATAAATCTTGGTCATGACTCATAGACATGGAATGGAATCAAGTCCCTCCATCCTTATTCATTTCATTATAGGGAAGAAATGAACACTTTCCATATGCCAATAGCCCGCCAACGCCAGCGGCCGGCCAGCGGCAACCAACGGTAACATCGGCCGCGCGCGCTCCCGGCGGCACAGCGCACTGCTATAACCACTCGTCTCTTCCTCCCCCCGCCGCGACTCCACCCCACCCCACCCCCACCCCCACCTACCCCCCTCCCCCCCTCTTCAACGGCTACCAGAAAAACGCCGGAAAAGAAAAGAAAAAGAGAGAGAAAGCGGGGGGAGGAGACGACAAGCCCGAGGCAGGCGCCAGCCAGCGACCGAACCCTAGCTGCCAGCCAGGATGGGCAAGCTCCTCTGCGAGTCCTCCTCCGGCGGCGGCGCCGTCGCCGTCGCCGAGGCCCTCCCGCCCTCCCCCGCCCCGGCCTCGCCGCCGCAGCTCCTCGCCTGGGCCGCCCCCGACCCCCCCGCCGGCTGGTCCGCCGTCTGGGCGCTCGACGACCAGCAGCGCCGCCGCCTGCTCCGGATCTGGGAGCGCGGCGTCGCCTGGAAGCCGCCCCGCCAGGGGGGCGACGGCCCGGAGGCCCCGCCCCCCGCCGTCGTCTTCCGCCTCGACCACGGCGGGGAGGTCGAGTCCGACGGCAACTGCCTCTTCACCGCCGCGCGGAGGGCCGCCGCCGCCAAGGCCGAGGCGCGCGAGCTCCGGCACCGCGCCGTGCGCCGCTTCGCCGACGTCTACGCCGCGGCCGAGGCCTCCGACAGGGCCGCGGTCGACGCCGCCGTGCGCCACCTCTACGCGCCGGATCTCAAGGCCGGCTGGGGCGTCCACGTCGTGCAGGAGGTCAAGCTGCTCGCGCCCAAGGCCGACCGCGACGCCCTCGACGCCGCCATCCAGGAGCTCGTCGACATCGGCATCCAAAGGTACCGTGACCGCCCCGCCAATCCCGGATCTAGTAGTCTTCTTCCTCGCGCTCGAATCTGTTGCTACCATGCGTGCCGGGATCTCAGAAAGGCGTCGCCCTCTCCTTCAAAGACCTCGTCTTTCCCTCCGCTGCCACGAATCACGCGGAATTCGGCTTCCTGTCTTGCGTTGATCCGATCCCCTTTGCTGTCCAAGAAAGTTGTCTAGTCTTTTATGTCTATATTTACATCTTGACCTTGCGTTTCTTGATTCTTTCTTATGTTAATTCGTGTAGAAACGCCAATTGATGCAATTCCAATGCATCATGAAGCCGCAAGAATCGCTTCACATGGTGTCTTAGTAGTATTCTGCCCCGCATGAATTGGTCAACGAAGGAATCATGGTTTTACTGTTGCCACCCTGACATCCAGCCTGTTAATTATGCTGTAGCACATTATTTGGCACACTACCTACCATTTATGCCGCTTGCCTGGCAATGGTACAATTGCAGTACATCTCTCAGTTTACAAGTCCTGCGCGTATACCTAGGTTTATACCTAGGTTGCCAATTTTATCACCCTAATATAAACTATATAACACAAAAATTATACGGTTTGGAAATAGAACATCTGAATTTTATATTGGTATATTTTTTGAAATACATGACTTGTATTAGATTGGTCAAATTGACGACCTAGGGATACGCGCACGCCCTGTAAACTGAGAGAGGGAGTACAGAATATCATGTTGATTTGTAGTGCTAAATTAGAGTTGCTGTACCCTGTGCAGTTGTGACAGCCCACAGAGGTTGGTCAACTGATCCTCCAAATTGTATGTGCTGATCTTCTTCATCGCCTTGCAGGGAACTGGCAGCCGAGACTATCTACAAGGAGAGATGTATTGCTGTAGACGATGGAGATAGTTGGGCCAAGTACATGTCCATTTCTGGTTCGGCGGAGGATGAGCATGACATAATCACCCTGCAGTACACAGAGGAGGGCTTACTGACCATTGATGAGAACCGGGATGGGCGTGCGGCTGCGTTTGGCGATGATATTGCCATCGAGTGCCTCGCCACCGAGTTCAAGAGAGAAGTTTTCGTGGTAAAGTCAATAAACTCGCTGATATGATGTGTTTATTTTTTCTCAGTTATGTGATTTCTGTCCATAGAACTGGCCACTGTTGTATGCAGCATTTTACATCTTGGTCTGATTGGATCTTTTATTTGTGCGGCATTGACAGGTACAAGCACATGGCACCGATGCAATGGTTGATGAGGATAACTGCGTGTTCTTCCTCCCACACCTCCCTAGAGGAGAAATCTGTGATGTGCCCATCTTTCTATTCATGAAGGGAACAGGTGCGTTGTAGATTGGCATTCTTGCTGTGCTTTCTTCTGCAAGTCAATATGTTAAGGAATGTGTTAGCCTGTTATAGATTGGTATCTATCTCAGTCAGTTGTGTTTCTGTTTCCCTGTCTAAGTAGAAACCCAAATCTTTACCTGCAGCATGGTGCGGTGCTGGTGCAGACCATTACGAGCCATTGATCGCCACCGTCCTCCAGCATGTTACTCCAGACAAGGCAGCTGTTGTACTTTGAGGAGGGGGTTGTTGTTGTAGAGTCTTTAGTCGGCGATGCAGTCGAGCCAATTTTGTCACCGGAGCTAGAGTGCCGAATTGTGGAGCAACATCTATGCCCAAGAGGAGAGGATAGATGATCTGTCTAACTGTGCATTTGCAGGGTCTTGCCTGCTCCTGAAGCTGTGTACCTTTTTTGTATGGCGTTTTTCTGTTGTTGTATGTTCGTGGTATGGTAGGTTCTGACTGCTGCTAGAGATTGAGCGAGTGATAGAAACACCGATTCTAGCTTCTTGTTGTTGTGCGCCCCATTGTTGGCCGGCATTTTCCATTTCATTCTTTTTTGTGAGGGATTCACCATTTGTCGGTTGCTTGCTCGTAGGAGCGGGCATATGCTCGGACAACAGTCGGAATGGAACCGATTCATTGAAATTTTTTTGGTGTTGGGGTGAGGTATATTTCTACTAGCCAGCTTTCCCATGTAGCTCCCTGTTCTTGTACTAGCTTTGTTCACAAACATGTGCACAACTGGTACTTGTAATAATGGATGATGCCAATAAGATTGTGAACCTTAATTCATCAGGAGTGTGACTGAATTTGCAAGTCTGCTTCATCATCAAGCTGTGTTGTCGATTTGTTCTTACTGTTTCGGTGGATCGAAACTTGGTTACCATTCTTGATTGATGCTTTTGCTGTTGTTGTGTGCCATTCAATTACATCTGGTACAAAAAAAAATGGTGAACCGTGATCCAGGAGGGGTTGCAGTTACCAGCAGATTGCTAAAGGTTGTGAACTTTTTGTGTTTTGATTTCACATGGCCTTATGTTGCAAGCACAAGAGCATATCCCTGATATCAGTTTGCACGTTGTAGAGTTTGACCATCATTTTTATAGCAGTGTCACGATTCGTGCTTTTCCTCTTTCTTTCTTTTTTAAGATAAGAAAAAGCCATCGTGACTAGCTAGCTTTATATGAGTATTAAGTTAAGCAATCATCCACAATCAATGATAAAATATAATCAGGACAAAGTAGGTGGATTATACCTCCTAACACGAGAGCTACCTCATGAGCAACTGCATTTGACTCCCTATAACAATGCTGAATGATGCGGAGTCCAAGTTCATAGCCTCCGCCACTGCTATACAATCAGATTGAACAAAGAGGGAGGGAGTGACAGCCCAACCGTCACTCGACGATGAAATCACGAGCAATATCATGTGTGGTCGTACCGCTGGTGCCCGTATCTTCGTCCGAGTTCTGTGAAATGATCAGAAACCTTGTGTGGAATTGGGGAATGAGAAAACAGGAGCCAAGATCAGGGATGAGATTGTTCCTGGTACTAGATTGGTCACAAAAGTGTGCACTGGAACTAGTAATAGTTGAATGATAATAAAACTATGAGGTTGTATGACTGAATCTGCAGGGTCTTACTTGCTTCAAGCTGTGCTATGTATAATTTTTGGCTGTTCCGAGAGATATTTGGCTATTCCAAAATTTGCAGTTTTTACTGTTGTGGTGTTGCATTGTTGGCCTGGATTGAACTAAAACCCCGTTGGCAACGAAGAAGGAAGCAGACCATAGATTCTTGATCACTGCATCATGATTCTGGACCATGAAGAGTACTAGGTTGGAAGCTAAGGACACAGTTCATGGACTCTTGATCCCATCACATTGATTAATAGAGTTTGTCCAACAAACAAACAATGGTGATGACGCCTGATGCCATCTGATTCATAGTATGTTTTACCATGGCCTTGATGAATTTTCAGTGCAATTATGTGCTTAGATACATTTGGTGGTAATCCTTGTTAATGTTTCGACTACACAACATGTGGTTGCAGTCCCCGTGTATGACACTGGCATGCAACTTGCTCAGTTTGGTGCAAACCACACACCTAATATTTTGGTGTGGAGCATCTTTTATTGGACTGGAAGACCGGACAAATCCATATTAATTTGTTTGTTTTTATTTGAAGTATCGCCGGATATTGTGGCTTGGAATTAAAAGCAGATGAATCTCCAAAAAGACCGCATGAATAGATAATTATGGTCTCATGTTCCATGTGCTATGGCCCTTGGAATTACTTCATCACAAACATGTGCACGGCTAGTACTTGAACAATGGAGGGGGTAATAAAATTAGGAATCTTCATCATTAGGATTGACTTCAGTTGGTGGAGATGCATGTGTCGTCCTTAAGTGTCACCAAGTTTTCAGGAACAACTAACTTTGTAAATTTTAATGTAACAACAACATATATTGCAAAACCAAAATAATAACATATTCCGTTATCAGTTTGCACGTCTTAGACTTGACTATTTACATTCCTTGGTGAGAATGGTCCTTGGCCTCTGGTAGCCACACCAAACAAAGAGATTAATAATATCCTCATAAGAAAAAGAACAATTACATCCACAAATTGACCATTCACTTCATCGAAGAATAACACATTGTTTGCACATTCGTCCGTGGCATGGGGTCTTTCTTGCAAGGAGTGAAACCAATCAATGAGATTGATAAGATCCTTCAAGCAAGTAATTCATCAGGATTAGAAACTTTTGAGAAGGAACCAAATGGGATGCACACCCATGAACGTCTTGCTTGACACATTGATCATGTGTTTCATTGATCCAACATGTAGGAGGAGAGGAAAAAGAGGAAAATTGCACAAGCAGTAGACACTCTTCTGAAGTCTATATTCGAGGTTTTTTGTAACAACTTTTCAAAAGTGCATGCTCATTTTTTGAAAAACTTTCACATTTCAGTAGTGTTTTGCAATATATCAGATCTAAAGCCCGAAAGCGATGATCTGAAGCCAAAACAATAAATGCACAAACAATTGGATTTACATAGAATTGTAATTTGAATGGTATGCTTAGCAATGTGTATTGGAGCCAAAAGAAGAGGGGGCCTATGTCCCCCTCCCCTCGATTTACATTAGTTTGACTCACTTGCAAGGCTCTGGAATTGTCATTTGTCAGTTTAAAGCCATAGTCAATACAATGTCAAATTTCTCTCATCTCAATGCGCTTGGAAGAGGAGGTTTTGACAAAGTCTACAAGGGTACGATAAAATTGCTGTGAGGTGGCTAACTATCGAGTAGTTTATAGAAATGAGCTAAATTATACTTATTGACTTTTGCAAATGCTACAAGAAAATCATTGCTTGAATGGCTGACTAGATTCAGTATAATGAAGAGGGTCACGAGAGGACATACCTGTCTCCAACAAGAGTAGGCGTAAAGATCGTTCACAGATATCCCAAAGCGTCAGGTGATACCAGATTTTGGCATGGCAATAATCTTTGCTAGAAATCGGCAATAAGCAAACACAAACCATGTTGTTGGGAAATACAACCTCGACACTATGGTTTCCATGGTATAGTTTAATTCATACATATGATGCTAAAGTAGAAAGTTGATGTATTGATGCTCCCAAGTCCTAAATACACAAACAACCGAATTTACATATAATTGGACTTTGATTGATATGCCTACCCATCTATCCTCAAGGATATTTGGAGCCGACAAGAGAGGGGGGGATGTCCCCCTCCCTCGAGTTAAGGCACCACTTGGTTCGTCGTTTCAGGCCCCAAAGCGTGTAAAATATACCGGTGTGAAAAAATACAAATGGGCCTCACGTAAATACCGGTGCGAAAAGATTCCTTACAACACATCCATTCTTACGGAGCTAAGTATGTCAAAGAAATAAAAAATAAAAAATAAAAAAATAAAAATAAAAATAAAAAAATAAAAAATGGTGCATAATTGGCTAGATACTCATTCAAAAATATCAACAAATCCCCACTTTTAGCATTTCTTTGAGGTACACTCCATGTATTTTATGTAACTATAGCTTGTTTAATGCAAAACTGGCTAGGGCCAATAGATGGCACTCAGGGGATATAGTTACTTTAAACTTGTGTAACATGCTATGTCTACCTTGTACCATCTGGATTTTGTGCTAATCTTTTGACATACATGGTGGTTGTTGACATGCGTGGTTGGTATCCTTCATAGAGCACAAAGTGTTCATTACATAGCTTCTTTTCAGGTTGTACTTTTACATGATTCTATGATTACCTGAGTCCATGAAGTAATCAATAATCTTCCTGACGTATTTTACATCTAAACGAACTATTGAACAATCGTTGATTCCTAACTTGTTATGCATGCTGACAAGATGAGACAAGTATGCCTCAATAAATTTGTAATTAAACTGCTGAGTACGTCATGAAAACTATGTTCAACTGGATGATTGCTAAAAAATCAGAGAAGGGGCGTGGTGACGGAAAGCAGTAATCAATCGCCGTGTGGTGGAACACTTGTTGGAGAAGGGTAAGCGCCTCCAAGAGGCAGGCTGAGCTGACTCTTCTTGTTCAATATCAATTTCAGTAAGATAATACAAGAATCGTATTTGGTTGTTTGCTGAAGTTATATATTGTTACATAAATCAAAATTTTAGCTCATTTTATACTTGTGCAATTTGTGTGCAAGCGCAATCTGTGTGTGTGTATTGGAACATCTGTGCTGTTACAACTGGATTGGAACCTAGGGCCGAAAAAACCCTGTGACATGCATATTACAACCGAGGCCTAAATTTCTCATATGTTGTTCCCTTGGCTCATTTACTATGCAACTAATAAGGAGGTGCCAAAAATCTCGTGTGGCATTGAGCTGTGGTCCACATGATTGCTTCTGCAAATGATATCACACATTTCCAATCAAATTCACAAGATGAGCAATCAGAGAAGCCCAGCAAATCAAAACAAATTTCATGAGACTTGTTACTGTCACTACATTGGGGTTAAATTGAACGATATTTGGCCGTTCTGAATTTTGCTATTGGAATGCGTCATGATAAATACTAGATTCACAAATTTAAGATATTCTAGATACTTCAATGTGGACTTGAACAAACACACAATACATCTTATATTAGTGAACTCAAAGATATCTGTTAAACAGAAAGGTGAAACGATGCCATCTGTTCATATGTTTTTTCAATGGTAGTTGATGAATGTTCCAATACGTTCTTCTAGGCAGCTATAGTCGGTGGTTATCCTCCGTTCAACTTCACATGCTTGTAGTCTCTGCGTATGACACCGAGATGCAACTCGATCGGTTTGGTGCAAACCGCAGACCCAATATTTCAACATGCAGCATCTGTGTTGGGACTGAAAGACCGGAGAAATCCGAATTATTTGTTCTTCAAGAATTATGGCCAGATGTTGTGGCTTGGAGTTAACAGAAGGATCTCCAAACAATCTTCTCCTGGCATGTCAATCTAGGCTCCATGCGGCAGACAGGGCGCCATTGAACGGCGCCTGCTGTTGACTCATGATATAGAGCCCGACAAATTCATCCCGATCTTACAAAGAGATCAAAAGAGAGGAACACAGCAAACGGAAATCCAGATGCGATCAGAGCCTGTCGGGATGTATGCGTGTCATCACCTTGTGACATCAGGGGATTGACAGACTATCATACATAACATCATCACCTCGCATGAATACAAATCAATCCACCACCATCAAATCGAAGTACATCACCGGAAACAACGAAAAACAAGCTAAAAAACAAGTGAACATTGGATCGAACTTTGGGGCTCAGAACTTCTTAGAGGGTTGTGTTACCGACATGGGCGCATCCGCCTCCGGCACAGGTTTCGTTCCTCATCGCCACTTAGCTAGTACAACTACAAATCTCAAAAGACCCAAGAAACAGAGCAGTTGAATCGAGGAGGAGGAATGATCAGAAATCTCGTGTGGAATTGAGATGGAATGCACATGACTGCTTCTGCAACTCGTTGAAGGAGATCATCACACCATTCCCCCCAAACCACCAAATCCACACGAACAAACGAGACAAGAAATCAGAAGAAACGCCGCAAGCCGCACAAGAAATCGAGACAGAGAAGAAAATAAGTAACACCGAGGATGAGATCCAGCGATCTGCCAAGCAAAAGATTCAGACGAGACCTCGGCGGCGGCGGCTGGCGGAGGAACGGAGAAACCCTAGCTGGTACTGGGCCGAACCGGTGTGTCCCGGCTCTGGTTTTATAGATGGTCTCGGCTTCCAGGGCGGGTCACTGGGAAGTGGGTCCCGCTTAGCAGCCGATCGCGCGCCGTCCACTCGCGCATCGACGGCGGGGATACCTCCCTTCTCTCCTGGCCCTGCCTTTCGCTCCTCGGTGGTGGTGGCGCGGATAACTCGAGGGAGGGAGATTGAGGTCGGTCGAAGCGGCAATGGCGATGGCGATGCGGGCGGCAGCGGCCTTCTTCTCGCCCTCCGTCTCCCCCTCCCCCTCCCCGAGCCCGAAGCAGCACTCCGTATTCTCCCCCCGGCGCGGCTCCACCCGCCGTATCCGTCCCCGTCGGCTCCGCGCCTTCCCAGGTCAGCGCCCGCCCTCCCTCCGTTGCAGATTCCCTTCCGGCAGTAGTAGTTTTCTTGACAGCAATGGCTTCTGACGCCATGGATTTGCAGCCACCGAGCTGACCCTCGAGGAGCTCAACCCCTCCGTCGCCCTGCTCGTACGTCCTCCCACCTATTCATCTCACCTTCAATCTTCTTCATTCGTTCACTACTGCTTTGTGTTTGTGGTGGGTGTGCATGACCGCAATCTCAATTTTACCCAATTCCAATCCAGAGGAAGACCGCGGAGGCCGTCGGCGATTTCAGGAAGACGCCCATCTACATCGTCGGTATGCTCTTCTTTCTCTGCGAACTCTTGAATGCATTGCATATATATTCCCAGTTCAGATTGGAATTGTTGCTGAATAACAACCTGCACTGAACTGAACCGAATCGGCTGCAGGGACGGACTGCAATGCCAAGCGCAACATCGCCAAGCTGCTCGCCAACTCCATCATATACCGCTACCTCTGCAGCGAGGACCTGCTCGAGGACGTCCTCGGCGGCAAGGACGCCCTCGCGGCGTTCCGGGAGTCCGACGAGAAAGGCTACCTCGAAGTCGAGGTATACCGTCTTTCTTTCTGAAGTCAATTCATTCCTTCAATCCTAGCGTCATTTCGACATTTTGTCTGAATACTACCTGAAACTGTCGCCAGACCGAGGGGCTGAAGCAGCTCACGTCCATGGGCAGCCTGGTGCTTTGCTGCGGCGATGGCGCCGTCATGAACTCCACCAACCTGTATGTGCCTCGTATCTCTTTTGTCAGCAGCCATTCTGTGGGTGTGTATCTACTAGAGGTTTTCTGACTGATGTTTGTGCCTAATGATCTCAAGAGGGCTGCTGAGGCATGGAGTCTCCATCTGGATCGATGTTCCTCTCGAATTAGCCGTGAACGATATGTTGAAGAGCAAGGGGGCACAAGCTATTTCAGACCCTGATTCCTTTTCTCAGGTTCTTCCCCCTTCTACAAATTCCATCCTCCTCCTTATGGTTTTGTTATTCCTGTTCTCTTGAAACGCGGTAACTTAGATAGCCTTGCACTGTTTACACTTGGATAACTGTGATTCAGATTCAGCAGGCATGCTAAAAGGGTTGGTTCTCTTTTGACTCTGCCTTGCTTCTTAAACAACAGTCTCATTAATCCATCCATGTAAAGACTGCATCCAAATATGGTCTGTAATGCAGCAAATGTAAACTCAGAATGTGGACTTTGCGGTCTAGCTTCATTGTGTGTTGTGTTCATCATGGTTATGTGCATGTTGCATATGAATGGAGCATCCTTGTGCTCATGTGATCTTGCTTGTACACACCCTTCACATAAGATGGATACAGAGCCTATGATACCTTGCATTTGCATTAAATTGGAGTCTTTCTGATGCCATCTCTATCCTAGCCTGAAATCGATGTCAATTGTACCCACTGAAAGGTGATAGGCTTACCATCTATTGAATCACAGTGGAGATATTATGCCTGCAGGCAATGGCAAAGCTCCGTCAGCGTTATGATGATCTGAAAGAGCGGTATGCAGTCTCTGATGTTACTGTTTCAGTACAGAGTAAGCCGACAGCATCCAACATCCTTTCTTCACTTTGAACATTGTTGATGTGTTTTCTGCGGTTGGGGGAAACCCTATTGACATTCTCTTGAACCGAACACCTTCCAGACGTGGCTTCTCAGCTAGGCTACAGCAGCATCGACTCTTTGAGCCTGGAGGACATGGTCATTGAGGTATGCAATACAAGCATACTAGACAGAAATGTGTCTACACAATTGGACAAAGCGTAAAAATTGCAGCTGAATGCGGGGCCTTTCTTTGTAAATTACTTCTTGTGAATATAGCTAATGGTGACGTTGGACGCATTCCAATTTTCATTTTTCAGATTGTGAGTCGCATTGAGAAGCTGATCCAAGCGAAGGCGATGATGGAAGCTGCTGGGAAGCCTGAATGATTCGAGCATCGACCGAGGTCCTAGGAATCAAGTCCCGCCGCTTGATTTCAATATTTTTGCGACATTTCATATACATAGTGTGCGCCGATGAAGGCTTTGGGGGCATGCGCCATGCCCTGTAAAGGAGTCTCTCACGACATTATAGTAACACGGTACTCCTCGCTGCAAGTTATTCATGTGGCCGGTTGTAAAATGTATATGGCTCCACGGCCGAACATTAAGCAGGAGATTTTTTCGAATGAGTAAGAAAGTAGAAGAGGGGCACCAGTTCACTCTTGATGAAAGTCAAATTTGTGTCGGTTGATTTTTGCATCGCATGCCTAATGGCTCAGCCTCTGCCATTGTCAAATTCGAGGGGCATCAAAACAACTGAGCCCTTACGCATAAGACCGAACCAAAGCATCCCTGTATTCATGTGGGCTTGCAATTCTATCCACCATTTGCAAAAGCGGGTTAAAAGCCTATGATTCTCCATAAGATCCTGCCATTTGGTTCCATGTTAGTTGTTCTTTCCGACGTGTCCATGTCAGTCTTAGCCTGAAATTGATGCCAAACATATCCTCTGAAAGGTGATAGGCTTCTGAATCAATCTAATCAAAGTAGGCATATCATGCTTGCAGGCGATGGGCAAGCTCCGCCGCTGTTATGATGATCTGAAAGAGCGGTATGCAGTTTCTGATGGTACTGTTGCACTGCAGAGTAAGCAGACAAGATCCATTTCTTCACTTTGAGCATAGATGGATGTATTTCTGCAGTCAGGGCAACCCTATTGACATGCTTTCGAACTGAACACCTTCCAGATGTGGCCTCTCAACTGGTCACGAGGTAAGCAATATAAGCATACTCCTAGATAGAACTGTGCCTATTATGTCATCCACAGTTTCTGCGCCACCTGACTATAAGTCTTTTTTGGTAGATATGGCTAGTGGTGGACACGATTGATGTTTCTTTTTTTTCCTCGGATTGTGAGGCAGATTGAGAAGCTGATCCAAGCGATGATGGAAGCTGCTGGGAAGCCTGAATGATTCGACAAAGGACGAGCATCTGAGGTCCGAGGAATCGAATGTGGCTGGTGTTTCCGATTTTTTAAAAAAGCACCCATTTTACGAAAAATGTGCGCATTTACAAAAAAACCGAAACACTTTTTGACATTCTGAACAATTTTTGGATAACCTAAACAACTTTTGGAAATGTGAATATTTGTTGAATTCATGAACGAAAATTGAAAAACCTGAATAATTCTTGAAAAATATGAACATTTTCTGATAAGCTTGAAAATTACTTTAAAATGCGATCATTTTTCGAACTTATGAACAAAATTGAAAAACCTGAACTATTCTTGAAAATTTTGTACATTTTTTTTCAGAGACCCAAACGACTTTTGAAAATACAAAAAAATTGAATTAATGAATAAAATATGAAACATGGGCATTGTTTTGTAATTTTGAACTAACTTTAAGAAAACAACATTTTTGGAATTTTTTTAAGAAAAATCAAAACATAGAAAAAACTGAAGAAGGGAAAAATGAAAAAGAAGGAACAGAAACGCGAAAAAAGGAAAATTAAAAACAAAAACCCCAAAAGAAACCAGAAAATGAGTAAAAGAAAAACAAAACGGTTATGTGGTGAAGTCGGCCGGCCCATTGCTCACTCTCGATTCGTTTCGCGTATGCGTTTGTCCGACAGTTTGACGCATACATCGTCAAATACTCCCTTCGTTATCTCCACTACCTAAAAGAAACGTAAGGTTCTCTCTCCCCTCTTACGTTCCCCTCGCTTCGTCCAACCTCTCGTACGACCCCTCTCCTCTAAATTGTTTTTCTTTTCTCCCGACCGGTTTTCTCCTGCCGGTTTTATCCTTGGTTTTTTATCCTTCCTTAACAGGTAATCAATTCATGTATGGTAACCAGCCACAATTAATTCATGCATGGTAATCTCTACTACTCCCTCTATTTCCTCCCCTGCCTGATTTTCTATTTAAATCGGTTTTTATTTTCCGGGCTAAACCAGGATCAATCTTTGGTAACTCATTCAATTCTCTATGGTAAGCGATCTCTGCTTTGGCAATGCATAACGCAATCAATTCACATCAATCACGCGCATATTCTTATATTCCTTATCTTGGTTTATTTCCTGCCTTTTCGCGTATTGATTTTTTTCTCTCCATAAATATCTCTCCCTTCCTTTCCAAATTTCATCTCATTCATCCGATGATCGTGTGCCCACCGCGCTAGGGTACACAAGACACTGCCAGCGCCGTTGCTACGATCCCGCTCGAGGAGAATAGGCCGGAGCACCATGACCAGGGAAGATCGTGGTGTTGTTGAGTACTCGCCTCGAGTCTACGGCAGTAGTGCGGGACACCCGATGCCCACCAAACCCGCATCGCCTTTGTGCACCTATGTTGATTGCCGCCGCTGAGCCCTTTTTCTCGACGTCAATCGCCCTGAGCATCACTGCCGAACCAGGCCTCCCACGAGCGTCTTCCATCGGTTCATGATTGGATGGCGGACTCAGCCTTCTGACCCACTCCATCGCGGCGTAGAACCGTCACCAAACGTTTTTCATTACCGAGCCACTGAGAGACGGGAAGCAAGAAGATGTCCTTGGAGGTCGTGCAGCTTTTCGGAAGGACGGAGTTGGCCAGACCCCATCCTCCCGGGCAAAACGACTAGCTGAACCTCAACTCCTGGAGACGGCGGCGAGCGGCGCGACAGAGGTCCTCAATGTTTTATAAAATGCTTTCCTGTTTATAATTTTCTGGTAAGTTTCGTGTCTGCTTGATTGCCATATCTAATGTACATTTCCCTTGGAATAGTTACGAGGATCTGGATGATGGCGAGCTAGCCTACATGATGCAGTCATGTACGAGACGGGCAATGGCCTGATGGCAAGCTAGCTTTTTCCTTAATTGCTTCAATGTTCCTCTTCCTCTTTGTCAGGGTCATCCCATGAATATATTTACTCAGGAAAATCAGGCGCTCAATACACACCGACTATCATTTGTATTGCAGAAAACGTAAATCATTTACGAGCTAGAAGGAACTTGTCATTCTAAGAGTCCGGTTGTACTCTTTGTTAGAGGTTGGAAAAACATTGTAAATATCCTTGTAAGACTAGCAATATTTATATTCGCTTGCTTCTTCCAGTATATATTATCTAAGTTGGTTAATTCTTTTCACAACATTCTGATGTCTATTGTTTTCATCACAAAAATTTATTATTTAGTCTAGCAGGGTGTTTTGTATTTGCATGGTTGTACCCAGCATTAGGGTTAGTTTGTTGATAAATGAAAAAAGGGCTTGTTTGGCTACTAAGATACAGAAGAACACGATGAAGCCATGCCTCTTCATCATCACCAATAATATTCATTGTGGGCATGTATGTATGTGATTTAGGAAGAATAATATTTGGGAAAATATTTGTGGAGTACAATTGGAGAGAAGGATTGATGACATGATTTCATTCATGTTGAGCCAAAAGTAGAATGAGGGCAGAACATGCATTTTCATATGCGGTAACTCGGGGATAGATAAATGGATTATTTGTTTATATGTGTCGTTTGAGCTATACCTATCTATATTCCCGTAGCAACGCACGGGCAATTACCTAGTTTTATATAAGATGTATTTGTTTTCTGCTAAAATTTCACAATGTAAGGTTCTTCTAATTCCTCATAATTCTTTTGTAGCCTTCCAAAAAAGGTAAAGTATCTATCTGTCAATTTCATGTATCTCACCTTTAGGAAAAAGGAAAGTATATGTCTTTTATTGCATATATCTTTTTATTTCCTAGCTTAATTGATTTACTTGCCGCCAAACAACCAATTAGCCATGGGTAAATTCGTCCTACATTGTTTATAATCACGTGCCTTGATCACCATGCCCGAAAAAAATATGCCTTACATAAATAAATGGAGGGAGTAGGATTTTTCAATCCATCCCTTGAGAGCTCCTATTGGGCTCCTTCAGCGCCGGTTATACATCACAACGCTTACGTGCGTCCTTTCATGGGCTGGCCCAATAACTCGAGCAGTGCTATTCGTTGGCTTGGTCGAATTGATCATTGGTTCGATGGCATTTCCTGTTTGGCGATGCGCAAACCGACGCTTGCAGTGGCGCTAGCTGGGCTCGGCCCAACTACCATTTTTTCGCTGTTTTGAAACTCAAAAAATGAGAGCAAGGGAAATTGTGCGCCGCCAGGAATCAAACAACGATCTCTCCGTTGATAGCTAACTCCACGAATCACTACGCCACCACCCTGACTCATGAATATAAACCTCCGTTCAATCTTTTTATACATACAGGAAATGCCCTCTATGTTTTCTGTGTTTTTTCCTCTCTTTTTTTCCTGTTTTCCTATTTTCTTGAATGCGTGAAATGTTTACAAATAGACGATATTTTTTCTAATTCATGATTTTTTTCATTAAATCGATGAACTTTTTTTCAATTTCAATGAACTTTTTTTCAAACTCGATTTTTTTTCAAAATGAATGAACTTTTTAACATTTTTATGAACTTATTTAAAAAGTCGATGAACTTTTTCAAAATGAATTTTTTGAACTTTTTTCGATTCAATGAACTTGTTTTTCAAATTCAATGAACTATTTTCAATTTGATGAACTTTTTTTAATCTGATGAACTGTTTTCAAATCCGGTGAGCTTTTCAAAATTGATGAACTTTTCTCCAGGTTTTTGCATTTTTTTGTTCAAAATTGATGAATTTGTTTTTAATAATATATGAACTTTTTTTGACAAACATATTCAAAATTGTAAAGACCGGAGGCTGGTCTTTTCCCTTTTTTTTTGAGACGTGACTGGTCTTTTTCCTAAACCAGCAGTACAGCACAACCCGAAAAAAAATCCAGCGCCACGAGTGTGTTATTCTTCAGCGAGCGAGGGATCGATTTTTCTAATGGGCCGCTCCCTGGTTCGATTGCTCGCTCAACATCGGTTGACTGGTGGTTCATATACTATGGACTGTTGACCAAGGCCCGTTAACCATTGAACTTTTCTAAAAGGTGCACAAAGGAAAAAGTTCATAAATTTGGAAAAACTTGTATATCTAAAAAAAATCAGATATTTGGAAAAAGTTTCTTGAAATTTGAAAAAAACAATTCATGAATTTTAAAAAGTTAACGAAAAATGGTTAGCAAAAACTGATTTTTTTTTGTGATTTTTTGAAAAAGTTCATGAATTTTAGGAAGTTCACTCAAAAAAGTTTCGCAAATTTTAAAAAGTTAATGGATTTGAAAAATGATCTTGAAATTTTGAAAAAAAATCATGAAAATTTGAGAAAAGTTCACTAAAAAATGAGTACAAACTGAAAAAAAACATGAAGTTGGAAAATTTCACAAATTTGAGAAAGTTCATGCGTTCTTGAAAATTTTAAACGCAATTAAAATGAAAAAATAGAAACCAAAAACATGAAAATGAATAAAAAGAGAACAACGCTGGCTCATTAGATAACGAGGAAAAAAGAAAAAAAAGTCTGGAAGCTTCTTCAAACCAGGGGAGAAATCACGTCGTCGCGCTTCAAAAGAGGCCGGGCCATCTGTTACTATTATTAAGACAATGTTGTGCCAAAATCACTAATTAAGGAGCACTCTTTGCAAAAGGTCACTCCCACCTCTTCAGGTTGTGACACATGGCGAACTGCGTATGTGTCACTTGTCGCAACCTTGTATTTTTTTGTTTTTTTGTTTATTCAAAATGTTTTATCTCTTAAACCGTGCATCCATATCTCGAACTGTTTTTACTGTTGGATTCCTCGCGTCGAGATCTTTAAAGCTAGAACCCATGTTGATAGGTTTTGACGAACTTTTTTTTATGAAAAAATCAAACGAAAAACCGAACTGGAAGCATTTTTTTCCTTTTCGAAAGAGGCATGATTGTGCCTCTCGCGGAAGTAAATTCGTGCTTCCGCCAGAAGTAAACATGTGCCTCTCATGGAAGCGCAAAAAACATTATTTTTTTTTGGTTTCCGAGAGGCACGGTCGTGCCTCTCATTGAAGCAAAACCGTGCCTCTCGTGAAAAAAAAGAAAACATGTTTTTTCCGTTTGTGAGAGGCACAACCGTGCCTTTCACAGAAGCAAACCCGTGCCTTTTGCGGAAGAATAAAAAAGAAAATGCGTTTTTTCGTTTCCGAGAGGCACGGTCCTGCCTTTCGCGGAAGCAAAACTGTGCCTCTCGTGAAAGAAAAAAAACATATATTTTTTTCTGTTTCCGAGAGCACGACCGTGCATCGTGCGGAAGCAAATCCATGTCTCACGCGAAAGGAAAAAATAAAACTTTTTTCCGCTTCCGAGATGCACGACCATGCCTGTCACGGAAGCAAATCCGTGCCTCTCCCAAAACGCGACATGTGGCAGTAGCTGAGAGCACGCCAAGTGGCACGCTCTCAGCCCACCCCCAGATGACCCTTGCGGGGCTCCTGAACGGGCACTCATTCATTAGTTGCTCCTGGGTTGCGCCAACACCTCTGAACGGCGCAACGGGCGCCAAATAGGGATTGGGCCATTCCTTGCCAGCTCCTCCCTCGACTTCAAAAAGTCTCTAATTTCTAGCCCAGGAGCACTTCGGCCCATTGGGTATTGCTAGGCCTGATAGGAATCCTTTTTTTTAATAGCCTGATAGGAATTCCTGGCCTCGACATCTTATTCCAGTTTGTGCCCGCGACCGAAAATAGCGCTCCAGCAACCACGCTATAATCCCGCGCGCGATAAACAAGGTTCAGCGCGCTGGGGAAAGCTGCATCGCGCGCTGCGTAATTGGTGCGCCCGCTCGCACGCGCTGCAAAATCTAGACCGATGCAGATGGGGCCGTCGGATTGGCGCCGTGTATTAGCGCTTCTTGTAAAGCAAAACACCAGCCCAGCGTGCTAAAACGCTATTTCGACGCTGCAAATATTTTTTTAACGCACCGCGCGTCTGTTGTTGATGCTCTAATTACCGGTAGAGTGAGGCATTTTGCAAAAGAAGTGACCATCAGCTGTTTTCTGCAATTTTGGCGTACAATGTGATTGATTTCCTGGTTCTTACTCCGCAGTCTCTACTAATCGACTGTAGAACCATCCTCGTGGCAGTTCTTGCTTCGCCTCTTACACATAATAATATGTCTCGCAGAAATTTTGCGTACGTGTATGAAATTGGCACGTAAGGATTTTAATTACGTGTATGAAGTGACCGATATGTGCGCATGATCAATCGCAGTCTCGCTTCATCTTGGGCTGCAAGTCAAGGAGGAATGGTTAATTTGGACCATGATCGACACGACAGTTATCTCTACTCCTAATGGAGCAGTTGGTAGTCTCGCTTCCAGGGTTTTTTCCGTCCCATCACTTTCGTCCGGTTTTTTCGTAGGTTAACCGTCGTAGATTTTTTCGATGCTGGTTTCTAATTCACCGGTTTATTTACCCCTCAGCTTTTTCCTTGCAAATCAGCACTTTCCAAACATGCACGCAATCACGGATCTAAATTTACTAACTTATCCAAATCAACCGATACCTTCTATTATTGAATTTTTTTTTAGGAAACAAATAATAGATTTTAAGGAAACAAATAAAAGATTTTAAAGACGCATCATACTTTACTAACAATCACTAAAAATCAAATCTAAATTAATTAACCTTACCTTAAATCACTCAGTCACTTTAATTAGAAAATATTTTCTTTCCTAACTGCACCCCGCTTAGTGTGCACATAACAATCCGAAGTAATTAGAGTCACATGATTGAATCCATTTATTTAGAGTGACATGATTGAATTCATTTATTAACAATAATCCTCACCAAAAGTGCGTTTAGCAATTTTAGAGGGCGGACCAAAACTCTGCCATCCGCTCGCCCGCGTTTGTTTAGGTACAGGAAAAAAATGGCATAATATATGGAAACAACACGACCGGGGCGGCGGCGCAATCTTCGGGGATAGGGGATCAGAGGAAAAGGATTGGCCTGGCAGCATGATCGGGGTGCTTCCCCGCGGCCGCGGCCATCCTCGCGATGCCACCTACCCGAAATCAATGCTGCTCCCTGCCGTCAGCCAAGGCGACGCCGCCTGCCCTCCTACCCACGGTCCGCTGCCACGTGCGGCTATGGCGGGAGGAGTAGTGACGGGGCCGAGGTCCTTCATGCGTTCCGGGATGGAGGCCATGATTTCGTCAAGGTCGTTGCTACCTCCTACACTCAGGGTGTGTCGCCGAGATCGAGGCGAGCATGAGGAGCTGTGGCCATCGCCATGGTCACCTCATCGCAGGGGATGGAGCACGCCGTCGGCCTACAGCTTGTGGAGATCACTGTTGCTCTTCAGGTCGCGTGGTGGCCGGATCTTGCCGATATGTCCCTCCCCGACGACCTCCTCTTCGCCCGGTTGGCCGGCATGGATCTCGCCACTGCTGCCCTCAACTTCTCTGCCTCGAGCTCGACGGTCAGCCACCATGGATCCCCCAGCTGGAGGGTCACGTGAACCAGCCGTCCTCCCATGCTGCAGCGGCGAGAAGGTGACATGGCTCTCCGTACACGAAGAGTGGAGTTCGGTCAAGTACTTATATATTTGGCCTCTATTGCTGATCCATGTACATGGAGAAGAACAGACAACCATTCATTCATGCTTCGTTCCACTCCTTTGCGCTACATTACTGGAGGTGACATTTTCCTATTTCTCTATGTTGTAACAAGCCTGCTGCCTGCATAGTTAATGGATTTTTTATTTAAATTTATCGCTGCTTAGTGCTTTGTTGCAATTGTTCATCCAAGATTCTTATATATAATCTGAGCGTATGTAGGCATACTTAGCTTTGCTATTCCATTTTTTCTGGCGCATAGAAATAAGAGTATTGTCCAGGTTAGGTATTCAATTGAGTATGGTATTTGGATTGCTATCAGAATGTCTTTTCTATGCATGTGATTTCTCACATCTGGTTATAATATTTATGAAGACGTGCATTGCACGTGCACTTGGAAGCGGGCCCGTGGCTCGCGCTGGACGGCGCCGACGCCGACCCGAGCCACCTCGTCCGTGTATTCTTGAAGCTGTGGCTGGTCGATTTACATGAAATTAATTCCCTCAGTTCTGGTGGCAAATATAATACACATAATCCATATTGTTATGCACTAGCGTGTATGTGTGAAATAGATGGATTATGGTCCCATACCCAATAAGATGGATATGTGTGTGTGTTAGAGAGAGAGAGGGAGAGGGGGATAGAGAGTGAGGAAGAGGAAGAGAGAGTGTGTGTCTGTGTGTGTGAGGATTTGATGGTAAAAAAAGTCATCAATGTCATAATATTGAACTCTTAAAGTTAATGTGGCCCCGTTGCAACGCACGGGCGTTCTTCTAGTTTTTGCTAGTAACCTACGTAGTACGTGTAACCGCGCGACCTTTTCTTGTCCTGCAAGGCGCGCATGCATGCATGGGAGAATCAACAGATATACCGGCCCATTTTCTCTTAAAATCTCTGGCTAGAGACATGCGCACGTACGATACGTTCGAGCGCTCGTACAATCCTTCCGGCCATATATATCTCTCCATGATCCTAAGCCTCGGACGTAACCAACTATACGCACGCAACCACGCACGTAGGTTAAGCGAAAACTAAAGTTATGGCGGCAGCGATCTTGCAGCAGGCGGCCGGCGGCGCCCTCATGGGCGCGTCGTCCCCGGCGGCGGCGGACTTGGCGTGCCGGGCGGCCGTCATGGCGGCGCCACGCCTCCTCGGCCTCATGCAAAGGAACTACCACTCCTCGGCGCCGCGCGCGCCCCTGCACCGGCCAGCTGCGGCGGCAATCGCCTCCGGGTCCCGCGGCCTCTCGTCCTACGACAAGTACGCCAGCCAGCTCAAGGTCTGATCAGTTTCCATCTTTCTTGCTCCGATCTGCCAACCAGTCTTGATCGGTTTGGTGGTCTAAGCTTAATCTGCTTACTTTCACGTGTGCGATTAGCTAGCATGATCGATGATCTCTTCTCTTTGATATCTATACTTTCTTGCTCCGATCTGTCAATCAATATGATTTTCCATTTGCTGCTGCTTGACTGGCTAGTTTAATCTACTTACTTCCGCGTGTAATGTGATTAGCTATTTAATCTACTTGCTCCGACCTGCCAATCATTCTTGATCGATTTGGTGCTTGACTGTCTAAGCTTCACGTGTGCGATTAGCTAGCATGTTCGATGATCTCTTCTCTTTGATATTCACTTTGTTCATCCATCTCTCTTGTTCCGATCTGTCTTCTGATGATCAGTTTGCTGCTGCTTGACTGGCTAGCATAACGCATAATCTACTCTACTTTCGCGTGTATTTCATTCATATGCATGTTGCATTGGTTACTACTGGAACATCTGATCTGATATGATTTCTTCTCCAAGCAAAGCTTATTTTACATGATCTGATTGGCTTTTAGTTTGAGCAACTTAACTAGCTACTATAGTAACGTCTGATCTGGTCTGGCCTCCAAGGAGATCGCAAGATCAATATTAGTTGCACTATAAAACATCGACCGTAGCATATTTTTCTTGAATAGAGATTAATTGTAATTTGTGCCAATTCACTAATTAACTAGGATGAGGAGGAGGAGATGAGGACGAAGAAGCAGCTGGCGGTGGCGCTGATGAACGACACCCCGAGGAGCAGCGGCGACGGTGACCACGGGGAGGAGGTCAAGAGCGTCAGCAACCTCCTCTCCCTGCTCGGCGCCCCCGCCCCCGCCCCCACCAACGGCCCCACGGCCGACCAGCTCGCCAAGCAGCTGCTGAACGAGCGCCGGAGCTTGCTGGAGAAGAAGAAGAACGCACTGCTGATCGAGCTGCTCAACGGGGACGGTCACGGCAGGGATCACAAGACGGCCGAGGTCGTCGCCGCCGCCCGCCAGCTCCTGGACGACCTCGCGGCGTACGAGGAGCGCCGCGCCCACAAAACCTTCTCCGCGTACGTACATGCATACGCTCAGCTACATCCTTACCATGTTACATGCATAATCAAGATGATTGATTGATTGATTGTTTGGATGGATGGGCGCATGCAGGGAGCTGAAGGGTCTGCAGAAGATGGTGGAGGCCAACAGGCTCAAGGCCGAGGCCGACAACAGGAGCGCGATGAGCTCGATGGATCTAGTCAAGGCGCAGGTCCAGTCAACTAATGCCACCGTCCACTCTTACCGCGCGTAAGTGTATATATATACTGTACTACTGTACATGGCTAGTACTATAACAGCACTTGAAGAATGGGAATGATATATTTGGTTTTGGATTTTGATGATGCAGGGACGTGAAGCGGCTAGAGGCTGGGGTGGCAGAAGCCAGATTAGAGGCAAAGATGGCTGGCGAAATCGTGGACTCTGTAAAGAAGTATGTTATCTAACTAACTACTACTCCCTCCGTCCGAAAATACTTGTCATCAAGGAGTACTTACGAACAAAATACTTACATTGCACTGAGAACTCTTACTAATTGGGCGCTGAATTGGGTGATGCAGGATAGTGGAGACGTTGCAGGGGTCCTACGCAGATTTGTCGAAATCAACGGAGTCGGCTAAGAATCTCTCGTGCTTCGTGTTCTGGTGCGGCGCCCTGAGCGGATTGAGTTATTATATGAATTATTATTTATGATTGAACTAGTTGAGGGCCGCCTTGCAAGCTTTGTTGGTGCCGTGAGAGACATAGGTACTAGTAGATCGATCGATCGATCGGGAAATATATACGTCGTGTGTTGAACTCAGTTTTGCCAGTTTTATTAAGGTCGTGGTGCTTCTTCAGTTCCAGTTTTGCGATGCCATATATATGTTGCTTTTCTTTTGTCTTTTATACTTCTCCATAAAAATACGAAGTATACCGCTCGATGATATTGGTTTCTTGTTTTGGGATAGCTCGTCATTCATGCTGAATGGTCTGGTATCTCCTGATATATACATTTGTATGCACCATATGCATGTTGTGGGGGGGCAGTTGGCCCGTCATGGTCTTACATGCCTACACACAGACCAGGTATGCATGCATATATAATGCTCGCGCGTACGTGTGAAGTGGTATTATATATGACGATTGAACTACAAGAATTCATGCTTGCGCGTCGATTGGCAACAAATATCCAAATTACCTCCTCAATCCCATCTTCTGTGTGCTAATCCTGCATGAATAAAGTGGCCGTCATTCCTTGAGTACAGTTTTGGTTGTGCTTCGCTCGTTAGAGCATCTACAACCGGACCTTTCAAACACTGAAAAGAAAGGTCTTTTTCTGCTCCTTTCCGATCCAGACGGACGCCTCAAACGCCCGAGCTGACCGGCACCCACAGATCTTTGGGGGGCACCGGGCACGACGACGGGATCCCACGCGGAAACGCCCGGAAACCCGGCGGTCCGAGGAAGCCGTGTCCGTCGTCGCGGTGGGAACGCCGCCCCCAGTCTGAGCCGATCCACCTCCTCCCTCTCCCGCTCCGCTGCTCTGCTCACGGTCAGACGCTTCGGCACTCCGCCATGGTCCGGAGCAAGATCACCTACTATGCCATGCTGACGTCGGAGCGTCGCTACGAGATCCAGCAGGAGATCCGGGCATGGTAGGCCACGCGCGCCGCCCGCATCGTTGCCGAGCTGCCTCCGGACTCGTCGGAGTCGGAGGAGGAGGAGCAGCCGGGGGAAGAGGAGGAGGAGGATATGGCTCCGATGGAGGTGGAGGAGCCGTACCGGCAGGTGCCAGCCTTCAACATGGAGCAGGCGGAGGTGGAGTTCGCAGTCGCCCAGTCCGACGAGATGGCGGAGTAGCAGGCCATCCTGGCCCTATGTTGAGGCCAACCGGGCGTTCCTCTGGCGGGAGCAGGCGGAGTCCGACGCTCTTGGCCGAGCTCGACACGAAGATAGAGGGGAGGAGGCCGGAGCGGACAAGCCGGAGGAGGCGGAGCTGCAGCTGCGGCCCATGCCACCGGAGCCGGGCACGGAGATTGTCGACATCTCCGACGACGAGTAGCTAGTTGATCGACGTAGTACGTAGGTTTATTTTAGTTTGCATGTCTTTGTATGGATTTGAGCATTTAGTATGAGATGTCCGAATGCAACAAGTGAAATTTGAGGCGTGCGTCCGCGAACGCGTCCACTATAGATGCATTTATTTCCCATATACAGTTGCTTGACTTTGACAATTTGCCATGTAAGCAACACTTACAAAGCTACTTCCAAATTTAAGGACTATAACTATACAAAGAAAATAGAGCTTTCAACAGCTAATGCATACTAATTCGAATTAAAAAGTAATTACAATTTTTATGATGAGCAGATTACATATAGGCAGACCAATGCATCACACGTAGCTGATTGTAATGGGAGTATCATAGATAGTATCATGCATGTCAACTAAGCAAATTTGTTGAGGTGACATAGAATTAAATGAAGAAAAAAAAGGTTGAGTATCATATCATGATACCATATCATATTAATTGTTGTGCTACTATGTGTCATGCATGTCAATAAATGATGTCATCCATGTTACTAGCATATGATACTATGTACTACGGATGTAGTATCATACACTAGTATCATATGCATGATATCAGTATATGATACTCCCATTACGATTTACCCATGGCGCTCGGAAGGAAACACGGATCCCTCTATCAACATGTGCCCCTTCATAAAACTTGAGAGTGCAGAAAGGCTGAACCAAATTTTGCTCATTTATGCCTCTTGCTCTAGGCAGGCAGTTAATCGTGAAAAAAGTGCAATTTTCTTCTCCCCCAATACTCCATCAGTCAGTAGAGTGGAGGTTAAACAAGTTCTGGAGATTTTTGTGGAAGCGTTCACAGAGAGATATTTGGGCCTCCCTACTGCGGTTGGGAGGATCACCAGCGGAACTTTTGAACACATGGGGGAGAGAGCAAGGAGTAAGATGTATGGTTGGGCGGAGCGCTTGCTAGCTTGTGCTGGGAGAGAGACACTTTTAAAATCTATCATTCAAGCCATCCCCACGTTTAGCATGAGCTATTTTCGTCTGACTAAGAAGGTTTGTAAGAATTTGACGTCTTGCATGGCGAGATTTTGGTGGAGTGTATCTCTTGATAGACGGTCGATGCACTGGGTATCTTGGTATGAATTTGCATCTCCAAAAGCTTCAGGTGGAATGGGGTTTCGTGACCTACAACTCTTCAACTTGGCTCTTCTAGGGAAACATGGATGGCGATTCATAACTAATCCAGATTCCCTATGTGCCCGTGTCATGAAAGGCCGTTATTTCCCTGATGGTGAGTTTATGCAGGCTTCGGTGCCGCGAGCCTCATCGGCTGTTTGGCGGGCAATCGTTGCAGGTCGGGAGGCGCTGCAGACTGTGCTGTTGAGACGAGTTGGTAATGGCCAGAGCATATCCATTTGGGAAGATAAGTGGATCCCTGGTCTTGACTCTTTGAGTCCATCGGTGATGCCGGGAGGTACTACACTGGCTACTGTGAGTGAGTTGATTGATGTCGAGAACTGGACTTGGCGCCGGGAGCTGATTCGGAATGTTTTTATCCCTCCAGAAGCTGATGCTATTCTCAACATACCACTATGACATGGGGGTGGAGAGGATTTTACTGCTTGGGCTCATGAAAAGAATGGCAACTATTCTGTCAAATCTGCGTACCGTGCTCTCGTGACTCACAACGAGCGTTTAGCTCTAGAGGAAGGGACGGTTCTTAGCACTTCACAGACTGATGGACATATGTGGAAGCGTCTTTGGAAGCTCAATGTGCTGCCTAAAGTTCGGGTGTTCTGGTGGAGAGTTGTTCGACATATTCTTCCGGATGAATGCACCTTACGGCGTAGGCATATACAACAACTTGGCAGATGCAAAGTTTGTTTTGCTATGGACGAGGATTTAATGCACGCTCTAGTGCATTGCTCGCACGCAAAGATGTTCTGGGCAGAGGCTTATTCATGGCTGGGTGTAGTCCGGCCATGTCTACACCCAGGAACTTGGTCGCGAGACATATTGTGTGATGACAAGTACACAGATGTACAGAGGTCGCAGATGATCTCCGTTATGTGGGCGATATGGCATTCCAGGAACAGAATTACACATGATGGTGACAGGCTCGATCCGGTTACAACGATTCGGCGCATCAAGGAAGACTTGGCTGTCTTGGAGATACCGCGGTCGTGTGCGTCAGTGCTGCCAGGCTATGGGTGGAGACCCCCTGATCCAGGTGTCATAAAGGTTAACACTGATGCGGCGATGTGTATGGACACGGACAAATGTGGTGCGGGAGGAGTTGCTCGCTCCAACACCAGTTTGCTGGGTGCATGGTCAAAACCCCACCATGGGGTCACGGATCCTTTCATCGGTGAGACACTAGCATTGAGAGATGGAGTCATCTTTGCCAAACTTCGTGGTTTCTCTCATGTGATAATGGAAACCGATTGCCTAAAGGTGGTGAACCTCTGGAATTCTCGTCACAATAGTCGGTCTGTTGTGGCACCGATACTAGTAGAAATTGAAGAGCTAGCTTCCTCTTTTGCTTATTTTTGTATTCAACATGTAATGAGGTCAGCCAATGTATCGGCCCATATTTGTGCAAAGCGAGCTAACACATTGACGGTCACCAAAAGTTGGACTGATGATAGACCACCTTTCCTGCTCACTAGCCCCTTGGCTGATGATGCTAGGAGTTAATTTGCTGAATAAAGCTGTCGAGTTTTGAATGCAAAAAAAAAAAATGATACTCCCGTTACGACCAGCCTAAAAATTTCTATATCGTGCGTATAGGAAGTCCACGATCATTGCTCCACTTAATTACTATTAAATGGCCATGTGACGGTAAGTGTCCACCTCCACCCAGCTACAAGCATGTCACCTGTACTTTTTACTTTTTTTTTAAATAACGGGCAGCACCCTTACATTCATTCACATAGAAGCATGTTCATTATAAATAATGGCCCTGATTTCATCAGGTGGCTCACTAGACCAACAGGACCCAACATCAAATTCTGCAGATTTTGCCGGTACATGAGCTCCTCATTACAACGTTTGCCATGGATAAAATACACAAGATAAGAACTTTGTGCTCCTACTTTTAATATCCTGGACTATGGCACCTGAAGGGGACCTATCGAAACTCCTATCCTGAACTTTGTTCATCAGCGACAAGCAATCGGAGACCACGTGAATCTTATGAAAACCAGCATGCATCTTCCACAATGATGAGCCCTTGACGAACAACAATAGCTTCAGCCACTTCTGGGTTTTGAATTTGATCAATATAGGAGCCTCAATATGCAGGCAAAACTGTCCCTCGATGGTCGCAACGGTTGCGGGATACTGCAGCTTTCATTGAGCCGTTGTTGCTTGCATTCTTTTCTCTTGTTTTCTTTTTTAGGCATGATTGTGTTGTTTGCCCCGGCGTGGAACTCACTGATGTATCGGGTAGTTCTTATATTAATATAGCGGGGCGAAAGCCCATTTCGAGAGGAAGACTATGATGCTCATATTCAATTACTATACATAGTTATCCATGTGACGGACAGTATAAGTGTCCTGCATACATCACAGTTTTTATTGCTGTGTGGGACCGCTGCTATAGTGTTTTCTCTCTCACCTAACATACATTCACATGTTATTCTCTACTAAGTTTTATTCAAATAAATAGATGCCTAATGCATGTTGATAGAAGTTTGATTTACATTCTGTTTGCGCGATTGTGTTTTTTTGACAAGATCTTTAAAACAGTACCAATATTGAATATATTTTAGGAATTAATGTTTTGACAACTAAATCACCATGCTTCCAATTTGTTCCATACAAATTTATTAATTCCATGCGATAAATTTAATAATGTTTCATTGTGATTCACAAAAAAACTTATTGTTTCACCATGGCTCTCCATGTTCCGTTGCATATCATAATATTGCATTGTGTACCAATGTGTACCAAACTGATTCTTAGTAATCTAAAAGTTTGTAAATATTAATAGATTTTATTGCAACAAAACTTTGAACTTATCTAGTGTTTAACAAAGCATAGCCAGTTTCGTGTACTTTTATGTTTTACAACATGTTTCAGAATTTAAATTTTAAAATTTGTTGAAATATATCAAAAGTGGTCTTGTTCAAATTTCTTGTCGTCAAAAACACAAATATGAAAACGGACTATAAATTTTACTTTTGGTTCAAAAGATAAAATAGATTTAAATTTGGAAATAAAATGAAAAAACATGGGATGTGATGGAGCATAGTTGGAAGAGTGTGCTTGCATGTGGTGAGAGAAAGATCTAACTTGCGAGCAGTATAAATGCATGTCATCAGATCTCCAAGCAAAAGCAACGGTGCATGCATGCACGGTGCCTCCCGTGCATGGGAGACTAGCTTTTCTCCACCTTCACCCAACTACAAGCATGTTACCTTCGTCAGGAATAAAATGGCTATATAACTGTGTCTTGATCCCTTCGTAATACCATGAAGTACTTGATTTGACTCGTGCTGCATATACATACGGTGGCTCTGTTAAGACAAATTTGTTGATTTGCAATTCAAGCATACCCTTGTTTTTGAAAAGAACATTTTCTCTAGCTTTCTACTCTTAGCCACCTGGGGGAGGGGGCATTGGCCCCCTTTATATATCGTGTGTATTTTGTCGTAATTCTTTGGGCTATTGTGCCTTGGCCCTACCGAAGCTTCGTCATTGGGTGTATTGAAGCCACACAGATGGGAGCGACTTTGATAGAAATTGTGCATCCGTCGGCCACGGAAGTGCATCAGTGGCCGGCATTTCCTCTGGCTAACTTGGTAGACAAAATTGACCCGTACTTGAGAATACTCCACCTGGTTGTAGATTACCCTTGCCGGGCTCCCGCAAGGACCATTTTTTGTGCCCAGAGAGCGTGCTCAAGTGAGGCACCCAACCATTGTCACGAGTTGGTGCTCCCTCTCGATTTTCGCTTTTTATTTTAGCGTATGTGTTTTCAAGATATTTTTGTGTGGGTGTGTTTTCAAGATTTAGATGGTCTTTTTCTGGATTTTTTAGGCTTTTCATATGATTTCCCCAGGTTTTGAAGATATTTTTTTTGTCCACTGATGTGCTCCTTCAAAAAGGAAAGAAAAATGCTTTTATAAGAAGCACATATTTGCGTCTTATGAAAACATAGATTTGCTTCCGCGAGAAGTACAGTTGTGCTTTTCAGAAGAAAATTGTTCTTCCAGTGTGCTTCTCAAGAAAAGAAATTCGTGCTTCCACGAGAAGCACATATTTATTCCCTGAGTTGTGCTTCTCAAAAAGGAAAAAAATATGTGTGCTTTAATGAAAAACACAGATTTGTTTCAGCAAGAAGCACTTGGGAAAAAAATTGTGCTTCCATGAGAAACACGGATTTGTTTCTCGTCGAAACATAGATTTGCTGTCGCGGGAAGCATTGCTTTGCTTCTCAAAAAGGGGAAAAGGTGAAAAACCACAACCGTGTTTCCGGCCTCTAGTTTTTTCTTCCAGTTTTTGTATTTATTTTTTTAGGTTGCCAGTTTTTTTATCTATTTCCAATTTTTTCCAGGTATCTTGATATTTTTTCACAAAACCCCATTAACATGTGATCTAGTTCAAAGATTTCACCGTGAGAAATCTAATAGTTAAAATGGTTTGGGATTTGGATGCGTGGTTGAAGAGATTTTTTTTTTGAATAAATTAATCTACAGAAAAATGATAAACTCCCAGGTTATCTTTTGCACCAAGGACGATAGTGATATCGGGAAAATCCCAACTGCTCATTCTGCGGCAATATTACACCTGTTTTTGCACATCATAGCGACCGATCAAACTGCATTCGGCTGTCCCATTTGGTAGATGCCCTATAAACTACAGAGTCTACAGGAACCAGTTCTGGAAATCCATTCCCAGAAAGTTCCTGCCTGGTTTCGGGGAACTTTTTAGAAGGTTCATGAACCGGTTTTCTTTAGTCTGTTGTGTCTCTTTACTGGTTTTCTGGTTTCCTTTTTAATTTTCATTCTTTCTGTTTCTTTCTCTTTTTTATTTTATTCAAAAAATCACCACATTCAGAAAAATGTTCATGACTTTACAAAAAATCTTCATATTTGAAGAAAGAATGTTTGGAAATTAAAAAATGTTCAGGATTCTAAAGTTTTGTTCACAGATTAAAAAAATGTTCATATTTCAAAAATTGTTTAACGTTTTAAGAAAATCTCTTTTCCAAAATAGTTCACAGATTAAAAAAAATTCGGGAATTTTAGTATTTGGATTTTTCTCAAAATGTTCCCAATTTAAAAATGTTCACTCTTTGTGAATTTTTTCTTCAAAATTTTCAAAGAAACTGTTTGCGTTTTCAAAGAACGTTCTTGGTTCTCAAAAAAAGTTCACAAAATTCATTTTCCCACCTTTTTCGAAACTTGTTATCAAATTGACCATGCTGCTGTAGTTTGTTCGCTACAGGTACCCCGCAAAAGAATGAAAAAAAAAACACGTCAAGCGCCAATAGGCTGGCCGCCCGCGCTGCAGTTAGACGCAGCAAGCGTCAAATAGGCACCAAACTGCATTTACGTACCATGCACGTCTGCGTGGTTTCTTGGTACAGCTTCCAATCCCCAAATAATTTCATTACGTAGCATGCACGGTTCCGAGCGCTAGCACCTCCAAGCTCCAGCTGCCTTCTATATATACGTCTCTCTCTACTGGAGTTCACAGTTCCACATCACATTACATACCACCATGGACGCGCCGGCCGCCTGCGAGATCGAGCGCCTGCCGGAGGACCTCCTGGTGCACGTGATATCGCTCACGTCGCCGGCGGGCGCCATCCACGCCACCGCCGTGTCCCGGGCCTTCCACGCCGCCGCCGACTCGGACACCGTCTGGTCCCGCCTCCTGGCGCGCGACCTCCCGCAGTTCGCCAAGAGGGAGCTCCCCCGCAAGCCGCCGTCGACCAAGAAGGGAATGTTCCGGCGCCTCTCCGACGAACCGGCCCTCCTCCCGGGCAAGTATGTGGTACGTGCCTTACTCCTCGAATGCGGTTCTTCAGCTCGATTAGCCTTGTCGCCTTAAATATATCTTTTTGTGTGTGTGTTCCTACGTACTACGTACGTTGCAGCGCATGCAGCTGGACAAGGCCACCGGCGCCAAGTGCTACACGTTTTCGGCCAGCGCGCTACAGATCACCAGGCTAATGATGCACACACGCCCTTGATCTCTATTTCTAATGGAGCAGTTGGTAATCTCGCTTTCAGGTTTTTTTTCGTCCTACCATTTTCGTCCGGTTTTTTTTCATAGGTTAACCGTCGTAGATTTTTTTCATCGCCTCCCCCACTTCATCGGTTTATTTTCACTTCACCCTCTCACACAACGAAAAAAACTGAACGGATCAGAACTTTCCATACTGACGCAAATTATTTAATAATGTCTTTATGTAAAAGAATCAATCACAATCAATCTCTAAAGATCAAATCTAAATTAATTAATCTTCATAACGTTTGTTTCCTTTCGAATCACGTCCATAACTTTCCTTCCTTATTTGTGCAGAAACTGTTTGGTAGCAGAGATTAGGAAGCTTCCTATGAGTGTAGTAATAGGAAGGATTCTTTTTCTTGATGATTCGTTTCCATGTATGATGATATTAAATTAGGCCAACATTCACCACTATTTATCAACGTCATCAATCGTATCCATTCCTACCAGTTTTAAGGGAATCTGCTCGCTATGTCTTTTTTAAGGGGATCCGCTCGCTAAGTCGTCGTCGCACGTTATTTTCACAAACAATCTCTACTCCTAATGGAGCAGCTGGTAGCCTCGTACGGTTTATTTTTGTCCTCCTCCCACCTTCACTGGTTCTTTTTGTCTCCACTCTTTCCTTGCAAACCAATAATTTCCTAACATACAAAAGATCACGAATCTATCTTTCCTTACCCGAACCAATCGCGCCCTACATCAGTGCATTTTTTTATTAAGAAAACTAACATGTAAATCTTAACGCATTGTAAACAAATCCAGTTATGGATCTAATTAATTTATTATGGAATCTATACGTGGTCGCATTGGTTCTTTTTCTCTTCACTCTTTCCTTGCAAATCACTAATTTCCTAACATACAAAAGATCACGAATCTATCTTTCCTTACCCGAATCGATCGATCCCTACATTAGTGCATTTCTTTATTAAGAAAACTAACACGTAAATCTTAACACATTGTAAAGAATTCCCGTTATGGACCTAATTAATTTATTATGGAATATGTACGTGGTCGCATCTCTCCCCTCGTGAAAAAATCGCATCCATCTCCCTTTAAAAAGGAAAAGAGAACATGAACGATCAATCCCACACCATGCATCTCAGTAGCAAAAAATTGGCCCCGCCTCTGCTACTCCGCCTCGCCGTGTGCCCGGCTCGACCCATGCCTCGCCTGCATGGCTGGACGCCGCCGTCTCCACCGCCACGTACAAGAAAACGGTGGGCAGAACCATCCATTCAAATCGCACACCCCCACCCTCCTCCGCAATCCCTAGCCCCGCATCACCCTATCGCTTTCTCGCCACTCTTTCCCCTCGATGTAGATGGTGCCGAGCGGCGGCCTCGAGCACCGGCAGTGCCGCCCTCTCTATCTTCGCTGCGTCGAGAGATGGGCCGAGGCTATCGTTGGTTCGCCGCCCACGATTGGGCCGCCTCCGGTTGTCGCGCACCACCGGCTCCACCTAACGTGCCCGACCCTCTCTGCTTTCGACCTTCCGGCAACCACATCCCTCCGCGCCTCCATCCATCATCCACAAGGCCACTCCCTGCACCCACCCTCCTAAATTCTCCATACCGGCGGACAATCACCGAAGATCCAAGTTGGCCCGATATCAATTTTCTTACATGCTTTCTTTATCAGTTGGTGATGGGAATGGGTTCCAATTTCTCTCTCTCTGACTGTGGATTCACAGGCAATAAGCGCTTCTACATGCATCCTCCTGTCGGTCCCTAAAGTACCAAGGTAAATGGTTGATGTTGCGTTTGTCTAGGATGATATATGTTGGCTCTGTTCCGGTTCATCCGAGCAGTTCCGGTACATCTTGCATTTATCTTGCCAGTAATGTTCTGTGATGCTATGATGCACTTTGGGAATTGTTTATCTTGTCTTCAGTGCAGAACATTTGTTTATTAATGCATGAGAAGAATCCTTGTTACTACCTTGAACCTGTTTTATAATCCATATTGTTATGCACTAGCGCGTGTGCGTGTGAAATAGATGGATTATGATCTCGTACCCAATAAGATGGATATGTGTGTGTGTTAGAGAGAGAGAGAGAGAGGGAGAGGGGGAGAGAGAGTGAGGAGGACGGAGGGAGAGAGTGTGTGTAAGAATTTGATGGTAAAAAGGTCGCTAATGTCACTTGATATATATGAGAATATTAAATGTAATATTAACATAATTGATATTGAACTCTTAAATTTAATGTGGCCCCGTTGCAACGCACGGGTGTTCTTCTAGTACGTGTAGGTTCAGTGCCGGGCTACAGCAAAAGAGGCAAAAGGTTCGAGCATGCAGTTCCCAACTTTGTTTAGTACTCCCTCCGTCTTAAAAATAAGTGTCTCAATCTTAGTATAATTTTATACTAAAGTTAGTGCAAAGTTAAGACACTTATTTTGAAACGGAAGGAGTACTTCCATGACAAATTTACTAGTAATTCAGTTTTAATCAAAGTTTTGCTATAGTCCGCTATTTAAAACTTTCATCTTAATTACTTAGTGGCTCTTGCGCCTTTTACCGTTACATGACCACCACAATTTAATCACATGCATATGTTCCTATGTATGTTTTCGACAGGTTCTCACAAGCCGCTGACATCGGCCATGTTAACATACTCAAGATATGTGCCAAGATACAGAGAAACATGCTCTCTCAAAACATAACCTACGTGGCATACATGGTGTTCAAGCTAGGACCCAGATTTTACTGCTTCGATTTCCCGTTTCAAGAAGCCTCATTTGGCGTTGTTGGCACCCAGTCGATCCAGCAGGTTTGCCTGCAAGGCTATGTCGAGGACGGTGATGGAACCGGTGTTCCACCTCGGAAACACATCATGCCAAGTTCTTACAGTATATATAATCGTGACGAGGTTCCTACTCAAAAGAACGTTGTTTTCCCACGTAAGAAAGCCGACGGTTGGATGGAGGTGGAGCTTGGTGAGTTCCATAATGAGGGAGGTGATGGTGAGGTCTCCATCAGCTTGACCGAGACAACAAAACCCAAGAGTGGCCTTATTGTCTGGGGCATTGTGATAAGAAGTAAGCAACAAAAGAAAAAAGAAGAAGTAAGCAACAAAGGCCAGTAAGGCTCTAGCATTTCGTACCATATACCATGTGGGAGCTAGAAAGGAGAATTTATTGGACTATCTTTTGTTACATAGAATGAGGCCAATACTCTAAGGCTACATGTGGTCTTATTCCCCTATTTGCTTCAATATTTTATTCTGAATGTAGTCAAATGTATTTTTGATAGGAAATAAGTAGGAGAAAAGAGCTATGCCTGTATGAGTTCCGTTATAAGACAGGAATAAGACCGATTCGTTACAAAACAAAACCGTGTTACAAAAACACATTTAATACCTCCGTGACAGCGACGTGGCGTGAACCATAACTTTTTTTAATGCAATATAACCTTTTTTTATTTAGCTATAAAGGCGTGAACCATAAATTGTTTTAGCACTTCGTAAACCATAACTAAGCCTGAGCCAGTTGGACCAGAGCTACAAAACGGGCCATATAGGAAAAAAAAAGAAAAAACAAGTGACAGGCTCTGCATAAAGCGTGTCGACTATATTTCGCATTAAAGCGAGTTGGCAGAAAGTCTCGCTTTAGGTTTCTACGATAATTGGACCAGCCCATTTGCGTGGGCATACTTAAAGTAAAAAAAAAAAGAGCACAGTAAAGGGGGAGAACCAAGATCAATCCCTGGTCTCCAGCGAGTTGGCAAGCGCCGCTGGCCACTTCGCCCAAGTCCAATTTGTGTTAACTAATAGGGAGGTGTCCTATTTATGCTCAATTAATATTTTTCAAACACAGGATTAACAATTTTTAAATAGATTGTCAACTTTTTTCATACACATTTTAAACCTTTTTAAATGCTCAATTAACATTTTTCAAATACAAGATTAACATTTTTTTTATACATGGTCAACATTTTTCCTACACACACTATAAAAAAATCAAATTCTTGATTAACATTTTCAAATACAAGATTAACATTTTAAATACATGATCACATTTTTCTGTACATTTTTAGAAAAATTAAAAGCTTCATTAAGAGTTGCCAAATAAAAAGATTAACATTTTTTAATACACGATCAACATTTTTTCTATACACATTTAACATTTTTCAAACACTTGTTTCAACATTTTTCCAAATCCTTGGTTATAATTTTTAATTACATGATTAAATTCCTTCATCATTTTTTAATACATGGTCAAAAGTTTTTCTATACACATTTAAACATTTCCCAAATTCTTAATTAACATTTTTTAAATACTTGTTCAACATATTTTTTCAAATGCTTGATTAAAGTTTTATATACGTGATAAAAAAATTCATCATTTCTTAATACATGATCAACAATTTTTCTATACACGTTCAACATTTTTTCGAATGCTTGATTAAAAATTTTGAAATGCTTCTTCAACAATTTCCAAATACGTGTGCAACATTTTCAAATGTTTTTACAGTTTTTTTGTAATATATATATATATATATATATATATATATATATATAATATTTTAAAGTGTAAACAAAAGTACAAAAATAAAGCAAAAAACTAAAACAGAAAAAAAGGTTGTGGCCTCCCACACATGAGGGCCAACCCATTTCACTGACCCCTTCAACGGGTCAGAAGCTATAGACCCGCCGAAGGCAAGATATAGGGGCACCCTGCATAATGACGGTCCATATACGCTAGAAAGATCGGGTCATGGCCCAGTATAGTCCCTCTGACACTCCGCCATTATCCCATTATCTTTGAGCAAGCTCTATGGGATTCAAAAGTCATCCCAAAAGTTATATGGCATGACCCAAAAGCGCTAAAAAAAGGTACTCCCTCCGTCCGAAAGTACTTGTCATCAAAATGAATAAAACATGATGTATGTAGAATTAAAATACGTCTAGATACATCTCCTTTTATCCATTTTGATGACAAGTATTTCCGGACGGAGGGAGTATATGGCATGACGCCACAACACATGACTATATGACTATAGTGTGATACTCTAACCATTACTAGTGATCATTAATAAACCTTAATTAGTGTGTGTGCTTAGCCAAGTGTGATTGTTTGCTCTTTCTCTTAGTTTTTCTATATTGGTATTTTTTTAGCATGGAAGTTATTGGTGGTGTTTATGCACAACCAGTTGCGTGAGTTTGTACAGCGAGAGAAAAGGAGAAAAATAAAAAAAGAGAAAAAAAGAGAGGCACGACACGCGCCTTTGGTGAAAGTTTTCGTGTGCATGTGTGTTCGTATTATTTGATGTGATTAATCCATGGCCAAGTACACGGAGTACAAGGCGCCTCAAGACCAGCGCGTCACAGCGTACTGCACTAGGACATTGGTGTCGCGGGAGGATGACAACGACACGGTGCAGATGGTGGCCAGGGCGTCGGCGGCAGGCGGCCGTGCAAGACCCATCGTTCTTGACAAAGACAATGAGGACAAGATTGCGGGTACTACGGTGATGGAAGAGAAGAAGATGGCTACGCCCCGTTGCAACGGGAGAAAAAAAATCGCTCCTCATACACACACTCGACGACACCAGCAAATCACTTGAAATCTTTCACGGTGCCTTTGAGAAACAACATGATAAGTGGTGTTGTGCACAAACATAAAAGTGGGACGGTTTTTTTAAGTGTAATGAAGTTGTGTCCAGTTTATTAGACAACAAAAATATCTACCTAGTTGCTGGTATCAATTCATGTTTTTGTTGCGTTCTTCCTCAATCATACCGAACAAATAGTGCATTAGACTGAAAATAACAAAGTACACTTTAGTACTCAATGATAGCATGTGCATAATTAAGAGCATTATTTCTGTCTTGCTGATATATGTGTTTGCAACTGTATTCCAAGTCAATACTTAATTTGGTTGCAAACATATTAGATATCTGCATCAAAAACAATCAATCCGTAAGGACATGCATAACAAGCATACATTTTAAAATACCCCATATAAAGAAAAGTATTAATTAAGGTGCATCACAGACATAATTTTAGACACGGTTAACATGAAAGAGAATATCATATTTGGAATCTACACATTTTTCTGAGCTATTTTTGTATATAACATTCTAAATTTGAAGTTAGGGTTTGAAAGATATGAATATTTGAATCCGCCAAAAAAGGTTCAAAAGAAAATAACTGGGCAAAAATTGCAACAATGTCCAGCCCATCGACTAAGATGACACTTGGGCGAAGCAGCTCTATCTTACGTTAACCTGAAATCAAGGAGAAAAGATAGAAAAGATGAAGAGGGGGGCGGGGGTCCAAACTTGGGTCTCCAAGTGGAAGGCGAAGGCTCCAGCCACTCGGGTGCTTGTGCGCTTGTGGGATTTGAAGCGACAGCGATATACATGAACAAAAGACGACGGGCAACGAATTTATGGAAAAAGGAATCATTTTTTGTCACTTATGGATGGCATTGGTGGGTAATTCTTGCTAATTTCGAGGATAATTTGATGATGGACGGTCAGACGCACTGCTCCTTTTATTATTAGGTATAGATTAATAGCCATGTGAAGGACAATATAAGTGTCATGCATCCATCATATTTTTCTATTGTTGTGTGGGACCGCTGCTATAGTGTTTTCTCACTCTCATCTAACATACATTCACATGTTATTATCTACTGACTAACCTTCATTCGAATAAATAGATGCCTAATGCACGTTGAATAGAAGTTTGATTTACATTCTGTTTGCACGATTGTGTTTTCTCTGACAACATCTTTAAAACAAGACCAATAATGAATATATTTTAGAAATCATTTTTTTGACAACTAAATCCATGCTTCCAACTTGTTCCATACAAATTTATTAACTCCATGCGATAAATTTAATAACGTTTCATTGTGATTCACAAAAAAAATCTTATTGTTTCACCATGGCTCTCCATATTCCATTGCATATCATAATGATGCATTGTGTGCCAATGTGTATCAAAATGATTCTTAGTAATCTAAAAGTTTGTAATATTAATAGATTTTATTGCAACAAAACTTTGAACTTATCTAGTGTTTAACAAAATATAGCATGGTTCCATGTACTTTTATAGTTTTTCACCATGTTTTGGAATTTAAGTTTTAAAATTTGTTGAAATAAATTCAAAAGTGGTCTCATTTCAAAGTTCTTTTCGTCAACATACAAATATGAAAACAGATTATAATTGTACTTTTGGTTCAAAAGATAAAATAGATTTAAACTTGGAAATAAAATGAAAAACAAGGGATGCGATGGAGCATAGCTGGAAGAGTGTGCTTGCATGTGGTGAGAGAAAGATCTAACTTACGAGCAGTATAAATGCATGGCATCGGATCTCCAAGCAAAAGCAACGGCACATGCATGCACGGTACCTCATGTGCATGGGAGATTAGCTTTTCTCCACGTTCACCTAGCCGCAAGCATTTCACCTTCATCAGGATAAAGATGGCAATATATTACCTCTGTCTTGATCCCATCGTACCATGAAGTACTTGATTTGACTCGTGCTGCATATACATACAGTGGCTTTGTTAAGACAAAGTTGTTGATTTGCGATCCAAGCATACCCCTGTTCTTGAAAAGAACACTTTTGCTAGCTTTCTACTCCTAGCCACCTGGGGAAGGGGCATTTTGTATCGTGTGTATTTTGTCGCCATTCTTTGGGCTATTGTGCCTTGGCCCTACCGAAGCTTTGTCATTGGGTGTATTGAAGTAATATAGATGGGAACGACTTTGATAGAAATTGGGTATCCGGTGAAAATATAGAAAAAAATCAATAGAACTGTCGGCATGGAATTGGATGGCTCAGATAGATCCTCACATGATGAATCACTACTCAAAGATTGTGCCGACTCAGACATCTGTAGGTGGTCGTCTTTGTTGTGATCCTTCTTCCTCTCTTCTACCTCTAGTGCCGTGCTTGCTCTTCCGTAGAAATGTTTGGATAGCCCCAAGTGTAAGGAATGATGTAGACTAGCAACAAGCATTTCCCTCGATTGAGTTTCAAGATTTTATTGAACCAGTAGGAATTACCCTACAATACTTAATGATGGGTACCTGCACACAACACACAAAACAATCTTATCTCCCAACGATCCAGGAAAATGGTCAAACTTCATGTCTTGTTAGTTACAAGGTTGCTTGTATAGTATGGTAGGTATTGATAAAGATATGATCAATAATAAAATAGTAGATCAAAAAAATGCAATGAAAGCAAGTAAATAAACGTGTAGGCAATGTAAACAGATGGAGTGAGAGTCATAGTTTTACTAGAGACATCTCCCCAAACAAGATAGATGTGTTGTGATGATCAAATTATAATTAGGCAACATTTAAATTACAATATTTATGAGTATGAGTATTCATGTCATAATTCAAGATAGGCATTACGTCCATGGTATCTAGACTGTTATCCAACTGCATCTACAACTAATACTCCACCTAAAGACCGCTATCCAACACAGATCTCGAGGTATTGTGTTCATAATAAATGAAGTATTGCAATAAGCATGATGACATAATGTAGACAATAAAATACATGTTTGGCGAAAAAGGGTAACGGTGGACGTGCACTATGTGGACCATATCCAGGCCGTCCGTTTTCCACACTGGCCAGATTCGCCCCTGTATTCACGGGGCATGTCCCCTCGTAGACGCTTGCCCCCCATGTATCTCGGCTGACAGAGATGTTGATGCGGTGACAGAATCTAGGCGTTGTTCCATGTACCGCGGCACACTCTAGGTCTGTCGCTGTGCCAAAAGTATACAGGGCAGCCTGGGCACCTTTCTCTTCCTCTCACTCACGGCACAGTTGTAGCATGACCCGGTACATCCTCACGCTGTAAACATTAGCGGTCAATTTAGCCGTACGTTTCTAACCTCGCACACCAGACACAATATTGATTTTTCTTCTCCACGCGAAAATGACTTCCAATCCTACCACGTATTATAATCAACCGTTTTTCACAGCCAAAAAAACACAATTAGCGAGTCAACAATTTTTTAATACAATTTTTAACTACTTTTACCGTCGGCTCTAAACCATTATCAATGCGGTTCTGCCATAATAAACACATTGGTAATTCGTTTTTACACAGCTTTTTTTAGGGCTCGTTTTTACACAGCTAGCAACCGAAATAGTTGGTTAGGGTGAACATCTACAGGCCTCGTAATGGGCACGATGGAACAGCAGCCAGTGGCACTGTTTTTGTCACGTCTTGACGTGCAAAAATATGCCTTTCGAGGCCCACCCCAATCAAAGCAATCCCAGTGCTCTAGTCACTTCACGCATTTACCGCATCTACACGCGCAGCTCATCTTCTTGAACAATCCATCTCCCCACCCACCCACCGACCAGAGTCCCAAGAAGAACAAGAAGGCGATCTAGCAGGGAGAATGCCATGGCCGCGCACGGGAGCTCACCCACCCTCCAGTTAGCGGTCAGCATTTAGGTTTTTGCCTATCAGCGATTTGTTCAGCAAGAAGCCGCCGCCAAAAAAGGTATGAACAGCCTCACGCTTTTCAGTAGCGATTTAGCAGTTCTTCCCTAAATCTCACTAGTTTGCCTGCGATTTCGGTCTGTAGTTCATGGTGTTTGTCGGAATGGATAATCATTTTGCCGCGGAGGGATCAGCAAGAGTTATGAATCAAGATACAGTGAGCGAGGTTTCCCCGGATGACTTAGATAGCGATGGCGATTGTTCTGGCGGATCCAGTGGTGTGGCAGGGACACCATCAATTACGTCTAGGCTCTCGTTGTTGAAGTTAGGCTCTGTTATTTCCAAGTTTTCGGACTTCAAGAAACAACTAGTCAGAGAAACAGGTTTTGATGGTTTGCTTCAGATTAAGTCATGGCAAAAAATCAATCTTAAGTACAGCACTTACCTCATGGATAGAGTCGATGTTGACAGCAGCGTGATCAACTTGGAAGGCCAGGGCATGCTTGAGCTTACAGACAAGTCAGTTCACTCTGTTTTTGCAATTCCATGCGGTGAGCTAGCAATTGGACCTGAAGGTGTCGAACCATCCGAAGCTTGCATTGAGTATACACGTTTTGCAGCTAGCATCAATGACAAAGGTACACACAGCTTGAAAGCAGCAGAGGCATACCTGCTACGGGACATCACAGCCCAGTCCAGACAGATTGATATCCAGTGTTTCAAAATTGCATTCGTCATCTTTGTAGTTGGCCATGTTCTTGCCCCATCAGCCAAGCATGATTACATAACAATAGATTTCTGGGCTGCCCTGAATGATGTTAGCAAAATCAGAAAATGGAACTGGTGCAGCTACCTTCTGAAGCACCTGTTCCATGCTGTCAGGAAATTCAAATCAGATGTCTCTAAGCGAAACCCAACCATTCACATTGTCGGATGCCATTTGTTCCTACAGGTATTAATCCGAGAACATCGACGACCACCATACTTTTTGTATTCGTTCACATCTTTGTTATCTGAATCTAACAATGATAGCTGCATTTGTTTCTGGTGTTCGTCCTGGACAGCCTAGACCTTGGTCAAATGAACAAGCCACACAGAATGCATCCAAGGATAGCACTTTTCGAGTATGAGTCCATGAAGAAGATGATTGAGATCATAGCGGTCAACATGGGAGGAGGTGAAATATCATACCACGGCGCCTCGGTCAGTTTACGAAAAACCATGCCAAAACAAGAACAGCGAATAAAACCAATTAGGCACAAAATGAGTTTTACCTAACGCCATTTTTTTTCTCTAGTCAGGCTAGGTCTGAACAAAACATCAGCAAGGGCCTCGTCTGCGCATCCACTGATCCTGCAGACGAAAACATTCCAAGGACATCTACCATGACCAAACGAGTCCAGATGCCCTCCGCGCCTATTTTAAGAGCTACCTACGCCAAAATTGGACCCCAAGATTTCTCAAACCATCTACGGACAAACCACCCATCAATAGTAAGTACATGTATCAATCTTTATATTTGCAACCAATCCTAATCCCAGCAAAGTTCATACAAATTTATGAAAATCATATTTCCCAACAGTCCAGCGAGAAGCTTGGGATACTCCTCCGAGAGCACAATGCGCGTGGGTTGGCCAACATTTCGGAGATGAGGCAGGCTTTTCTGAATGTGTGTTATATCGACTAGAGGGGGGGTGAATAGGCGATTTTTATGAATTCTTCACTGAGGAATTTGCCGGTGAGGAAATTTCTTAGCGAAGAACTACTTGCAGCGGAATAAGTACTCAGAAGTAAGCATAACAGGATACAAGCATGGTCATCATGATGAAATGAAGACTAGCACAGAGTACAGAAAGCGTAATCACAGGATAACAAGATGAAGATAAACAGACTGAAAAATTGAACTGAGGAATTTGAGAAAGTCTTCAGTCAAAGTCTTCAAGCACAGATATGAACAACATTAAACACAGTAATGAGGAAATGGAGGGGTTGAGGAAATAGAACCAGTTAGTTGGTGAAGACAATGATTTGGTAGACCAGTTCCAACTGCTGTCTCAGTTGTACGTCTGGTTGGAGCGGCTGAGTATTTAAACTCGAGGACACGCAGTCCCGGACACCCAGTCTCTGAGCCGCAACTCAGGACACCCAGTCCTCACCGTATTCTCCTTGAACTAAGACCACGCAGGTCTCGTCCAATCACTCGTGGTAAGTCTTCAGGTGACTTCCAAACCTTCACAGACTTGGTCACTCGGCAATCCACAATTCCTCTTGGATGCTCTAGGCCTTGACGCCTAACCGTCTGGAAGAAGCACAATCTTCAAAGGTAACAAGCGTCGGATCCACGCAGGATCAATTTCTTCAGTGGTGCTCAATCACTTTGGGTTTGTGGGGGTTTGGTTTTGGGTTTTTCCTCACTTGATGATTTTCGCTCAAAGTCCTCGGAGGATGGGTTGCTCTCAAATGACAAGTGTCAAGTTCTCTCGGAGCAGCCAACCAGCTAGTGGTTGTAGGGGACGGCTATTTATAGCCTAGGGAGCAGCCCGACATGATAAGACATAAATGCCCTTCAATGATATGACCGTTAGGTGGATAAGATATTTTGGGACAGCCGGCGCGCAGCACCGCAACGGTCGAAAATTTGACTCTCAAATTCCTCAGGGCTATCATGTTCCTCACTGTGTAGGCAATTCGCACTGGCGAATTCCTAACTCCTCAGTCAGAGCAAAGTCCTCAGTGACCAGAAGAACTGCGTCTCTGTCATTGAAGAAATTGACTGAACTGTATGAGATTTCCAATGGCTTCACTCGAAGGGATTGGTAGGTGTAGGATTTTGAGTTGAGCATCACATGGAAATTTTTCCTTAGTATTTCCTCGACCCCCTTTAACAGTACAATGTTTCCTATGACTCAAGAAAGAGAAAATGAAACTATGAAAACAAAAGTCTTCACGCTCCATGTTCCTCGAATGAATACCAAGTCTTCAAGGTCACACCAATTTCTTCACTTTCAAAGTCTTCAGAAATTCTTCAGAATATCAAAGTCTTCAGTTGAAGAACTTCATTTTTAGGGGTCGACTTTCTCTGTAAATATCAAACTCCTCATAGACTTATAGACCTATGTACACTCACAAACGCATTAGTCCCTTAACCTATAAGTCTTCAATACACCAAAATCACTAAGGGGCACTAGATGCACTTACAATCTCCCCCTTTTTGGTGATTGATGACAACATAGGTTAAGTTTTCAACGGGGATAAACATCTGAAGTGTAAATACTGATATTGAGGAATTTGATTGCAAGATATAGAAGAACTCCCCCTGAATATGTGCATAGTGAGGAATTTGCTTTTGAGGCAATGCACATTTGACGAATTGAATCATGGAGATCTCCCCCTATATCTTGTAATTCATACACGCATTTGATATATAATATGAAGAATTTGAAATGCATGATGAAATATGGTGCCTGATGTAATTCAGCATGCGTGCAATAATATTAACGAGGAATAAGCATGTAGAATAACACATCAAAAAGTATCGGAGCACAGTGCATCAAAAGTATCAGAGCACCATGCACCGTCCAAAAGTATCAGGGCACCATCGGGTTTAAGATTACAACTCGATCCAGTAAAAAGTTTCGGAAGAACGAGAGTTGTAACTTAACAAAACGTCCATAATATAAACCCGCTTGAAGACTAACTCAGATTTCCCCCCCTTTGTCATCAAATGACCAAAAGGATCGAAACTGAGGACTAACGCCCCTGAAGAATTTCAAGTTGATGGAGGAGCGCCAGCGTTGTCGGGGTTGTTTGTTGAAGTAGGGCCTGCCGCAGTGTCGTCCAAATCTTCATGCTCATCAGTTTCACGCGATGAAGAATAAGAGCTGGCCACCAGATCAGGAACTTTGACTCTCTTGAATTTCTTTGGAGGAGGTACAGACCAGTCAAATGCTTCCTGGAGACCCATATTCTTCAGTTCTTCCGCGCTATATACATGAGTGAGAACAACCCAGGTGCGGTTGAGGGTTTCATGAAGGTGATAATGATTTTTCTTCACTGCATTGTGTGTTGAGGTCATGTTGTGAAGAATTGCAGCAAACTGACGCTTCACCCATTTGTGATTGCGATCAACCTTCTGATGAAGACTGAGGAGTAACTCACGGTCAGTCATCACCCTGGGTGTTGTGGCTTGAGGCTTGTGCTTGGCTGAGGTATTTGCGGCAGTGTCATGTGTGGCAGAGTCGTCATTGGTAGAATAAGATGTAGCCAGACGAAATTGACCATCCAATGGACGAGTGCCTTCATCGATCACAACAGCTGCCTTGCCTTTATCATCAGATGATGAAACTGGTCGCTTGAGGACTTCAATGGGAGGCAAGTAGCTACCATGGTTCAGAGTGTCAGCCTTGTAATTCAGTGAAGATCTTGCCCTTATGAATCTCATAATCCAAGGCGCATAGGGCTTCAGCTCGAAAGGTGACATAGCAACATTAGCCAGAGTCCTCATGAAGAAATCATGGAAATTGACGGGAACGCCATGAATGATGTTGAAAAGCATGTTCTTCATGATGCCAACGACATCTTCATCATTTGAGTCGTGGCCTTTGATAGGACTCATTGTCTTCGTCAGGATGCGATAGACAGTCCGGGGTACATACAGCAATTCCTTGACGAGGAATTTGGTTCGTGGGGCCTGCCCAGGCTTCAAAGGCTTCATGAGCACTTGCATATAATGATTTGACAATTCAAGGTCATTGTAGATGCAACGTGCACTGTCATGGGGAGGATCAAGAGGAAGGACATGAAGCAATTCAGTTGTCGGTGCCTTGTAGTGAGTGTTTTCGGTCATCCAATCCAACACCCATGAATTGACATCATCAGCGTCTCCAGTGATATGCAGAGTGGCGTAGAACTGAAGAATGAGTTCTTCATTCCAATCACAGATGTCATTGCAGAAATTGAGCAATCCTGCATCGTGAAGAACACTGAGGACTGGCTCGAAGCATGGCAGAGATTCCATATCCACATGAGGAATATGTTCATGATCAAAGATTTTGTCCTTGTCGAACAGCACTGAGGAATAGAAGTTGCCTTGAGTAGCAGTCCAGAAACGCCTCTTCCTTATGCGAGCATAGTCATATGGATTATAATCAGTGAAGAACACATGCTCAGAAAAGAAGTCTTCAGCCTTGAATTTTTGCTTTCTTGAGAACGGATTCTTCGGCTTGGGCAGAGGAGTGTCAGTGATTTGCAGCACAACCTCAGGAATCACGAGCTCAGGCTCTGCAGGCTGAGGAATTTCTGGTTCCACCTCTGGTGCAACTTGAGAATCAGCAGCAGCAGGTTCTTCAGCACTAGTGGCTGGAATTTCTTCATGAACAGAAGGAGTGGGATGAGTTTCTTCAGAGCCCATCTAAACTGTGGTTGCCGGGGACTGAGGAATCTGTTGGATCGGTGTGAATGGAGGAGTATTGGGATGCTGACTTTCCCAAAAGTCATCATTCATCACTGGTGTAGTGCATCCAATATCCACATCTTCATTTTCATTTTCAATTTCCTCAACACCAGCCTCTTCAGCTGTGAACTGAGGCATAGGTGAAGAAACGACTGGCGTTGAAGGGAATGCTTCCACTTCAATTTCTTCATCAAGCTGCTCTGACGTAGCAGCAGAATGATTTTCTTCATCAGATCCGCTTGGGATCTTGTAGTCTTCTCCATAAGGAACAATTTCCTTTGATGACATGGAGGAAATCAGAACGGCATCAATAGGATTTTCAAGAGAGCTGGTCATAGGCTTCATTTTCTTCGCAGCCGAAGAATTTGATGCAGCTGATGCCTTCCTTTTCTTCATTGCAGCTCGCTCTGCAGCCTTGGTCTTCTTCACTTCATAGGCATAAGGAAGAATTGGAGTTGGTGTAGGTGCAGGAGGAGCTGAGGACTGTGGTTGATTTCCTTCAGGCGCAACTGATGCAGTTGCCCTGATCTCTTCAGTTTCTTCAGGCGCACCACTAGTGGATGCCCTGGCAATTTCTTCAGCGGCTGGGATGAAGTCATCAGCCCTGGAACTTGTATTCTCATCAGCAGGCTGAAAGTCATCAGCGGTGCTGGCATGTTCTTCAGCAGGCTGAGCAGAGTCTGCAGCCTGAGGATTTTCTTGTTGCGATGAGGCTGCAACAGTTGTCATTTTCTTCGTCAGGTTGACGAATCTCACTTTGGCTCCTTGCCAATCAGCATTGTATACATCGAAGTCTTTGCTGAGGGCTTGGATTTTAGATTGAGCCTTGAGAAGTTCTTCGGGTGTCGGTCTGACAACATTCTTCTTCAGAAGCTTCTCCTTTCTAGATTGAGCTCTCTTTATCTCTCTTGCCTTCTCATATTTCCATTTCTCTTGAGTGATGAAATGGGTCAGCATGTGACTTTGACCGGGAGTCAGAGGCAGATCAGGCATTGGAGTGTTTGGATCCTTGTGCCAGAGGTCAATGTAGTCGAGGATCTTCTTCGGATCCAAAAGTAGTGGCACAGATGTGCCTTTGGCTCTAGCGGCCTTCACCTGTCGGTCTCTGATGATTTCTGCAAGTTCTTCATCAGAAGCTTCATCATCAGATGGCACTTGAAATGCAACCTGTTTTTTCCTTGGACTTGGCCGAGGACCGCGTCCAGCTATTGCTTTAGTCTTCAACAGAGTGGGGCCTGATGAGGACATTGGTGCAGCTGAGGAACTCGCTGAGACACCAGAAGCAATTGAGAAACCCTGAGTCCTTTGACATGTAGCCAGATGCACATGAGTTGAGGACTTTGAGGGAGCTGCTGAGGACTTTGGTGGAACAGTAGCAGTCTGAGGAATTTGCCGTGAGGGCGCAGCTGACGAACTTGGCCGTGAGGGCGCTGTTGGTGAAGCACTTGGCTTACGAGCAGGCTTCTCAGCGGCAGCAGCAGCGGCAGAATCCTCATTGAATTTCCTCACTGCCTCCTTGGCTTGCCTTGCTAATTTTTCTTGGCGCTTAGCCCATTCTTCAGGAAAGTCTTCACCACTTTTGATGCTAGTGGGATCAGCTACTTGGCCAGGTGCCAATGGAGCTCTAGGGCACGGCGGATTGAGGGCGAATTTCTTCATGTATTTTGGAGTAACATATCGATATTCCCTCCATTCCCTTACCCATCTCCGTTCAATTCTCTGAATGCGCACCTTGCGCTGATTCTTGTTTTCTTTGCCAAACTTGGCTTCATCAGGTGTGCAATAATCCTTATAGAGTTCATCAGGGATTTCGAAAGCAGTCATGACCTCATGCCTCTTTCCTCCTTTCTGCGGTCTCTTTCCTTCAGCCATATTCTTCAGATGAGGAATTTGAACAACTGAGCACTCTGAAGAAGTATGCAGTTTTTCTTCGAGGAACGCTGCAAATGAGTTAAGTTGATGAGAACCTAGTGATTTAGCAGCGGTCATGAGTACCTGTGAATAGAGTGTAGGTGCGAGGAATTTGAAGAGGTCATATGCGTTCTCAGAAGGGTTTTTCGAAAAGGCAAGTTTTGAGGAATTCGACCAGTTGAGCCTTGAGGAATTTCACTAAGTGTTCTTGTCTTAGGTTCCAGAGTTGTACAGATCGAAAATCCGCACAATTGAGGAATCTTGAAGAAAATGAGTGCTTAGAGAAATGGATCAAGAGCATACAGTAAGTGAGGTGTTCAGATGTGTGAAGATTTGAAGAATAAAACACCTTTGAAGATTTTCAGGAAAACTTGAGAATCAAAGTGAGTAATAAAAGTAACTTTTAATTACCCGAACTGAAGAACACGACGAACTGAGATGAACAGATGTGAAGTTCGTCAAGTTAGATCTCCCACGCCCTAACTTGGCAGAGGGAGACAGCTACGGCGGCGGCGGAGTGAAGATTTCCGCAGCCGGCGCGAGTACGACGGCGACGAGGTCGAGGCAGTGAAGCTCTTCCTCACCGGCAACGATGGAGTAGCGGCGGCGCTAGGATTTGAGGAGCTCGAGCGAGAGACAGCGACCGAGCGGAGTAAATGAAGTGAGGAAGGGGAGAGGGGTATTTATAGCCACGGTAAAAACTGTTCGCCCGAAGATTTTGGGATGAACATGCCCCTGCCCTTTCTCCTTCAGGCGACATGTGTCACACACGTACTGTGCAGATGAGATCGTGTAAGATCGTGGGTGAATAAAATAATGCATCGTGGGATGCGGAACGGTTTGAGCGATAAAACCGAAAATCTGGATAAGATTTGTTTTAAAGTTTTGTTCGCAATTTCTTCAGCTGACAAGGACACAGTGAAGACTTTGAATGAGTTTCAAATAGAACGCACATGAAGAATTTGTGAATAGATTGGGTTGAGTATAGCATAGAGGGGGAAGGGTCCGATCACATTCACTTAGCAGAAAACGCAACTTGAAGAAATAGCCATAAGTGAATGCTGTAGAGGACATAAACTCATATATATATATATATATATATATATATATATATATATATATATATATATATATATATATATATATATATAGCCAATGAAGAAAAACGACGGAATTAGTGAAGATTTTGCAAAGTTGAAGAATTTGAAAAACTGAAGAATTTCAAAAATGAGGAAAAACTCAAATTGAAGATTTTCAACTTTTTGTGGTGGCGTGACCCACCGTATAAGAATGATGATTTCAGACACCGCGTACAATTGTCGTAGGGTTCTGAGAATCAAATTCTTCATTAATTTCTTCACACTTGGAGTGTTATTCTTCATTGATTGAAGAAAAACGTTTCTTCATGTGTTGCACATCTAAGTCATCAATTTTGCATAAGTGTTAGGATGTGTGTCCTTTTCAAAGAACATTCGAAGATTCTAAGATATTGAGCTCACACTGCAACTTGCTAAATCTCTTCTCATCCAAGGGCTTAGTGAAGATATCAGCTAGCTGTTCTTCAGTCTTCACGTGCTCGATGGAGATGTCGCCCTTCAACACATGAATAAGAGGGGTTAGGGTAAGCATATGAATAAGCAGAGTAATTCTTCGAGGACTTATGAACATAGTAGTTTGAAGAATAATGCACATATTCATAGCCCTTAGCTCTACCCTGCGAGACAAAGTTGTTAGCACGATGATAATCATATGAGGACTTTGATCCATGTGAGGAATTTGGTCCGTATGAGGACTTGGATCCATATGAAGAAGTTGGTCCATATGAAGAATTTGATCTGGGGTTCCTGTTCTTCACAGATGGTGTCATGAGGACATTCACCTGAAGACTTTCAACATAACTTTTGGGAACCCAGATTTTCTTCATAGGGGAACCGTTCCTGCAGTTAGTGCCAACATATCTAGCAAATACTTCACCATTCTGATTTTTGAACAGTTTATAGTTGGAGTCAAATGACTCATCAAAAGAATGAGGAGATTCACATGTAAAGCCAGATAAGTTAGATGGATCAACTGGAGGTCCCTTTGCAGCAACCCATGAGGTTTTGGGGTACTGCTCAGGCTTCCAATATGTTCCATCAGCATTAAGTTTCCTCTCAAAGGCAATACCCTCTTTCCTAGGGTTTCTGTTGAGGATCTGCTTTTTAAGCACATCACAAAGAGTCTGATGCCCTTTGAGGCTTTTGTACATGCCTGTCATGTACAATTCCTTCAGCCCCGCATTGTCAGTGATACTAGCAATGTCCTCAGATGAGGAATTAGTGATAGCAGAGGCAGATGAATAATTTGTAACAGTTGAAGCATTTGAACATTCAGGTGAAGAATTAGCAGATTCACGTTCAATGCACTTTAAGCATGGAGGAACAAATTCTTCCTGAGAAGCGCTGATTTGCTGAGCTAGTAATGAATCGCGCTCCTTCTGAAGATCTTCATAACACACTCTTAGCTTTTCAAGATCTTCCTTTCTTTGAAGAGATTCAAGAGAAAGCTTCTCGTGATCTTGCTTTTCTTGAAGAAATTCATAAGAAAGTTTCTCATGATCAGATAAGAGAGTGTTATGATGACTTTGAAGGTTATCAAACCTAGACTGAAGTCTCTGAAGATTTTTAGTCAGGGCTTTAGTGCGATCCATTTCTTCACCCAACATATCATCACTTTTGTCTAGCATGTTTTGAACCTTTTCAAAAGCCCGTTGTTGTTTTACAGCAATCTTAGCAAGTTTAGAGTAGCTGGGCTTGAGATCCTCATCAGATTCATCTTCACTAGATTCAGAGGAGTTATATTTGAGTACCTTTGCACCCTTCGCCATGAAGCAATAGGTGTGAGCGTAGCCATCATCATCTTCATTAGGCTTGTTGGTGGGGTCAGTTTCTTCAGTGTTGAAGATGGACTTGCTGACGAAAGCAGTAGCGACGGCCAGACTCGCCACACCAGATTCAGATTCTTCAGACGCCTCCTCTTCATCATTTTCCTCAGATTCGGCTTCAGAATCCATTTCCTTGCCAATGAATGCCCGAGCCTTCTTGGAGCTGCTCTTCTTGTGAGATGAAGACTTCGAGGATTTTGATGACGAAGATTTTGACGATTTCTTCTTCTTCTTCGCATCATCAGAACTGTAATCCTTGTATTTCTTCTTCTTCATTTCCTTTTCCCACTAAGGACAATCTTGAATATAGTGACCAGGTTTCTTGCATTTGTGGCACAGTCTTCTCTTATAGTCACTGGATGAGGAATCACTGCCTCTTGAGGATTTTCCAAAGCGACCACGTCTTGAGAACTTCTAGAATTTCTTCACGAGCAGTGCAAGCTCCTGGCTCAATTCTTCAGGATCACCAAGGCTACTACCAGAGTCCTCATATTCAGAATCAGACACAGCCTTGGCCTTCAGGGCACGTGGTTTGCCATAGTTTGAACCATAGAGATCTCTCTTTTCAGCAAGCTGGAACTCGTGAGTATTTAGCCTTTCGAGGATATCGGCAGGATCAAGAGACTTGTAATCAGCACGTTCTTGTATCATCAGTCCCAGAGTATCAAATGAGGAATCAAGCGATCTCAACAGTTTCTTCACTACTTCATGATCAGTGATGTCAGTGGCACCGAGGGCTTGAAGCTCATTTGAGATGTCAGTGAGGCGATCAAAGGTTTGTTGGACATTTTCATTGTCGAGTCTTTTGAAGCGGTTGAAGAGATTCCGAAGAACATCAACTCGAGAGTCACGCTGAGTTGAGACTCCTTCATTCACTTTGGACAGCCTATCCCAGATAAGCTTAGCAGTTTCCAAAGCACTCACTCTTCCATACTGTCCTTTACTCAGATGGCCACATATGATATTCTTCACTTGGGAATCGAGTTGCTTGAATCTCTTCACATCGGTAGCGTTCAGTGAGGGTGTGACAGAGGGGACACCATTTTCCACAACATACCAGAGATAGTTGTCAATTTCCTCAAGATGCATTCGCATCTTGTTCTTCCAGTAGGGGTAGTCCGTCCCATCATAGGTAGGACACCCAGTCGAGACCTTGATCATACCTGCGGTCGACATAACTAAAACTCCAGGCAGTTAAACCAAAATCACACAGAATAAGGGAGTACCTTGCTCTGATACCAATTGAAAGTGCGTTATATCGACTAGAGGGGGGTGAATAGGCGATTTTTATGAATTCTTCACTGAGGAATTTGCCGGTGAGGAAATTCCTTAGCGAAGAACTACTTGCAGCGGAATAAGTACTCAGAAGTAAGCATAACGGGATACAAGCATGGTCATCATGATGAAATGAAGACTAGCACAGAGTACAGAAAGCGTAATCACAGGATAGCAAGATGAAGACAAACAGACTGAAGAAATTGAACTGAGGAATTTCAGAAAGTCTTCAGTCAAAGTCTTCAAGCACAGATATGAACAACATTCAACACAGTAATGAGGAAATGGAGGGGTTGAGGAAATAGAACCAGTTAGTTGGTGAAGACAATGATTTGGTAGACCAGTTCCAACTGCTGTCTCAGTTGTATGTCTGGTTGGAGCGGCTGAGTATTTAAACTCGAGGACACGTAGTCCTGGACACCCAGTCTCTGAGCCGCAACTCAGGACACCCAGTCCTCACCGTATTCTCCTTGAACTAAGACCACACAGGTCTCGTCCAATCACTCGTGGTAAGTCTTCAGGTGACTTCCAAACCTTCACAGACTTGGTCACTCGGCAATCCACAATTCCTCTTGGATGCTCTAGACCTTGACGCCTAACCGTCTGGAAGAAGCACAGTCTTCAAAGGTAACAAGCGTCGGATCCACGCAGGATCAATTTCTTCAGTGATGCTCAATCACTTTGGGTTTGTGGGGGTTTGGTTTTGGGTTTTTCCTCACTTGATGATGTTCGCTCAAAGTCCTCGGAGGATGGGTTGCTCTCAAATGACAAGTGTCAAGTTCTCTCGGAGCAGCCAACCAGCTAGTAGTTGTAGGGGGCGGCTATTTATAGCCTAGGGAGCAGCCCGACATGATAAGACAAAATGCCCTTCAATGATATGACCGTTAGGTGGATAAGATATTTTGGGACAGCCGGCGCGCAGCACCACAACGGTCGGAAATTTGACTCTCAAATTCCTCAGGGCTATCATGTTCCTCACTGTGTAGGCAATTCGCACTGGCGAATTCCTAACTCCTCAGTCAGAGCAAAGTCCTCAGTGACCAGAAGAACTGCGTCTCTGTCACTGAAGAAATTGACTGAACTGTATGAGATTTCCAATGGCTTCACTCGAAGGGATTGGTAGGTGTAGGATTTTGAGTTGAGCATCACATGGAAATTTTTTCTTAGTATTTCCTCGACCCCCTTTAACAGTACGGTGTTTCCTATGACTCAAGAAAGAGAAAATGAAACTATGAAAACAAAAGTCTTCACGCTCCATGTTCCTCGAATGAATACCAAGTCTTCAAGGTCACACCAATTTCTTCACTTTCAAAGTCTTCAGAAAGTCTTCAGAATATCAAAGTCTTCAGTTGAAGAACTTTATTTTTAGGGGTCGACTTTCTCTGTAAATATCAAACTCCTCATAGACTTATAGACCTGTGTACACTCACAAACGCATCAGTCCCTTAACCTATAAGTCTTCAATACACCAAAATCACTAAGGGGCACTAGATGCACTTACATTTTCAGTCATCAATGTTCACATTTGCGGACAAACTCATCAACTGCATAGCTGAGAACTGCACTTGTTGCAAGGCCAATGGGCGTAAACATTGCATCATGAAGAGTGAAAACCATAGCGATCGCCCCAACTTGGCGACCATCCCTATGCAAGACAAACTAGACCACACGTTTGTCACCCCCGTTGCCAATAAGGTTGCCTCCAGGCTTCCCGGACAACTTGAAAATGAAGATTTGTTTCAGAAAAACGCTACCATTTTGCCTAGGATGACCAGCTCAATATACCAGTTATGAATTTTTAACAATGCCTAATATAAAAGTGATGTGTTGTCATAGGTAGCTCATCTGCCAATAGCTCAATTGCACGGAAGAGGGGGGTTGTGTTCAGCCCGTCCATCCAGGGGGAATCATCGAAGAAGGTCTGTGTGCGACTGGACGACCCACTCCAAACTATTAGCCCTTCAGCTGTCGATACTATCAACAACTCATCTTTGTCAGCAAAGCAAGATAGTCGCCGTGAGGTTGCCGATAGTATATATGCATTCTTTGACGACCTGACTGCTAGCATTGTTACATACTATGCTGAGCAACGCCCGAGCTCTGGATATGTGACATTCGGAACAACGAACGACAGCGTGCCAGCCAAAATTCGGATTACTAAATGCAACATCACCCGTGACCCATGGGCAATTGGGTCAGTCCCTTTGCCTCCGGCAGCTCCAGTTCTCAGGGCCATAAAAGATTGGTTTGCTGGGTCAGCCACTCTTATTCTTGAAAGGTAGTCGCAAACCATTCACCGAACATTTTTCTTTTGGCAAATCTATGAGCCCAATTTCTCACTATACATTTTGCCTTCAGGAAATGGATTATGCATCCGAAGCCGAGACTCATATTACTTGATGGCATTGAAATCAAGCAACAACTATCAGGCAAAGAACAGCTTAGCCATGAGATGTGTGCTGCTATCTTTAGGAGACTGTCACAGATGGACAAGAGCTTCACGAAGGACACATTGACCATGTTTTGGAGGAAGTTTCTAGAGCCCGACTTCGCTGTGAGTCCTACAATTAACCCAAGGAAAATATTTATCTTCATTCTCACCTTTTTAATAACTATGTTTGCTAAGGATGTCACATTTTTTTCAGACTGCGGTTTTGTCAAATGCGGATCCATTGACGATCCAGTCAATCCGTGCAACATTTACCGAAGAAAACGAGATTTTCAGCCCAGCCTCTAGCCGGATGGTAAACCTTAAACCTAAATCACAAAGTCAAGTCCCGTTTTATAATTATTTTTTCATGGATGCTTCATGTACTATATGTTTTTCGCCAGTGGCATATCCCTGCATTGCTGCCCGACGGCTGGTCCGTCTACTCATTTGACATGCTCAGAAGAAGGATTGCAGTACTTGACCCGGCAGTTGGACCATTTGGGTTTAGCAACCGAAGGATCAACATGCACACATACGTATCTGACTTGCTACACGCTGCCCTCTTCAGATGCATCCAATCCCTGTATGATTCCTGGCATTGCAGTTCCGGAGAATGGACCCGGGCATTTCCTGTTATCATGGTAGAGAACATTGATAAGTAAGTTCCAGAAAAACATATATCATATACTGCAGATTTTGGTTGGTACGAACGCTCTCTAAGTTGTCCAGAATATATTTTCCCACAGGGAGGACTACGGTGTGTGCTCTTCGTTCTTCGCCAGGAATTATGATGGCGACAAACTGCAGATCCCACTAACCAAAGTAAGCAGCTTTTTAGCAACAACCCCCCCCTCCCCCCCCCCCCCCCCCCCCCCCCCCGCGGTACCTTTCCTGATGTGTACTAACTAGCATCACAAATGCACACTAGGCAAACCTGGAGATACATAGGAACCTGATGTTGTACGAGGTTATGCGCCTTTAGGGCAATGAATCGCCAGTGCCTTCTGATGCACTTGAAGCTATCAAGGGATCATTCGTAGCTCTGTGACCAGCCTGTCTATGCTTATGTCATGTACATCGACTCACCCGCCGCCACCAATCTATCTTTAAGAATACTAGCTATCCGCAAGATGTTTTAAGTGGTCCCTTAAGCACTAGCAAGTTATGTTTTTTGCTAGATGCAGTCTTGTTGTCAAACAAAATTTGAGAGGCACGTTGTTTCTAAATTTGGACGCTGCCAATTCAAATTGTATCAGCCCATTTGTCCTTAAGGGATGCCCCCATCTGTTTAAATGGGAAACCATATGTTTCTATGATCGGAAAAATAACATCTTTGTTTGGTTAGGAGTGAAATCCTTCCATTAGACAAGTTTTTTCATCATACCCATTTTTTTTACCATATTGGGTTTTCGGAAACAACACCTTTTTGTGAATCCACGGGTACAACAGACTTGACATTGATAACTGGTTCTGGTACATGATCAACGGGTAACTAATAAATTAGGATGCGGTCCACAACTCCAAGCTACTACAAGATACTCATAATACTAGCAATCTACTGAATGATACATTCTCGACTATACTAGAGTTACACAGCCATGAACAGCATGTAGAATGCCAGAGCTACAACAACCACACACATAGACTTCATCAGGTGGTGTTTGCCCACAATGTGAGCAGTACCATCATGCTGGCGGGCAACACCAGCCACACCAGCCACCATGATCTTCTCACCGCTATACATGGCCAGCTCCATAGCTTGTGCAAGCTGGTGAGATAGATTTGCCGACTCATTTTCTGCCGCCCTTGCTGCATCTTGCAGAACAGCGTTTGTCCTCTGAAGTAACCAGACCTGGTCCCTAAGATCGATTACCAACTGCTTAAGGAAAGGATTTGTGATCGGATCATCGTGCCACTGGTAGAACTCACACCCCCCCTCTGCCAAATGACCAGAACACGGATCAAATTTAAGACCATTGATTCTATCAGAAACACAGACAAATAGCCAGAAACATGCCAAGAGATTCCATGAATGCACTCACCCTTGCGTGGTAACATGTCTTGTATCTCCTTCCTAGATTCTCGTCGCTCCATGAGATCCACATAGCCGCCTTTGGCTTCTCACGACAATCGCATGGTGTGAACGGCTCATAGTCCAGGGTTCCTTCTCTGTACCTCACTGGTGATCTCACTTGGCCAGAAATCACTCTACGATAGGAGGAACGAGCCCTGGAGGAAGAGGAAGCAGAGGATGCCATTTGCTCGTATTTTCTGAGAGCTTGCTGGTTGGCAACAGCAACCTGCACCATGGGCTCTTCTTATAGAGCACTCATGCACCAACGACTAGTTCAGAATTCAAAAGGGAAAGATACGTTGAGCAAAAGGAACCATCACATCAAACACACGATGCATGGCAGTACATTAATAGCATACGTTAGCTCACAAGTAGCAGTTCTGTTGAAACTAAACAAGCACCATCAGTCACAATGGTTTGACCAAAAGACAGCCACTTTGCTTGTCCATGGCATTGCAAAATGATTCGCCCCTACGATAACAACTTCCTAAACCGCCAGCACACCTCTACTGCGCGCAATCTAATCTTCATCAGTGAGCTGCTCCATGATCCCTGGGCGTGGTGCAGTGTTCCCCTTTGCAGCGATCGTCTCGTACAACATCCTCTTCCTCCTAGTCGCCAGACCAACCTATTGCAAATACAATAACCGATTTGTCATTTTCTGCTGGATACAGAGAAGTTTTTGACTTTCTTAGCATTAATAGCAGCTCTCTTACCTCCGGCACATCGTGCTCCAGACGAGTCTCGTTGAAGTTATCTGCATAGTAAGCTATGTAGCCAGGAGACTCACCACTGCAATCACAAACATATACATCAGATAAACATTCTTTTTCTGCAAACATACTTTGGGACAATGAATAATCAACGCACCTGCCACATGCAACATGCATGTTTCTGTTGTACCTCACTGTCCACTGAGACATGTCCATCTGCCATCCATCATCCAATAAGGCACCTGCGCGCTTCATGCCATTAAGCATAAGCAATATTGTCTTCCCGTGCTTAGCTCTGTATGCATCCGAACTCATCCGTGTGAGAACTGGGTCCAGCACGTTCAGTCTCTTCATAAGCATGTCAAACACGTACAAGCATCAGTCTCTCATCATTGAGACAGGCATCATTATCTGCATCAGCATGGGAAAGTTCAAATTTGGGCAACAACAGTCACAACGATTTGACAACACCTTTAGGAAACGTACCAGGCGACAGAATTTCAACTGAAAGCCAATGCTTCCCGTAGAAAGCAAGCTCCGCAACACGGCAGGCCCCTCCGGATCCATGTGGTTCTCAAAGTGCAACTACACCAAAGAAATAAGTTTTGTCAGCATCGGATACATTAGATGATCTTATACAAAGTTTAGGGTTTCACATTCACTTACAGGCACGTCAGGAGATGCAAACCCCCTCCACACTGGTAATCCAACCATGTCAACCATCTTCATCTCTCTCTCATTGAAGCCACGTACCCAAGCCTCCATCCCATTGTAGTGCATCTCCCCTGTCAGACTGTATTGGTACTTAATCTTGTTGCCATCCAGTTTCAAAGGTGTTGGTCGCGAGCTGTCATACCAAACACTAACAAGACAAACAACAAATTGTTAGTTAATTTGAAGCAAACACAAAAACATTTGCAGCAACTATATGCATTTAGTCTCACCTTCCAAGAGTATCCCTGCATGTGAGGTACTCGACGCCATCGTAAAATCCAAGGCAAACATGATCGGGATAGTGGACCTGCTCCAGCTCAAACTCGAAAGGCGAGTAACCATAGTCAAGCTCTTGCACGTGGTATGCATCTGGATGAACTATAGCTGCACATAATAAGAATTATCCATGTCAATATATCTAACGCGGCCCAGGAATGCTCAAGCGTGATCACCAAATAAATCATACCTAGAGGATTAGGAATATCAGAAGGGCTTTCCTGAACTCCAGGCAGAGTTAGCCTTTTGTTGCGTATCGGAGTGTACTTAGCAATGGATCTGGCATGCGTCCCCTCGTCAGCAGCACCAGCTTGTCCAATAGCCGATTGAATCACATAATCTGCATTCAAACGAACCGACAAGTTACATGCCACAAATGTGAAACAATTGCAGAATCGTTTGTAGGTCATTCAGTTGTATACCTTCAGTCATCACATAGTACATAGACGTGTCAACTAGCCCACTGGGGGTCTCAGGCCCGGACAGATTTTGTGCAGAGGAAGGAGCAAGAAGCTCATGCATGGTCTTCTGACGAGCGGCCCGGGGAGCTATGTCTGATATGCATACAAAATGAAAATGCATCAGATGTCACATCCCTAGTTTCTGGCATTGCTCTAGGCTAGCTTCATGTGTGCATCATGTCTATATTTTTGAAACTTGAATTGAGGAATATTGGAAGCCTCAAAACCCTAAATAAAAGAGGGGCAAAAACCCTAGAAATCTCATTCATTGCTCCAAAAGGCTCTTCTTAAATGTTTGATAATTTTTGGTAAGGGTTCTGGTCCCAACCAAAATATTGAACATTTTTAAGGATTTATTTTTGGGACTTTGGATTTAATTCATTAGTTATTTGAATTTGAATTATATTCATATAATTAGAATATAATTTCAAATACCCCCTGAAATATTTTATAAGCTTTTGGAAAAGTCAATCTAGCAATATAAAATATTCAGAGGAGCTTTGGCATTGTTTGAATTATTATTTTAATTCAAAACAGTGGCAAAAGAATTTAAAAAAAAAGAAAACAGAACTGAAATAGAAATAAAAGAGAGAGAGAGAAGGAAGTACCTGGGCCACTTACCTGTAGCCGGCCCAGCTCTCCCCCCCCCCCACCTGGCCGGCCCAGCCCACCTCCTCCCCCTTGTCTTCTTCCTCCCCTCGCACCGAAGCAGCTCGGTGGCGAGCGCCGACGCTGCCCCGGCCACCTCCTGCTTCCCCCCCCCTAGCCACCTCCTGCTTCCTCCCTGGCCTCCCCAGCGACGCCCCGGACGACGCCACGCACCCCCTGCACCGCTCCCCTCTCCCCGTGCCCCTCTTCCCCCCTGTTCGCCTCTCCCTCTCGCTCACCGAATGCGCCCGCCGCCACCGACGAGCACCACCGCACCCACCGTCTCCCCCTCGACCCCTCGCTGTGCTTGCGAGCTCCGCCTCGACCCCCTCCTTCCTCCCCACCGACCCACGGCCCCCCCGGAAGCCCCGCAACGCCGCCACCATCGCCGTTCCGTCGCCGGCCACCGAAGCTCGCCGCCGTTCGATTCGCCGCCGACAGGACATCCCCGAGCCCACTGACCAACCCTGCGGAACCGCTGTGAGCTCCTCTGCCGTTCGCCCCTTTTTCCCGTCGCTCCGCACGCTCCCTAGCGCTAGCGCTGCCGTGCCCGAAGCTCGCCGCCGCCGCGCCTCATCGCCGGCATGGCTAGAGCCACCACAGCTCGAATCCGAGCACACCGATGTGCTCAGAGAACTCCCAGGAGGCCGTAGCGCCCACCAGCCCCTCCTCCCATGCACCATAGCGCCATCTCCGCTGTTGCCCGAGCTCCGGCCGCCGCCGCGAGCTCGCCTCCGGCGAACCCCGGCCACCCCCGCACCTCCCGTTGGTTCCTCTAGATGCGCACGGGCGCGGGCTACCTCCTGGTGCCCTTGGCGCGTCGATCCGATGCCCCTAGCGCAAGTCCGGCGTTCCCCCGCCGTGCGGAATGGTCGCCGCCGGCGAAACTCCGGCAGGAGCTGATGTGGCCGGTCATTAGGGACTAACTACCCCGCTAATCACCCACTAGGCCACTGACAGCGGGCCCCACCCCTGGTCAAACCCCAGTCAGCGCTGGGTTTGACCGGGATTAGCTCCTGTGTCACTGACGTGTGGCCCCCACACGTCAGGTTTGACCTGGACCAGCCCGTTGACCCTGCTGACGTCACTGTGACGTGGGGCTGACGCAATAAACCATTTTCTGGATTTTTTATAATTCAGGAAATTCCAGAAAATTATATAAACTTCTATAAATCATAGAAAATTAACCGTAACTCCAAATTAAATAATTTATATATGAAAAATTATCAGAAAAATTCAAGGAATCCATCTGTACCATTTTCATGCATGTTAGAACAACTTATAGCTGCTGTTTAGCACAAATCATATAAAGGGCATTTAAATAATCACATATGGAGTTTGAATTTGAATTTTATATTCAAACCAACTTCATTTAATCTGTTGCTAGTTGCATTAGCCCAAAACACATTCATTTTGCCATGTCATGATCATGCATCATATTGTGCATTGCATTGATTGTGTTCCCTTCTGTGTTGCCGGTATTTGTCCCCTCTCGATAGACATGATACCGATGATGTGATCGTTGACACTGATGAAGACTCAATGTTATCTTCAGAAGTGCCAGGCAAGCAAAACCCCCTTGTTCATTCCGATACAATCCTACTCTCTCGCTCCTGCTCTCTTTTACTGCATTAGGACAACAACGATTCATCTGTTACTTGCTGCGGTAGCTGAACCCCTTTATCCTTTGCATGACCTGTCATTCCACAGTAAATAGATGAAACCCACTAGTATGAGTAGGAATTGTTTGAGCCCTGTTGTGCCTACTCATTCATGCTTGTTTGTCATGCCTGCTACTGCTTAGAGTTGAGTCAGGTCTGATTCATCGGGGATGAATCAGAGGCGTGTGAACATGTCCTACTGTGTGTGAGCTAAGTGTGTGAACACGATTTGGTAAAGGTAGCGGTGAGAGGCCATGTAGGAGTACATGGTGGGTTGTCTCATTGCAGCCGTCCTCAGGAACTGAGTTCTGTGTTTGTGATCCATGATTCAGCTACTACCATACATTGGGCCCTGAAATATGACCCCGCTCGACTTCTTATTCACCCTAGTCCTCTGTCCAGGAGTTGCAAGTAGTTTCTGGTGTTTGTAGCTTACTGGAGGCCGTGGACAGCGCTGACCGTAGGGGTGGGCTGTGATGCGGTAGGTACGTGGCACGGTGTACCGGATGCCCGTTTGGTATCTCGGGAACCCTGTTCACATCGTTTGGGGCTGTGAGCGAAACTCCGGCCGGATCTCCTCATGGATGGAACCCGAATAGGCGATAAACCTGGACTAGAGACTTGAGTGTTTAGGTAGGTCGTGGTCTACACCCACGTCGGCTTTCGCTTGAAGTCTGCCGAGCACATGTCGTGTGCAGACGCTAAGTGGTGGAAACATGTATGAAGAAGTACACCCCTGCAGGGTTAACATCATCTATTCGAATAGCCGTGTCCGCGGTAAAGGACTTCTGGGTTGCTTATATCAGTTCATAGACAAGTGAAAGTGGATACTTTAAAATGCGCAAGATAAGCGTGAGTGCTATGGATGGCGTTCTCGTAGGGAGACGGGAGCGGATCCATAGTGGTGTATTGATATGGTGAATATGTGGACTCGGGTGCGCCACCTCAAGAGAGTCGCTTGCAGTCGTAGTTTAGGATAGCCACCGAGTCAAAGCTGGCTTGCTGCAGTTAAACCCCACCATCCCCTTTGTTGATAATGATGCATATGTAGTTAGTTCTGATGTAAGTCTTGCTGGGTACATTTGTACTCACGTTTGCATATTTTATGTTTTGCAGAGAGACTTCAGTCTCATTAGTAGTTCCGCTTGGACTTCGACGTTTAGCTTGATACCTCAGCTACGATCTTGTGCCCTCGGCAGGATCTGATCGATAGTCAGGCTTCTCAGCCTTTTTCATTTATAGATGTCTGTACTCAGACATGATAGCTTCCGCTTGTGCTTTGACTTGTATGCTCTGATTGTTGGGTCATGAGACCCATGTTTGTAATGTCTCGCTCCTCGGAGCCTATTGAATAAATTACTTGAGTCGTAGAGTCATGTTGTGATGCCATGTTGTATTTGCACATATCGAGCATATTGTGTGTATGCTATTGAAATGCTTGGTATGTGTGGGATCTGACCATCTAGTTGTTTATCTTTAGTAGCCTCTCTTACCGGGAAATGTCTCCTAGTGTTTCCACCGAGCCATGGTAGCTTGCTACTGCTCCGGAACACTTAGGCTGGCCGGCATGTGTCCTTCTTCGTTCCTGTGTCTGTCCCTTCGGGGAAATGTCACGCGATGAATACCGGAGTCCTGTTAGCCCGCTACAGCCCGGTTCACCGGAGTCCTGCTAGCCCAGTGCTACAGCCTGGATTCACTCGCTGATGACCGACACGTTCGATGCTGGGTCATGGATGCCTGTCCCTGTAAGTCTGTGCCACTTTGGGTTTACGACTAGCCATGTCAGCCCGGGCTCCTTATCATATGGATGCTAGCGACACTGTCATATACGTGTGCCAAAAGGCGCAAACGGTCCCGGGCAAAGGTAAGGCGACACCCGTGGGAATACCGTGCGTGAGGCCGCAAAGTGATATGAGGTGTTACATGCTAGATCGATGTGGCATTGAGTCGGGGTCCTGACAGCGTTGGTATCAGAGCTTGACTGCCTGTAGGATTACCAAGCCAAACTGGTCGAAGTTGAGTCTAGAAATTCTTTAGTTATATAAGGGAATTGATTGTGGGATGGAACGTAAGGCTCTTTTTACTCCTTATACCTCATGCCCTTCTGATCTGAGTCATCTTATCTTTCCTGCGGGGATTAAGAACTAGGCTATCTCTTCTTTCTATTAGGATCACGTGTTACTAATCAGTAGACTTATAAGATTGTTGGATTTAAGTCTCAGTTCAGTTCCTACTACTTCCGTATGTTAATTGTTGATCTCGGAACCTTGATATTGTGCTTCTGAGTGGTTATGCCACCATTTTTGTGATTGTCTCAAATCTTTTTGAGCAATTATAGCCGTTATGCTGTCCGAGTCATCCCAGGTTTCTAAATAGTCCGATGCATTTGCAAATCCCTTCCTTCTGTTTCAATGTTCCCATGGGCCAGATTAACCACACTAATCAGTGAGTTGAGGTACTCCGTTACCTTGACATATATGTTGGAGATATTATTATGACCCTAGGTGTCTTAGGGGATCATCTAGTGGTCTAGCCATGATTTGTGTCCTAGTGTGAAGATTCTGGCCTTTATTCTCGGAAGCATCCCGTGATGCTACTTAGTAGTAGGTATTCTACTCCTGGGTTCTGAACCCGAGATTCACTCTACCTACTTCATGTGGATAGTAATTGCTAGTGCCTTTAGGATATTAGTAACCTTTGCGATAGTCCTTGAAGTCCGTGGTATCTTCTTCTTCCAAATACCATGAACTACTTATGGCAGATATTTATTGGATCAAAAAATCACAATTAGAGTACTCTTGAGGAGTTCTCCATTCATAAATCGTGACTCTGCCAGTTCTACCTTTCTGCATGGGTTATCCGGAAGAAATATGTTGAACTTGGTTCGACATACTAATCTATGCATCCACAACTCAGAAAGTTATATGTTCCTTTGAGTTGTTCTCTTTAGTTGCATTCTGACCCTCGTCTATCAATTGATAGTCAAGAGTATGTGTGCGTTTGTTTATCGATGCCTATTACTCTTGTGGTCCATCAAGCCATTCTATTCCGGAATGACTAGGAGAAACAAACTCCAGTACCTCTTCCATATCTAGGATTGGGTCAAAGTAGTTGTACTCTGCAGATCAAGTTGCTAACCCAACTTTTGTTCTGTTCTACCTTGGAGTATTACCATCTTTATATCAAGAATTTCATGAGAATTGCACCACCTTTTGTGAATTCTTGACATAGTGATACTTCTCGCCATCCTTTTTCATTCCTCGGTTCCGTGTTGTCGCAACCGGAACGCCGACAAGTGAATCGTGATGTGTGAAATCAATACTGCTAGCAACTCTGTTGCTTGGTAGTTAAAGGATAATAATTTCATTCTTAGTATGTTGGTTTTCGAATCATCCTTCTAAGACTGATCGTGCTACCTAGTCCTTATTTTGGTGCACCCTTCGATTGATGAGTTAGGATCTTGTCAAGTCCTCACTCATTTGATCATATCGTCTTGCCCTCAAAAGCAAGATTGTTCTCGAGCTTAGTAACATACCGGTGGTTCGTGACTTTCCAAATATCTTCTTGGAGGTGTTACCGGGTTGTCACCTGACCGCTATGTTGAGTTCGTGATCAAGTTGATTTATTCCGTAAACCACCCCTTCTCCAAGAATCCGTGTTGGATAC